>NC_046172.1:39329092-39646543 GCF_011064425.1 Rattus rattus | reverse complement strand
TCCATTGTTGGTGGGATTGCAGACTGGTACAACCATTCTGGAAATCAGTCTGGAGGTTCCTCAGAAAATTGGACATTGAACTGCCTGAGGATCCAGCTATACCTCTCCTGGGCATATACCCAAAAGATGCCCCAACATATAAAAAAGACACGTGCTCCACTATGTTCACAGCAGCCTTATTTATAATAGCCAGAAGCTGGAAAGAACCCAGATGCCCTTCAACAGAGGAATGGATACAGAAAATGTGGTACATCTACATAAGGGAATATTACTCAGCTATCAAAAACAATGACTTTATGAAATTTGTAGGCCAATGGTTGGTACTGGAAAATATCATCCCGAGTGGGGTAACCCAATCACAGAGAAACACACATGGTATGCACTCATTGATAAGTGGCTATTAGCCCAAATGCTTGAATTATCCTAGATGCCTAGAACAAATGAAACTGAAGACGGATGATCAAAATGTGAAGGCTTCACTCCTTCTTTAAAAGGGGAACAATACCCTTGGCAGGGAATACAGAGGCAAAGATTAAAACAGACACAGAAGGAACACCCATTCAGAGCCTGCCCCACATGTGGCCCATACATATACAGCCACCCAATTAGACAAGATGGATGAAGCAAAGAAGTGCAGGCAGACAGGAGCCGGATGTAGGTCTATCCTGAGAGACACAGCAAGAATACAACAAATGCAGAGGCGAATGCCAGCAGCAAACTACTGAACTGAGAACAGGACCCCCGTTGAAGGAATCAGAGAAAGAACTGGAAGAGCTTGAAGGGGCTCAAGACCCCATATGAACAGCAATGCCAAGCAACCAGAGCTTCCAGGGACTAAGCCACTACCTAAAGACTATACATGGACTGACCCTGGACTCTGACCTCATAGGTAGCATTGAATATCCTAGTAAGATCACCAGTGTAAGGGGAAGCCCTGAGTCCTGCTAATACTGAACCCCCCAGTGAGCGTGATTGCTGGGGGGAGGGCGCAAAGGGGAAGGATGGGGAGGGGAACACCCATAAAGAAGGAGGAGGGGTTAGGATGTTGGCCCGTAAACTGGGAAAGGGAATAACACTCAAAATGTAAATAAGAAATACTCAAGTTAATTTAAAAAAAAGAAATTAATGTGCAATGATATCTCACAAACAGGTGGTATAACTCAGTTTTTTTTATCGTACGTTTAAAAGTTATAACTTTTTAATATACTTACATCTTTTGCCTTATTTGTACAATTAATAAAAGTACACATAAAACAAGAAAAATGCAGAAGCATAAGGAGGAAAATGATAGAAAAGAAGTTGGTCATGGTGATGCACACTTACAATTCCAGCATTTTGGAGGGTGATGCAGAAAAATTATGAAATGGAGCCCAGCTCTCAGTTTATCTAGTGAATTAGTAGTTAGCTTGTGTTCCACACAATACTATAAAAATGGCACATATAATGCTATGCGTATTTACTAAAACACTAGGAAAGAATTGGGATGAATGTGAGTTTTAGAATTACAATATAAAGAAGTCTACTGATTCAGTCCTTAATAGGATTATTGACTGCTTCATTGGAAAAAGAATTCAACAAAGTACAGCCTCTGGGAATGACCCAAGGATAAAAAGTAAGTGATGAAATATAAATATAACTACAGGGTAAAAGTCCTGATTCCAGCATTCCTAGAATGCAGGCTGGGCCACACATCTTGTATACCATGGAAGGAGACCAAAAGTATTAAAATGTAATGAAAGGAGATTGAATATGTTAGAAAAAGGAACAAAATGGGGGAATAGAAATGTCAAATTCATTTTCATTGTACTAACATGAGCCTGCGGTTTAAATTCAGAAAACATTGGGGCAGGTGAAAAAAGTTATGAATAACTAAGCAGACTAATCAAATATGATCTGGCTGATTGGCCCAGTTCTAGTTCTAAAGGATGAGAGAACTTTTATATCTGCAATTGAAGGGGTCTGTCTGATTCTGATAAAATACTCATTACCATCGTTTACCATGCTTTGATTCCCAGGTTACTGCTAGCTTAAGGAAATGACTCTTTGTCCCTTTATCCCGAAGAAGAATGGAATAAGTTAGCTATACCTATTTTTTAAATTAATGGAATTAATTATCTATGGAATGTCAAGCAGAAAGCTGACCTAAAGTAAAGCAGGTATTCCTAAAATGAAAGTGTTAGTGCTTTTATTTGCTTTGTCTGCCTAAGGAAAAAAATCAATGCTTTCTAGAAAAAGCTGTTTCTAAGTGCCTTGAAATAAAAATATCTGTTAAATAAAAGCAATCATTAAAAAAATCAGAGAAATCCTTGCTGTTTAAAGAAGACAGTTTTTATTTCATCCTAATGTATAGTGTAAAAATCCTGTCCATGCTATTTAAACTTACCTTCATATCCTGTTTTACAGATGAAGGAATTTCTTCTACCAGAAGCAGGATAATCACATTTTTTATTCTCCACCAATCTACTCTTTCTAAAGATAAGATCAAAGTAAGTGACACTGATGTACTGTGGTGCCCATCCAACATTCTTCCTTTATCTTTGTAAGTGAGATAATATACATTATCATATATATATATATATATATATATATATTGAAAATACCAGTGGGGAGTTAATATCACTTATGCTCACTTGCACAATTAATCTTCCATAGATAAGGCAAGATCAGAGCAATTCAGGCTGCTTTTCCTATTCTATGTTGTGCTCATCTTTTAAGAGTACTTGTCACTTAAAAAGCATAAATAAAATATAAAAACTGACAATACAGGTTGGCATGATAATGTATGTTGGGAATACCTCATAAGCTCACTGGGGATGAGGAGCTATAGGCAATTAATGGTTATTGAATGATGAATAATCAGTCTTCACCAGAAAGGATCTCCCTGTTTGACCAATGACAGGCTATCTAATCCCAAGCAGTCATCTTTCAATATAAAAGTGACCCTAAATAAATACAGTAGATTGTATTTATAAAAATATGTGTAACAGCAATATTTAAAGAACAGGCTTATGTCCTAACTTCCTTAGGAGCATCTCAGCAAGACAAATATACTTTAGGGGTAATAGAAGTAGATAAAAGTTGGAAAATATGAGTCATTTTTTTGTGTTGAAATATTTAAGTACAATGCCTTCCAGCATAGGATTTTTTAAATGGTAGAGAAAAAAGATGGAGATAGATTAGCTGAATCTTTCAAGGAATCATCATTTTTTATAAGAGGTCACATATTTGACATGGGGGGAATTTGGAGGGAGGAAAGAATGTTATATGAACATCTAAAAAATATATAATTTTTTAAACAAAAGGATATTTCAGTTATTCCCATCCCTGGCACTAGTGACATGGCTCTATTTTTTTAAAGAAGAGAATAAACCATTAAACAATCCCAGTAGCTCTCAATCTCAAAGTATTTGCCTTTATTTACAACAAAATCTGAAGAAGAATTGAAATTGTGCTGAAAGGAATTTGAGAGTAGACTGAATGATAAATGCTCAATTTAACGCAAGCTAGGGCACATGAGATGCTATGTCAAGAAAACAACCGGGTTAGACTACATAGAATTACAGTAAATATCAAATATTGACCAACAGAAGAATACCTACTCCCAACTTTATTTGTCTAGTAAAGGCATGGGTCTAAATCCTTTATTTGCTTTAGAATAAAAGAGCAAGCATTTGGAATTTTGTAAGGTTTAAAAGGTGAGTGTGTGTAGCAGACACAGAAGAGAATTATCACAGCTCATAACCATCTTGCCTGGGAACAGCTGGAAATTTGCTGTTAGATAAGCAATATCAGAGATGCTAACAGAAATTCTCCAAAAATTCTGAAATTTCATTAGAGATTTTGCAGACTGATTTATTAAAAATTTTTGAGTACAGAAATCTAGAATTTTGCAGATGCCAAAACAAAATATCCGTGAGCACCTTAATGTTTAATGACTGTGTTGGCAGAAATGGTGTTTCATAATACTTAAGGCAGCTAAGGAGTTCTAGATAGTATTTAAGGAACTTGGCTCATATGAAGCACAACAGATTCTTGGTTTCTACACAGAAAATCACTTCAAGAAGAGAAAGAATGAAGCAGAGTTAGAACTTACAAAAGACATTTTATGCAGGTTTATGAACAAGAGTTAAAAGAAAGGGCTTCTGAAAAAGAGTAAGATAAACCCATGGCTTGGCTATGGGCTGTTCAAAGAAGCATACAGATGTGGCTTCAGAGTTTAATATCTAAAAAGGTTTACAATGGAACATTTTCTTTTTCCATATATGAGGTCATGTGTAGTCCATTGGATTGTGCTGAAATGTAAAACCCTAGATAATAAAAAAGTTTGATAAAAAATACATGTACTATAATCAAGGGTTGATTCTTATTTATAAATTTTTCAGCAAATATCTAGAAAAGAAATATAGCCTACTTGAAAGTCCTAAGTATTAAACATGTTTAATTGACATTTTATATTTAAAATGTAGGTATAAAAGGAATATTATCTCAACTTAATTCTCTCCCTTGCCCAATCTCCATTTTTTCCACTTTGCTCATACACCAGTTTCAGATTGATGGGGCCCAATAACCTGTCACATAACAACAGTCTGCCAGTGTTCTAGGAGGTTTGCCAGAGACACAGAAGGTCTGACATAACCAGGAGCACAGTCCTTCCAGTCTGTATATCCATCTGCAACTGGGACAGATCCTGTTCCTGGAACCTAAAGCCTGTTGGTCTCCCAGGAGGTTCACCCTAACCAGGAACACAGAAAGTCTGCCGTAACCTGGTACCCAGGATGCCTTTTCTAACCAAACATACAGGATGTCTCCCATAAACAGAGACAGCACTTCCTGCCTTCCAGGAGGCCATCTCTAACCCATGCCACAGAGCTCTAGCTGTCTCCAATGAGGCTCCTAAAAATAGAAATAGAGATAATAATGAAAACACAAATTGAGACAACCCTGGAGATGGAAAACATAGGAAAGAGATCAGAAGCTACAAACACAAACATCAGTAACAGAATCCCAGAGATAGAGAGAATCTCTGGTTTAGAAGATACTAAAGAAGATTCTGACACAGAGGTCAAAGAAAATACAAAGTGTAAAAAGCTCCTAACACAAAACATACAGAAAATTCATGAAACAATCTAAAAATCAAACCTGTTAAAAGTTCTTGTTTTATGGCCTTACTTTCTAAGCATTTCACCAAAGCTTCCTGTGTCCCCTAACCAAAATGTATAGATGCTAGTAAATGCTCATCACTATATACTCTCTTTTTTGAAGACTCTTCTTCTAACGATTTATTTTAATTTGTGTGTGTGTGTGTGTGTGTGTGTGTGTGTGTGTGTGTGTGTGTGTGTGTGTTGCCCAAACTGGGTTTTGGGAACTAAAACTTGGTTTTCCTGAAAATCAGCAGGCACTCTTAACTGCTGACCCATCTCTCCAGCCCCTAGATTTTCTCTTAAGATTTTACTCTCTTAGCCTCAAGAAGGTGATGGTGGAGTGCTATACTGCAGATATTTAAGACTAAGATGTCTAGAAATCATGTATACACAGACACAAATATTTAAAGATAGAAATATCACCTACCAATATTAGGAATGATATGTATGACACAGCTTAAAATGACAATAAAATATGTGCTACAATAAATTTCTTTATCACCAATTGATTTTCAGGATAATGTTTTCGTTGCTGAGCTCTTATAATTGATAAACATGGATAAATCTGATAGAAATTCTGTTCAATTTTTGTCAGTATTACAGATGAAAGTGAAACAAAGATGAAGGATTTTGTAATTCATTTGTAACTGATGTCAGTGATTTGGATAATAGTTTTAGACTACTAGATGAGTACAATACCAAAACCTAAAGTTATTTTCACAGTGTGGCATCTATAGTCACCAATAATTTACATATAACCCACTTTATTAAAACTAGCTTAGCATTAATTTCATGACTCTATTAAATCAGCAAAACAGTACAACAAATCAGGAGTCATGTGGTCACAGATCTTGGTGGTATAACCATTCTTCCCATGGCAAATTTTAAGCTACCATTGTGATACAATTGAATCTGATGGAATTGAATATGAAATAGTTTAATAGAACTTATATATCATTTACATCATCCAAGCTATATCTACATCTCATAATTTTATATAACCACAAAAGATTTAGAAATAAGAAGTTTTATATATATATGCATTATTTAAAAGTGTAATTATTTAATGAATTTAGTAATGTACTTCTTAATGATGAATGTATTACAATCTTCCAAAATTTGATTGTAAGCCTGTACAAGCCTGTTGGAGCACGTTACTGTAGACCATCCCTCTGCTAGAGCTTATTCTAAGGTTTTATATTATCACTTATAATGCTATAAAATCCTACCTACCATCTAATAAGTAAATATTTCTCTAATTAAACTCTCTTTAAAAGTTAAAAAAAATAATAGAAATAGAAGAGAGTGAAGACTCCCAGTTCAAAGGTACAGAAATCATCTTCAAGGAAATCAAAGAAGAAAACTTCCCTAACCTAAAGAAAGAGACTGCCATAAACATACAAGAAGCCTTCAGAAAATCCTCCCATCACATAATAATCTAAACACTATATGCACAGAAATTAGAAAGTTTATTAAAAGAAGTAAGGGGAAAATGCCAAGCAACATATAAATATAGATTCATCAGAATTACACCAGATTTCTCAACAGAGACATTAAAACCCAGAAGGTCTTTGACAAATGTCATCTAGGCCCTAAGAAAACACAAATATTAGCCCAGGATACCTCTCAGCAAAACTCTCAATAACTATATATGGAGAAAGCATGACATTCCATGACAAAATCAAATTTAAATAATATCTTTCTAGTAATCCAACCCTACAGAGGATGGTAAAGGAAACTCCAACACAAGGAGAGTAACTATACCCAAGGAAACACAAGAAATCAAAAATCTCACAACAACCCAGAAGAAGAGAATCACAAAAACATATAATTCTACCTCCAATGACAAAAATAACAGGGACTAACAATAAATTGTCTTTAATAACTCTTAATTTCAATAGACTCACCTCCGGGAAAAAGACACAAGCTAACAGACTGGAATATAAAGAGGAATCAACATTTTGCTGCATACAAGAAACAAACCTCCAGTGACAATGGTACAAACAACCTCATAGTAAAGTGCTGGAAAAAATGGTTTCCATGCAAATGATTCAAAGAAACAAGATGGAATGGCCATTCTAATATCCAACATAATAGAGTACCAACCAAAATTTATCAAATGAATTGGGGTAGAAGAATTCATATCCATCAAAGGAAAATTCCAAAAAAGAAAGTCTCGGTTATGAACAACTATGTCACAAATGAAAGGGTACCCAAATTCTTAAAAGAACTTTTACTAAATTTCAAAATACACGTTGAACCTCACACATTAATAGTGCGAGATTTCAACACCCAATTGACAGGTCTTTGAAACAGAAAATAAACAGATACCATGAAAGTAAGAAAAGCTGTGAACCAAATGGATTTAACAGATATCTAGAAAACATTTCATCACAAATCATGAGAATATACCTTCTTCTCAGCACTCCATGGAACCTTCTCCAATATTGACCATACACTCAGACACAAAACGAGCATCAACAGACACAAGAAGATTGAAATAATCCCATGCATTCAATTACATTACCACAGAGTAAGGATAGATTTCAATAACAAAACAAACAGAAAGCCCACATACTCATGGAAACTGAACTGCTATACTCAATGGTAACTTGGTCAGGGAAGATATAAAGAAATTAAAGAGATTCTACAATTTGACAAAAATTTTAAAATAAGCATACCCAAAATATGGAACACAATGAAAGCAGTGCTAAGACAAAAATTCATAGCACTAAATGACTGCATAAAGAAATTGCAGATACTGCACTAGCAACTTAACAGCACATCTGAAAGCTCTAGAGCAAAAAGAAATAAACACACCCAAGAATATTAGATGGTAGAAAACCATCAAACTCAGGGATAAAATCAATCAATTAGAAACAAAGTGAATGCTACAAAGAGTTAACATAAACCAAAACCTGATGGCTTTAGAAAATAAACAAGATAGACCAAAATTTAGCCAAACCAACTAAAGGACACAGAGACACTATCCAAATTAACAAAATCAGAAATAAAATATGGAGACTCAACAAAAGAAACTGATGAAATTCAACAACAAATCATCAGAACTTACTACAAAAGCCTGTACTCAACAAAACTAGAAATTTTTCATAAATAGATAGAATTTACCAGAGATAAATAAAGTTCAGGTAAACTATCTAAATGGTTCCATAACCCTGAGGGAAATAGAAGTAGTAGTTAAAATCTCTAAACCCAAAAGAAGCCCAGTGCTGAATGATTTTACTGCAAAACTTTACCAGACCACCAAAGAAGATCTAATATCAATACTCTTCAAAGTATTCCACAAGAAAGAAACAGAAGAAACACAACATAATTAATTCTATGAAGCCACATTTACTATAAAACCTAAACCAAACAAAGAATCAACAAAGAAAGAGAACTTCAGGCCAATTTCACTTATCAATATTGATGCAAAAATACTCAATAAAATTCTTGCAAACTGAGTACAAGAATACCTCAAAACCATCATTCACAATAATCAAATATGCTTTATCCCAGAGCTTCAGGGATGGTTCAATATAGGGAAAGTCCATCAACTTAATACTCTAGATAAACAAATGCAATGAAAAAAGGCATATGACCATCTCCTTTGAAGCAGAAAATGCCTTTGATAAACTACCACAGGTTTGGGGAGAGGAGCAGGAGAGAAACCCAGAGGGCCAGGAGAATGAATGGAACTATGCAGCTTCTGGGGATAAGAGGTGGGGGAACCCTGTTAAAAGTAACAAAGACCTGGGAGGTGAGAGACTCTCAGGACTCAAATCAGTGTGGCCTTACTTCAAAATGCAAAACATTCAGGAGAGGAAACTTGAAGAGTTGACTTCTAGTAGATAGAGAGGGCACCAAGTAGAGGGACAAAGTTATCAATCCACAGTCAAAATTTCTGACACATAATTGTTCCCATCTGAAATAATTAAAAAAGACTGAAGAAACAGCTGTCTAGTGAGCAGTCCAACATGGGATCCATCACATAGGGATCCACCAAGGCTTGGCACTATAACTGATGTTATGATGTACTGTCATGGATGTTTTCTGACAGATGCAGATACTTACAGCCAAACATTGGACTGAAGTCAGGGACCCCTATGGAAAAATTAGAGGAAGGACTGAAGGAACTGAAGGGAAGGATGACAAGCAGTCTCCATTAACACAGTTCCCTGGGAGATCCCAGAGACTGAGCCACCAATCAGTCAGCATTAATGGGCAGGTGTGAGGCTCCTGGTACATATATAGCAGAGGACAGTATAGTCTGCCCTCAGTCGGATCACATATGCCTAATCCTTGAGAGACTTGAAGCCCTATGGAAGGAGAATACTGGGCAAGTTGGAGAGGGGAGTACCATCTCAGAGGCAATGGGAAGAGGAAATCGAGTGAGGAACTATGGGGAGGACTAGGACATGTTGCAACAGCTGGGATATACATAAATAAAATTAATGAATAAAAAGGAATATCATCTCTATGTCAATCTTTGTAGAAAATGCTATGAATTGTGCTGAATTCAACAGGACTCAGTCTTCTGATGTCTTCTTACTTTTCCTTGTCTTGCAATTGTACCTTCATTTGTCAATAAATAAATAGACATTTATCATAATCCTTTGCATCTGACATAACATCATTTTGACTACCAGGTAAAAACTTGGCAATTGTAGTTATTAACTTTCACTGTCACAATTTAAAAATATTATAAGAAACAAATTAAAACAGACTAGCATGTTTTGCTAAAACGTACCTACTTGATGTTTCTAACACTACATTTGATATGTGTGTGAATTTATGACATTTTCTTTGTTTTTTAGATTTTGTATTACAAAACAATAAGAACTCCAAAAAAACCCAAAAACAACCTCATGCAATCATTTCCCAGTGTAATATGTTATTCCATGTAACCTGAACTCAGAGTCCTGCGTAATGATCATTCATATTTTGTTCAGAATCTCTTTTTTCCTTTGTAGTTAAGCAGTGTAATTTTAAGAAACTAATGTTAGAATTTAGCTGCCATTTGGGCCCGAATATAAGCAGCTTATCATTTTCCCAGATACCAACAGTCTTCCCATTGGAGAAAATCTAGGTGAGTCCCTAGGTAAAAGACTCTCAGGTGTCAGAATCTCTCACTGGAGAAAATGATGTTATATCAAAGATGGTACTTTGGTTCCCTTTCTATTGGTATGATAAAATACTTTGAAAAGCAATTGAAGGAAGAAAGAATTTATCTTGACTCAGAGAAGGGTGGAGTGTATCACATTGGGAAAAAATGATATGGAGACAGAAGCAAGAAGCAGGACCACATTTCATCTGCACACAGGAAGTAAAGAAAGAAAACAGAAGGTGGGATGAAGTTATTAACTCCCAAAGCCTGTCTTAAGACTCCACCTCCTAAACATTGAAAATGGGCCAAAACAGCACCACCAACTGGGAAACCTGTTCAAATGCATTAGCCTATATGGCAAAAATCATTGACATCACCAGAGGATGTTAGAGATAACGTACCCTTTGCTTCATTGCTTTTCCTACCTTCAGCCTAGGAGTCAGATAGTCTGCCTACAGGATTATATTACAATACCTCCCTACAAAATAATGTGAATATAATGCATGGCTGAGACTAAAAGTATTGAAATGAATATACAAAGTTTGGCAAACATCATTATTACTGAAATGTAAAGTATTAGAGATGGCAAAATAATAGTTACCATGTATTGGGTATATAATGTAAATAAAGATACCATATATTAAAATATAATCTGAAAAAAAATAAAAAGGACTATCCTGCAGAAATTATTGTTTATCTTTGGAATTTTGTTAGTATTTTGATACACTAAGGCATATATGGTAAGCCCAAGAAAATAAACAAAATAAACTACTCAAAAATAAAGAGAAAACATTATGAAAAAATAAGTGTGCTAAAATATCCCATCAATATAAAAGGAAGTAGTGGACAATCAATAAATTGATAAAAGTGAGAAATACAAAATGTAATAAATTTAATGTTAGAAATTCAAAGCATCAATAATAATGGTGTGAGTAGCTTTAAAAATTTAAGGTAAAAAAAAACCCTCAGGAAAACTAAAAAGGATCATCCAACACTATTTTGTATATAGAAGATTTTAAGTTAAGACATAAATGTTTAATGCAAAAGAAAATAATTAAATATTACAAAATGAAATGTGAAGATTATGTTATTATGTGGCAAAATAAACAGAAAAGAATTATTAGAGTTAAATGACACTTTAAAATGAAAAAAATTTGGAGTATCATCAAAATACAATTATCTGTATTTGAATCCTATGCATAGTTCTCTAATATTTCCTTTCTTTTGTTTTTTGTTTTGTGTCTGAGAGATTATCTCTCAACAACAGAATTCACTATACAGTCAGGCTGGCCTTCAAGTGAATACTCCTGCCTCAGCTTCCTGTGGCTGGGATTACCTAGGTATCATGAAGACTGTAGAGGGACTGAAAAAGAATAACTTTTTAAATGTTTACTATGAAGCAAATATCAATTCCTTTTATTAATAATTTGTAAAACAGAGATGGGGTATTCAAATTAAAAAAAGTTTACTTATTATATTATACTCTACATCTAATAGAGGGTAATATCAAATATATGCAATGAACTCAAGAAGTTAGACTTCAGAGATTCAAATAATCCTATTTAAAAATGGGGTACAGAGCTAAACGAAGAATTCTCAACTGAGGACTATCGAATGGCTGAGAAGAACCTAAAGAAATGTTCCCTATCTGTAGTCATGAGGGAAATGCAAATCAAAACAACCCTAAGATTCTACCTCACGACAATCAGAATGGATAAGACCATGAATTCAGGTGACATTAGATGCTGGCAAGGAAGTGGAGAAATCAGAACACTCCTCCATTGTTGGTAGTATTGCAAGCTGGCACAACTACTCTGGAAATCAGTCTGGCGGTTCCTCAAAAAACTGGACATACTACAACCTGAGGACCCAGCTATACCTCTCCTGGGCATATACCCAAAAGATGTTCCAAAATATAACAAGGACACATGCTCCACTGTGTTCATAGCAGCCTTATTTATAATAGCCAGAAGCTGGAAAGATCCCAGATGTCCTTCAACAGAGGCGTAGATACAGAAAATGTGGCACATCTGCACAATGGAGTACTACTTAGCTATGTAAAAAATGACCACATGACATTCTTATGCCAATAGATGTAACTGGAAAATGTCATGCATAGTAAGGTAACCCAGACACAAAAGAACACACATGGTATGCACTTACTGATAAGTGGATAAAGTCGAAATTTTGGAATAACTAAGAAAAAATTCACAGATCATATGAAGCACAAGAAGAAGAAAGACTCAAATGTACATGTTCTATTCCTTTTTAGAACGGAGAACAAAATAGTCATGGGAGGAAATACAGGTACAAAAAGTGGAGCAGGGCCTGAAGAATAGGTCATCCAGAGACTGCCCAACCTGGAAATCCATCCCATATGCAGCTACCAAAACCAGTCACTATTGTTTATTGCAAGAAGTGCTTGCTGACAGGAGCCAGATATGGGTATTTCCTGAGAGGCTTTACCAGAGCCTTACTGATATAGATGAGGATGGTTGCAGGTAACCATAGGACTGAACAAGGGTACCCAGTGGATCGGGTAGAGAAAGACTGAAGGGGTGGAATGGGTTTGTAACACCATAAGAAGAACAATAATATCAACCAACCAGACGCCCACCAGAGCTTCTAGGGACCAAACCAACAACCAATGAGTACACTTGGAGGGACCCATGAATCCATCCACATATGTGGCAGAGGATGGAATTTTCCAGCATCAATGGGAGGAAAAGCCCTTGATCATGTGAAGGCTTTTTCCCCAATGTAAGGTAATACCAGGACATTGATGTTGAAGTGGGTGGGTGGGAATGGGAGCATCTTCATAAAAGCAGGGGGAGGGGGAAGACATATGGGAGAGGGAGAAAAGGGATAACATTTAAAATGTAAATATATAAAATATCCAAGAAAATTGCATTGCTAAAATAATAAAAAAGAACAATGACTTCATGAAATTCTTAGGCAAATGGAAGGAACTAGAAAATATCATCCTGATTGAGGTAACACAGTCACAAAGGAACACATATGGTATGGACTCAGTAATAAGTCGATATAAGCCCAAAAGCTCGGAGTATTATATATACAATTCACAGACCATATGAAGCTCAAGAAGAAGGAAGACCAAAATATGGATGGCACCGTTCTTTTATAAAGAGGGAAGAGAAGGAAATACAGGGAGAAAGAGTGGAGCAGAGACTGAACAAAAGGCAATCTAGAAAGTGCCCCACCTGGAAATCCATCCCATATGCTCTACCAAACCCAGTCCCTATTGTTGATGCCAAGAAGTGCTTGCACACAAGAACCTGATATGGATGTTTCCTGAGAGGCTCTGCCAGAGCCTTACTGATACAGATGAGGATGCTTGCAGCTAACCATCACACTGAGCACAGGGACTCCAATGGAGGAATTAGAGAAAGAATTGAAGGAGAGGAAGAGGTTTGCAACACTGTAGGAAGAACGACAGTATACAAAAATCCAAATCCCCCAGAGCTCTTAGGGACTAAACCACCAACTAAAGGGTACA
This sequence comes from Rattus rattus, assembly GCF_011064425.1. NCBI lineage: Eukaryota > Metazoa > Chordata > Mammalia > Rodentia > Muridae > Rattus > Rattus rattus. The sequence goes on along the minus strand of NC_046172.1, from coordinate 39,632,778 downwards.
CATCAAAGGACCCATGGTTGCAACAATATGTAGTAGAGGATGTCATTGTCTGGCATCAATAGGAGGAGAAGCCCTTGGTCCTGTGAAGGCTCCTTTCCCCACTGTAGGGGGGCGCCAGGGTGGTGAAGTAGAAGTGTGTGGGTGGGTGGGAGGGGGAACATCCTCATAGAAGCAGGGGGAGAAGGGATTGGAGAGGGGAGAACATTTGAAATGTAAATACATAAAATAGCCAATAAAAAGGAGAAAAAAATGAAAATACTCAAAAACCAATTATAATCTATAGTCTTCTCACATAAGCAACAATCTTTTCATCTCTTCATTATGGAAATGTTTTGCTCAAGACACAGGATACTTTCACCTGGGTTAAACTGACTGGGCAGATACACAGCATAGTATGAAAAGGATGCTGCCTAGTATCTACAGATGTAGCTGAGTCCTTATCTGATCCAGAAACTAGACATAATTCTTAAGGCATAACCCTCTGGCTTTCACATTTAGATTTATTTTTCTATTTTATACTTATATTAGATAAGATATTCCATAACGGAAGTAGAAATGCTACTTAATCCCATTATTTCATAAAGCTACAAATTTTGATATTAAACATAACAAAATTGTCTTCCTCAAGATTTGCATAAAGTCTTGCAAAGAATTCTGACTCACTTAGCTAAATCACTATTGGTCCAACTCAGACCCAATTGTTGCACATGTATGCAGAACAGCTTATTTGCATTAACAGGAACATGCTTACCTTGAGCAAAGTAAAGTGATAAAAATCACTTGCTTCCACCTATGATTACCTAAGTCAGGTTTTACACATTCAAATCCTCTCCACCTAGGCAACAAGTGAGGTGATCTTGAACAAATTCTAGATTTATATTGACATAATAAAAGTAACGCCCTTAAAGAATATCTACATGAACTAAATGAAGTAATTCACACTTAAAAAGCAGGAGAGAATGATCACCATATAGTAAGCAGCAGTAATTGCTATAATTTTAATGAATATTTTTGTTACTATTAGGAGACAACTATATTCATATGAAATGATAACATGCTGTAGGAGTTTCAAAACAATGCATTTCAGATTATTTATTATCTTCAAATCAATATGATTATTATCAAGAGAGATAAATATTTTATAAGAATGCTACAGCAAATGTAGAAGAGAGACAATAGAGAATAAAGGAAAGGAGGGAAGGGCAGATTTCCTATTAGATGCTAACAGACGTTTGAAGGGAAGCAAAATGAAGGAGAGGTGAGATGAAGAAAGTGGGGAGGGGAGGAACTGCATCCATGAATCTGTACCAATCACAGTGTCTGCAACTCTTTCTTTGATATCCTGACTTTGCATATTTACAATCCTTATGTTTCATGCTCTGATTTGCTTCACCAGGCAGAGTCACTCTGTGTCATCAATTAACACTGGCTCCAAAATCTGCAGCTGTGAATTTCAAATAACTGCTGGTTTCAATGTGATACATTATTGTATTATAATAAATGTCAGTTTTCACCACCTCAAATGTCCTCATGACATAATATGACTTGAAAGATATGTAAATCCTTTCCCCAGATTTTACTAATTAAATGCAGGTTTAGGGTGGGCGGGCATCTTCTAATTAGTTTTGAAGTAATCAGAAGAAATCAAAGATGATTATATGCTGCAAAATTGCTTCAGGAATTTCAGGACCAACATTTACTAACTGACATTCAGATTTTTATTTGTCCAAAGACACTTCAGGTCTCATCCCTTGGTTTCTTCAAATCATTTCCTCCCTTTTTATATTCACAATTTAAAGACAGTCAAGGCATTGTTTTGCATTGCAAGTAGACCACCAACCAGGATGAAGGCAAATGTCACACAGTTCTAAAGATACACAATAGTCAAAGAGCAAAGCACTCACACAGCTGCTTGGCAGATTTAACAGAAATCATCTGGAAGTGTCCAAATCCCAGGCATTATGGCTAAAGGGAACTGGAGAACTGGCAATGATCATAGACAATTTTTTATATACAAAAACAGATTTCAACCCTACCAGATTTGATAGAAAATCCTGCTAGATTTATTTAGGAATCAATCAATTTTTATGTATATTTACTTCTCAGTCATGTAAGGGCATTCTATGTTTATGTGTCTTAGTTGGATTAACAATTATTTAAGCGTTTTATTTTGAAATCTGTGGCATTTGAAGCAATCCACATCTATTGGCAGTTAGTAAAAAATGATACAATTATGAAAGAATATTCTGAATGAGAAGCAGCCTGCCTCTGAGTGTGAGTGTGAATGTGTGTGTGTGTGTGTGTGTGTGTGTGTGTGTGTTTCTGCTTGAAATTCACTTCCAGTGTTATGCATCTCAATTCAAGATGAAACACAATCCTTAGTGACTGAGTAAAATTTTCTATTCATTACTTGCAGGAGTTTTCTCCTTAAATAATGCAACAATGACTAAATCTCTGAAATGATGGTGTGTTGGGCCTCAAAGAATGTCACAGAGTTACTTTAAACCAATAACAGAGTAAAATAAAATTCTTATCGACACTACCATATTCATTGTTTGAATAGTACTTTATGCTTTACTCTGTTGGATTGAGTTTAAAAGCTAATATCTTAGGCTTTTTTTTCTTTTGGTGATAAAATTATATAAATTAAATAATAATTAAATAACTAAATTAATTTAAAAATAAATTAAAAATTTAAAAACATAGAATTATAAAATATAAATTATATGAAAGCAACTTAAAGGAATACAGATTTACTCAGGTTTCCTGTTCAAGGATAGTCCACTAAAATTTTAAGGTCACAACAGCCCAAACTTGAAGCAACTAGTCAAATTTTATGCATAGGCAAAAAGGAAAGAGCAATAAATTCTTATCTCTACTCAGGGTTCCTTTCTATTTACATATTCCAGAATCACAGTTAGGGAGAGGTGTCACCTAGAATGGTCAGGTTTTTCCTCCTCAACCAATGTAATCAAAATTATCTGCCTCATGCACACCCAGGATTCAACCTGATCTAGCAAGTCCCTCTTTGAGATTTCCTTTCCCAGGTGATTCTACTTTATGCTTAGTTCCTTTTTTAAATAGGAACCACTATATTTCCTTCTATGTTGTTCAGCCATTTTCTCTGAAAGTCTTAAATCTTGGAACAAGCTGCTTAAGACTCAGTAATTTAAAAGGGAGTTTAAAGAGTAGGATGTTCTAAGAAGAGGTGAAACATTGCATATTGAAGCGAAGCTCATTAAGACATGGAATGCTGTGGTGTAGAAATGGTTAGCAGTTGAGAGCATACTACTCTTGTGCAATACTTGAATTGATCCTAGCACCAACATGACAAACCAAAAACCCTAGGGTAACCTGAAGACCCAGAGGATCCAATTGAGGCAAAATGACCAAACACACACACACACACACACACACACACACACACACACACACACATTGACACACACCCCATTTAAAAATTTTTTTACAAGGAATTTAAATGGGGGGTGTAGGTAAAACTTTGCATCCTACAAGGATGTTCCTAAATTCAGTAAGTAAATTACTCAAAGACTTCAAGAAGTTTCTTGATCTGATATACTAGATATTCTTTTTTTATAATTTGTTACAGACACAGAAAAGAAGCCAAGACAAAGATGAACTAACAATTCAATGTTTCATCCAAAATTCTAATTCATGCAATGTCTTACACTTGAAATCCAGCAATGGATCACTAAACTGAATAGGTGTAAGAAATAATCCAAGCATAATCTAGGATTGTTCAATGAAAACATGCTTAAATCTATCAAAAATATCTGACTTAATCAATGTAGACATAAAAAACATATGTTAAGTCTAAATCCAAATTCTTCATTGTACTTCATGTAAATTTATTGAGGAAATTATTTAATTTGATTATCCAAAAGCAGTCTAATCTCCCACACCTGTGAGTCTTCACTTAACATATCAAATAAGGAGTTATACAATAACAGCTCCCTAACAATGCCACTGAAAATATTTCAAGAATAAACTTCATAAAACAATGGCTAACATTTGCTCTGTATCAATAGACTCTCACCATGAGGTATACTCATGGTGTTGGGATGAATACTCTAATGGTTAATATTAATTGTCAAATTGACAGGATCTAAAATCACCTCTGATACAAACTTCTGGCCATTTCTGAGAGAAAACTTAATTTCATTGATGAGTACAAAATATCTTGGTAATATCCATTTCTCATTATTCACTCCCACTCCCCCTACAAGATATCTCCCACCTCCCACCTCCTTCCCAAATGCAAGGTTTTTTAAAAAGCCCTCAGACTGTTATTCCCAGAACTCTACAGGCAGAGCAAGGTAGATTTATGTGGAATAGAGGCTAGCCAGGTATCCTTGAATTCAAGGTGAACCAATGCTATATAAAGATACTCTGTATAAAAAAAAGTAAAATAAAAATGGGTCTGCCATGTCTAAGTAGTAGAGCTTGTATATATGTACATGGGAAAAGTCATCCACTGATGCATATAGACAATGTACTATTGACTGCCGCGCAAAGAACAAGGACCAATGACTTTTACAAAAGAGGTAATCTGGCACTGAATTTTCATTTAATATTCTATGTCCTCTGAGAACAGTGTTGCTTGTCCATGTAGGGTAGTTTTATTCAAATTCCCTATTAGCTTAAGTCATGGGATTTAATGAGGCTTCTTTGTACATCCTTACATTTAGTGAAGCCAATACCTACAAATGCAGGCATGACCTGGCAGTTAGCCTACCTAGCACGTTGTACTTCTAAATAAAGACACACCATGCTCCTGAGTATTCCAAGAAATAAGAACAGAGAATACTGAAGTAGCATGAACAGTGCTTAGAAGGCCTGCTCATGCGTCTATTCTCTCATTAACTTCTTTTATATACTTCTGCATAGAGACACTAGTAGTAAAAGAGCTCACTGTCCAATCTAAGGTAATGTGCTAACCAATATAGGCTTTCACTATATACATGGATGGGTGCATTCATTAAAAAAGGTTCTGTTGCTGTTCCCTGAAACTGTCTCCAGAGTGGTTCAACCTCAGGCCATTACCAACCCATTGGCATTGTAGAATTGTCACAGAATGCTCCAGTAAGGAATGCAGTGTTTTTCCCAACTCTTTCCTTCATCCATACTTAAAATGTTTAGGGCAGTATTCCTGCTTTCCATTATTTCATATCAATTGTGTTGTACTATGTCCTTTTATATACTCCTTTATCTACATGTATATATCTCCCTTTATTACACTTTTTTATTTGACAGCAAGATCATAAATTCTCATGTAGTTTTTCATATTCACTCATTTTATTTAGGTCCTAGCCTCCTTATTTTCCCAAGCCCAACCTTTTACTACTGGCTTGAATATTTCTTACCCTGTAGTATGACTTTTCTCTATTTTCTTTTCACCTATATTATAGGATCCTGACTCCATAAATCAATGCTACCACCCACTGACCTACATTAGTTTTCTGACTTTGATATGTACTCCAGGCTAAACAGAAAATGTGAACATAGAACTCACATATGAGAGACAACATGTGACATTTGTATTTAAAGGACTGGGTAACCACATTAAGTATAATTTTTTTCTATAATCCATTTACGTATAAATTTCATGGATTCATTTTCAGTTAGAGCTGAATAACAACTTATCATGGTGTATATGTACAAAACTTTTAGTATCCATTCAACAGTTGAAGGACATCTAATTTCATCCCTTTATATAATGATTGTTAATAGATCCACAATGAGCAGGGATGTGTAAATATATCAGATAATATTTCTTCTTTAAGTTAAATGGAACGGAAGACTCAACATAAATTTGAGTGTTACTATGCGTGGGTTTAGAGCACTGGTGTAAATATAAAGAAGAAAGCAAACTGACACCAGTATATGTATGTATGTATGTATGTATGTATGTATGTATGTATGTATGTATGTACGTATGTATATATGTATATTGTATTGTATTGTATGTATATGTATATGTATATATTTTTAAATCTTATTTTTCTTGAATACTTTATGTATTTACATTTCAATTGTTACTCCCTTATCCCATAAAACCTCCCCCTGGTTTTATAAGGATGAGCCCACTCCCACCTCAATGCCCTGGCATTACCCTACAGTGGGGAAACAAGCCTTCACAGGACCAAGGGACTTCCCTCCTATTGATGCTGGAAAATGCCATTCTCTGCTACATATAAGACTAGAGTCATGGGTCCCTCCATGTGTACTCATAGGTTGGTGGTTTAGACCCTGAGAGCACTGGTGGGATGTGGTTGGTTGATAATGTTGTTCTTCTTATGGTGTTGCAAAAACCCTTCAGCTCATTAAGTCTTTTCTCTCACTCTTCCATTAAGGTCCCCTTGTTCAGTACAATGGTAAACTTCAAATATTTACATCTGTATCAGTAGGGCTCTAGCAAAGCCTCTCAGGACACACCCATATCTGGCTCCTGTCAGCAAGCACTTCTTGGCATCAACAATAGTGACTGGGTATAGTGGCTGCATATGGGATGGATTCCCAGGTGGGGCAGTCTCTGGATGACCTTTTCTTCAGTCCCTGCTCCACTCTTTGTATCTGTATTTCCTCCCGTGACTATTTTGTTCTCTTTTCTAAGAAGGAATAAAACATCTACATTTGGGTCTTTCTCCTTCTTGGGCTTCAGAAGATCTATGAATTTTTTCATTGGTATTCCAAAAATTTGGTTAATATCCACTTATCAGTGAGTACATACCATGTGTGTTCTTTGGTGACTAGGTTACCTCACTAAGTATGATATTTTTCTGGATAAATCTATTGACATAAGAATGTGATTTAGTCATTGTTTTAATAGCTGAGTAGTGCTCCATTGTGTAAATGTACCACAATTTCTGTATTCATTCCTCTGTTGAGGGATTACTGAGTTCTTTCCAGCTTCTCTCTGTTATAAATAAGGCTGCTATGAACATAGTGGAACATGTTTCCTTGTTATATACTGGAGCATCTTTTGGGTGTTTTCCCAAAAGTGGTATAGCTGGGTCCTCAGGCAGTACTATGTTGAATTTTCTGAAGAACCGAAACACTGGTTTCCAGAGTGGTTTTACCAGCTTGCAATCCCACCAACAATAGATGAGTGTTCCAATTTTTCCACATCATTGCCAGCATCTGCTGTCAACTGAATTTTTTTAACTTAGCCATTCTGATCTTTGTGAGGTGGAATCTTAGGGTTGTTTTGATTTTCATTTCCTTGATGACTAATTATATTGAACATTTCTTTAGGTTCTTCTCAGCTAATCGATATTACTCAGTTGCGAATACTTAATTTAGCTCTGTACCCCCTTTTTAATAGGATTATTTGATTCTCTTGACTGTAACTTCTTGAGTTCTTTGTATGTTTAGGATATCAGCCCTCTATCAGACGTAGGATTACCCAATCTGTTGGTTGTCATTTTTTCCTATTAACAGTGTCCTTTGCCTTATAGAAGCTTCACAATATTATGAGGTCCCATTTGTTGATTCTTGATCTTAGAGCATAAGTTCTGAATGTTTTGTTTAGGAAAATTTTCACGATGCTTATGTGTTCTAGGATCTTCCCCCACTTTCTCTTCTATTAGTTTCAGTGTATCTGTTATTATATGGATGAATTTCATCAACTTGGACTTAAACTTTGTACAAGGAGATACGAATTGGTCAATTTTCATTCTTCTGCATGCTGACCTCCAATCGAGCAATCACCATTTGTTGAAAATACTGTCTTTTCTTGATTGGATAGTTTTAGCTACATTACAAAGAACAAGTGACAACAGTTTTGTGGGTTCATTTCTGGGTCTTCCAGTCTATTCCAATGATCATCTGCCTGACTCTTTACCAATACCATGCAGTTTTTATTGCAATTGCTCTGTAATACAACTTGAGGTCAGGGATGGTGATTCCCCCAGATGTTCTTTTATTTGTAGAGAATAGGTTTGGCTATCCTGAGTTACTTGCCTTCCAAATGAATTTGCAAATTGTTCTTTATAATTCTATGGACAATAGAGTTGGAATACTGATCGGTATTGTATCCAATCTCTAAATTGCTTTGGTAAGATGCTCATTTTTACTATATTAATCCCGCCTAGCCATGAGCATGGGAGATCTTTCCATCTTCTGAAATCTTCTTTGATTTCTTTTTTCAGAGACTTGATATTTTTATCATACCGATCTTTTATTTGCTTAGTTACTGTCACACTATGGTATTTTATATTCTTTTTGGCTACTTTGAAGTGTATCATTTTCCTAATTTCGTTCTCAGACTGTTTATTCTTTGAGTACAGGCAAGCTACTGATTTGTTTGAGTTAATTTTATATCCAGCCAATTTGCTGAAGTTCTATATCAGCTGTAGGAGTTCTCCAATGGAATATTTGAGGTCATTTGATTATACTATAATATCATCAGCACATAGTGATATTTTGACTTCTCCCTTTCCAATTTGTATTCCTTTGGCCTCTTTTTGCTGCCTAATTGCTCTGGCTATGAGTTCAAATACTATATTGAATAGGGAGGGAGAGAGTGGGCAGCCTTGTCTAGTCCCTGATTATAGTGGGATTGTTTCATGTTTCCCTCCATTTAGTTTGATGTTGGTTATCTGTTTGCTGTATATTGTTTTTACTATGTTTAGGTATGGGCTTTGAATTCCTGATCTTACCAAGACATTTTTCATGAATTATAGGATGATTTCTTTATTCAGCAAGGCATTTCCAAGATAAGGAACAGTCTATCATTGGATGAGAAGGAAGAGTAGGCATGGAAAAGTCTAGCAAGGAGGAGGAGGAGAAGGGGCAAAAATCAGGAAGGAGATGATGGAGCAGGTTGATTCAGATTCAGGTGGACTAGGACAACTTTATCTTGTCTAGGTGGCTGATTTATATCTTTATCATTTGGCAGAGAATTTATTGTGTGGATGTATTGTGGATTGAGAATTTAACATATAAATCTGATTGATAAATTGCAATTTTCTAGAACTTTGATTTCACTTTAGTACAGGGAATGTGAGTAAAGTTCCCCATTGACAGAGAGACAGCCTAGAGAGGTTTGCTATAGAATTCATGGTGTGGTGCCAGGCTAGAATGGCCCTTAGAAATCAATGTGTACATCAGTTGTGGTAACAACCTGCCAATGGGACCATGTGAGAAAGCAGCTGGCAGAGAGACAGGTGAAGAGCTTGGCTCTATAAGATCCACACAGAGTGGGAACAGTTACCTATAGATGCTGAACCATTTTTGATTTTTACAGCAAAAATGAAGGGGTGATGAATTTTGTCAAATGTTTCCTCAGCATCTAATTAAAGGATCATGTGGGTTTTTTCGTGGACTTTATTTAAATAGTCATTACATTGATGGATTTCTGTATGTTGAACCATTCCTGAATCCCTGGTATGAAGCCTACTTGATCATAGTAAATGAATGATTGTTTAGATATGTTCTTGGATTCGGTTTGCAAGAATTTTATGGAATATTTTTGCATCAATATTCATGAAGGAAATTGGTCTGAAGTCCTCTTTCTGTGTAGGGTCTATATGTGGTTTACATATAAGCATAATTGTGAATTCAAACAATGAATTTAGTAGTGTTCCTTCTGTTTCTATTTTGTGGAATAGTTTGAAGAGTAGTGCTATGAGGTCTTCTATGAAGTTCTGATAGATTTCTGAAGTAAATCCGTATGGTTCTGTGTCTTTTTGGTTGGGAGACTAATAACTGCTTCTATTTCTTTAGGCGTTATGGGACTGCCTAGATGGTTTTTCTGATCATGATTTAATTTTGGTACCTGGTATCTCTCTAGAAAACTATCCATTTCCTCCATATTTTCCAGTTTTGTTGAATATAGGTTTATGTACTAGGATCTGATAATTCTTTTTGAATTTCCTCACTTTTTACTGTTAAGTCTCCCTTTTCATTTCTGATTTTGTTAATGAGGATACTGTTTCTCTGCCCTCTGGTTGTCTGGCTAAGTATTTGTCTATCTTGTTGATTTTCTCAAAGAACCATCTCCTAGTTTTGTTGATTATTGGTATTGTTCACTTTGCTTCTATTTGGTCTATGTCATACCGAAGTTTCACTATTTCCTGCCTTCTGCTCCTCTAGGATTTGTTTGCTTCCTTTTGTTCTTGAGCTCCAGGTGTGCTGTCCAGGTGTTAGTGTATGGTCTCTCCAATTTCTTTTTGGATACACCCAAAGCTACGTGTTTTCTTCTTAATACTGCTTTCACTGTACCCCATAAGTTATGGTATATAGTGCCTTCAGTTGCATAAAATTCTAAAAAGTCTTTGATTCCTTTCTTTATTTCTTCCTTGACCAAGTTGTCATTGAATAGTGTTGTTCAACTTTTGAGTATATGTGGACTCTCTGTTGTTTTTGTTGTTATTGTAGAACAGCCTTAGTCCATGGTGATCTGATAGCGTATACAGAATTATTTTTGTCACCTTGTTTCTGTTGAGGCCTGTTTTGTGACCGGTAGTCAATTTTGGTGACAGTAACACAAGGTGCTGAGAAAAATTTATATTCTTTTGTTTTAGGATGAAATGTTCTCTAGATGTCTGTTAAATCCATTGGTTCATAACTTCTCTTAGATTCACTGTGTCTCTGTATAGTTTCTGTTTTCATGATCTGTCCATTGATGAGAGAGGGGTGTTGAGGTTTTCTATTATTATTGTGTATGGTGCAATGTATGATTTGAGCGTTAGTAAGATTTCTCTTATGAATGTAGGTATTTGGAGCATAGATGTTCACAATTAAGAGCTCATCTTGGTAGATTTTTTGAAGAGTATCAAGTGTCCTTCTTTATCTGTTATGATACCTTTTTGTTGAACTCAGTTTTATTTGATATTAGAATGACTACTCCAGTTTTTTTCTTGGGACCATTTGCTTAGAATTTTTTTTCCCAGAATTTTACTCTTAGCTAGTGTCTGTCTTTGTCACTGAGGTGCATTTACAGTATGCAGCAAAATGCTGAGTCCTGTTTACATATCCAGTTTGTTAGTCTATATCTTTTTATTGGGGAATTGAGTCCATTGATGTTACGAGATATTAAGGAATAGCATTTCATTTTTTGATAGAGGTGTAATTATGTTTGTGTGGCTATCATCTTTTGAGTTTGTTGCAAGAAGATTGCTTTATTGCTTTTTCTAGGGTGTATTTTCCCTCTTTGTATTGGAATTTTTAATCTATTATCCTTTGTAGGTCTGGATTTATGGAAAGATGTTATATAGATTTTTGACATGCAATATCTTGGTTGTTCCAGCTATGTTAATTGAGAGTTTTACTGGATATAGTAGCATGGGCTATCATTTGTGTTCTCTTAGGGTCTGCATGACATCTGTCTAGGATCTTCTAGCATTCATAGTCTCTGTTCAGAAGTGTGATATAATTCTGATAGGTCTGTCTTTATTTGTTACTTGACATTTTTACCTTACTGCTTTTAATATTTTTCTTTGTTTTGTGTATTTGTTTTTCATTATTATGTGATTGGAGGAACTTCTTTTATTGTCCAATCTTTTTGAAGTTCTGTAGGCCTCTTGTATGTTCATGGACATCTCTTACTTTAGGTTAGGAATATTTTCTTCTATAATTTTATTGAAGATATTTACTGGCCCTCTAAGTTGGGAATCTTCTTTCTATACCTATTATTCTTAGGTTTGGGCTTCTCATTGTGTCCTGGATCTCCTGGATGTTTTGGGTTAGGAGTTTTTTGCTTTTTGCATTTTATTTGACTATTGTGTCAATGTTTTCTATGGTAACTTCTGCCCTTGAGATTCTCTCTTCAATCTCTTGTATTCTGTTAGTTATGCTTGTGTCTATGATTCCTGATTTCTTTCCAGGTTTTCTATCTCCAGGGTTGTAACCCTTTGTGATTTCTTAATTCTTTCTATTTTCATTTATAGATCTTGGATGGTTTTGTTTAATACCTTCACCTGTTTGGTTGTACTTTCCTTTAATCCTTTAAGGCAGTTTTTGTTGTTGTTCTTGTTTCCTCTTTAAGCCCTTCTACTTTGTTACCTGTGCTCTTCTGTATGTCTTTAAGGGAGTTATTTATGTCCTTCTTAATGTCCTCTATCATCAACATTAAATGTGATTTTAAATCCAAATCTTGCTTTTCTGGTGTGTTGGGATGGCCATTATTTGCTATGGCGGGAGAACTGGGTTCTGATCATGCCAAGTAGTCTTGTTTTCTGTTGCTTAGTTTCTTCCGCTTGCCTCTTAGTATCTATTTATCTCTGATGTTTTTTGGTCTCTGGCTGGAGGTAGTGACACCTGTGGGCTTGTGAGCCTGTGAGACAGAACCTATGAGCCTGTGAACCTTTGAGCCTTGGAGTGAGAGTTCTGCTTGCAGACCAGCTTTCTGTGGGCAGGTTTATTGTCCCAGAGCTGGGGTTGTCCCACAGCTCTAGGTGCAGATGGAGACCAGAAGGGTCTTATCCAAGGTGCCCTGAGGCTCCTGAGTCCTGTGCACTCCTGTCAGGTCTCTGTTTGGACAGTCAATGGAGAGAAAGTGGGGTCCCACCTGTGGGCGATGGGCTTAGGAGGGAAATTGCTCCTGGCCGACCAGCTTTCTGCAGTCAACTTTTGTGTCCATGGACTGTGTTACATTCCCAGCTCTGGGTGCAGATGGTTACAGGAAGCTTTATGTTTCCTAATTGTAGATGTGATGTGTCTAGCTACCTCAGGATTATGTCTAAATGAGTTCTATATTACTTCATCTTCTGTTTCTGTATAATATACAACGACCAAAAACAACTTATGGTAGAAAGTTCATTTTTAGTTTAATACTTCCAGGGGAATAATCGTTCATCATAGAAAGCAGGCATAGTTGAAAACTGCTGGCATGACAACAGGAACAGGAAGCTAAGAGAGTATATTTTTGACCATAAGCTTGAAGAAGAGGTTGTAATTTGAAAGTGGACTGAGGAGGTAATCTTTCAAAACCCATTATGGTAATATATTTCCCTCAGCAAAAGTATACTACCTCCCAAACTGCATCCATTCACTTAAGTACAAGTGACCTAATGTCTGAGATTTTAGAGGGATATCTCATTTAAACCATCATAGGCTCCCTACTTTCTCTTTTTTTTTCTTTTCCTTTATTGGATATGTTCTTTATTTAATTATCAAATGTTATCCCCTTTCCCAGTTTCCATTCCACAAACACCCCATCTCATTCCCCCAGCCCCTGCCTCCATAAGCGTGTTCGCACACACATCCACACACTTCATCCCGCCTCTCTGCCCTGGCAGCCCCTATTCTGGGGCATTAAGTCTTCACAGGACCAAGGGCCTCTCCTCTCATTGATGCCAGATTAGGCCATCCTCTGCTACATATATAGCTGGAGCCATGGACCCGTCCATGTGTACTCTTTGGTTAGTGGTTTAGTCCTTAGGAGTTCAGTGGTGTCTGGTTGGTTGATATTATTGTTCTTCCAATGGGGTTGCCAACCCCCACAGTTACCTCAGTCCTTGCTCTAAATCCTCCATTGGGGACTGTGTTCTAAGTCCAGTAGTTGGCTGTGAGCTTTAACTCTGTATTTATCAGGCTATAGCAGAGCCTTTCAGGAGACAGTTATATAAAGCTCCTGTAAGCATGTACCTCTTGGCATCCCCAATAGTGACTGAGTTTGGTGACTGCATTTGGGATGGGTCCCCAAGTGCAGCAGTCTCTGGATATCCTTTCATTCAGTCTCTCCAACACATGTTGTCCATGTATTTCTTCCTGTGAGTATTTTGTTCCCCCTTCTAAGAAGTATTGAAGTACCTGCACTTTTGTCTTTCTTCTTCTTGAACTTTGTGTGGTCTATAAATTGTATCTTGGGTATTCCAAGCTTTTGGGCTAACATCTACTTATCAGTGAGTTCATATCATGTGTGTTCTTTTGTGATTCAGTTACCTCACTCAGGATGATATTTTCTAGTTCCATATCTTTGCTTACAAATTTCATGAAGTCATTGTTTTTTATAGCTGAGTAGTACTCCATTGGATAAATATACCACATTTTCTGTTGAAGAACATTTGGGTTCTTTGCAACTTTTAGTTATTATAAATAAGGCTTCTATGAACATACTGGGGCATGTATTCTTGTTAAGTGTTGGAGCATCTTTTGGGTATATGCCTCCTCAGGTCATACTAAGTCCAATTTTCTGAGTTTTTTTGAGTTAGTTTTTGCATTTTGCATTTTCTTTCACTGTGGTGTCAATGTTTTTTATGGTATCTTCTGCATCTGAGATTCTCTCTTCTATCTCTTTTATTCTATTGATGATATTTGCATCTATGTCTCTTGATCTCTTTCCTAGGTTTTCTATCTCCAAGGTTGTCTTCCTTTGTGATTAATTTATTGTTTCTATTTCTATTTTTAGATCCTGGATGGTTTTGTTCAATTCTTTCATCTGTTCTTTGTGTTTTCCTATAATTCTTTAAGGTATTTTTGTGTTTCGTTTTTAAGGGCTTCTACTTGTTTACCTGTGTTTTCCTGTATTTCTTTAAGGGAGTTATTTATGTCCTTCTTAAAGTCCTTTATCATCATCATGAGACATGATTTTAATTCCAAATCTTGCTTTTCCAGTGTGATTGTGTAGCCAGGACTTGCTGTAGTGGGAGAACTGGGTTCTGATGATGCCAAGTAATCTTGGTTTCTATTGTTTATGTTCTAGTATTTGACTCTTGCCGTCTTATTGTCTCTGGTGTTACCTGCCATTACTGTCTCTGCAGCTTGTCTTACCTATGATCTTGGTTGTGTCAGAACTCCTCTGAGTCCAGCTCTCTCTATGATCCTATGCTTCTGTGAACTTGTGATCCTGAGATGCTGGTTGTGTCCAATCTCCTGAGGGTCAAGCTACCACTGTTTTTCTGTGATCCTCTGCTCCTGGGTGTTTCAGAGCACATCTGATCCTGGGCGTGTTAGGACACCTGGGAGTCTGGGTTCCTCTGGCTGTTGTGGGACTGAGTGCTGAATGAGCAGTGAAGGTCTACCAAGGGCAGAGGTTCGGACTTGAAAGGACAAGTGCCCTTGGCTTGGCAAGGGTTCTTGCCTCCCTGGGTCCTGGGAGACCCAGTTACTCTGGGTGTTGATGTAGGTGTTTGAGCAGATGTTGTGGCCTCCTCTCCTCTAATCTTGGACAAGTTAGAGTACCTTGGAGTCAGGGTTCCTCTGGGTTTTGTTAGACTGTGTGTGGAACCAGTGCCCAATGTCTGCTCAGTGCTGTGGTTCAGACTGGAAGGGACCTGTGCCCCTGGCTGGGCAAGGGTTCCTTCCTCCCTGGATTCTGGGGGACCCAGTTACTCTGGGTGTTGGGATGGGTTTTGGGACAGATGTTGTGTCCTTTCCTGTGCTCCTGGATGTTTCAGAGCACCTAGTCTTCTGGCTCCTTCTGGGTGTTGTAGGAGTGGGTGCAGAGACAGAGCCCAAGGTCTACTAGGGCACTGGTTCAAACAGGAAGGAACCATTGCCACTTAGACAGGTAGGGGTTCCTGTGTCCCTGGATCCCAGGAGTCTCATTTACTCCAAGTGTTGGAGCAATTGTTGTGGCTGCCTCACCTCTGATCCTGGGTGTGTTGGAGTACCTGGGATTCGGGCTTCCTCTAGGTGTTGTGGGAGTGGGTGCAGAACCATCCCTGGTTCAGACTGGAAAGTGCTCCCTGCTTTCTTCATTTCTTTTCTGCAGCTATGGTAAATACCTTGCCAAACGGAAACCAAGGAATGGACAGTTTATTTTAGCTCACAGTTCAAGATATTGGCATGGTGGGGAATTTAAGCAATGAGGAACTTGAAGCAGCTGATTATTTAACATTCATATTTAAAAGAGTACAATGAATGCATGTATATTCTTACTCAGGGCAGTTTTCCTTTTTATAACTTCTCTTGCCTAGGGAAAGATGCCACCCAGAGTTGGTGAGACTTCTAAATTCCATAAACACAATCAAGATAATTCCCCATTGATATGCCAGGAGGACAATTTCCCCTATGATTTTAAATTCCTGGGAGTCGAAACACCTTCCATGATGAACTATATCCTCTCATATTTTGAGGCAAAATAAGGTCTGCTTTCCTTAATGCTTTTGCCATGTATTTTGCCACAACTATGAAACAGGTAATAGAAAATTAGTACCAAAAAGTAGAATCATTCTTATAATAAGTCAGTCATGTGGGGATTTTGTAACCTTTGTAAATGGTTCAAAGAGAAAGAATGGATTTAGAAAATTGACCTAGAGTAGTCCTATAATGCTGTAAAGTGATTTTTAACTCACATTTGTGTTGGGGACTTGAAAGACAAGAATTATCAGAAAAAGTGAACAGTCATGCTGGGTTCATGAAATTTAAAAAAAAATACAAGTTCTCTATAAGGTACTGAGCTAGAGATCATTTATGTTACATTCTGGAAAGAATTCATATTCTGAGATCTTGAGTGAGGGTGGATTACAAACTACAAAATTTATTTGTTTGGCAAGTAAATCACAAGTCAGGATATTCTGTACCATGCATCATGATTACTCTTCAGTGTTCATATCCATGCCGTCAATGAGACAGAAAGACAGAGGAATGAGTAGACTAGAATATATGAAAAATGTGTCTTTTGCTATGGAGGAGAAAAAATTTAAATTTTCTTTCCCCTTTTTAAAATTTATTTTCACTTTTGTTTTACCTATTCACTTTACATCCCACTTATTGCCCCCTTCAAAGTCACCCTCTCCTACAATTCTTCCTCCATTCCCCTCCTCTGAGTGGGTGGGCTCCCTGGATACTCCCGTCTGCATTTCAGTCCTCTGTGAGGCTCGGACTCTCTCTCCCACTGAGGCAACCTAGCTAGTAGACCATATTCCACAGTAAGCAGCTTTTGAAATAGCCTGCACTCCAGGTGTTCAGGAGTCATATGAAGGTCAAGCTGTGTATCGGCTACATATGGTTAAGAAGCTTAGGTTCACCTCATGTATGTTTTGGGTTGGTGGTTCAGACTCAGAACACCAAGGGTCCAGGTTAGTTGACATTCTTGGTCTTCCTATGGCATTCCCTATCCCCTTCAGGACCTGCCATCCTTCCTCCTATTCTTCCAAAAGAGTTGCCAAGCTCCATCTACTGTTTGGCTGTGGGTATCTGTATCTATCTAAATCAGGTGATGCGTGAATCCTGTTAGAGGATAGCCATGCTAGGCTCCTTTCTGTAAGCATAACAGACTATCATTATTAGTGTTAGGGAACCATGGAATGGGTTTTTGGTTTGGACATTCCCTCAGACTATACTCCCTGCCTTCTGCCTGCTTTCCTTATAAATAGAATGGATATCAGGTAAAAAGTTTTGTGGGTGGGTTGTTGTCTCAATTTCACCAATGGGGTTCCTGTCTAGCTACAGGAAGCAGCCCCTTCAGGTTTCTATATCCGCAATGCAGTGAGTCACAGCTAAGGCCACCCACTTTGATGCTTTGGCACTTCCCTTATCCCAGGTCCCTGTCTAGTCCAAGAGATGCCTCACAACCTCCTCAACCCTGACAGTTGCAGATTTCCATTCATTTTCATGACCATCTAGCCATCTCCTTTGTGCTTCCCCACACCTGATACTGAATTCCCCATTCTCATCCCTCTTCCATGCCAGGTTTCTCCCTCCATCTGCCTCTTATAAGTATTTTATCCCCCTTCCTAAGTGAAAATTAAGTTTCCTAGCTTAGACCTTCCTTTTTCTTTAGCTTCTTTGGGTCCATGGAGTATAGCATTATTCCTCTATTTTAAGGCTAGTATCCACTTATAAATGAGTACATACTACACATATCATTTGGGGACTGGATTATATCACTCAGGATGATAGTCTCAACTTCCAGACATTGCCTCGAATATTTCTGATGTCTTTGTTTTAATAGCTGAATTGTGTACCACATTTTCTTTATGCATTCTTCAGCTGAGGGCATATACACTAGTTCTAGTTTCTGGCTATTGTAAATATAGCTGCTATGAGCAGAATTGTTCAATTGCAGGATGTTGCAGCATCTTTTAGGTATATGCCCAGGAGTGGTATGGCTGTGTCATGAGGTAGAACTGTTTGTTGTTTTCTGTGAAAATACCAAATTGATTTTCAAAGAGGTTGCACAATTTACACTTCCAGCAAGCAATTGATCCCCTTGATCCACATCCCGGCCTGCATATGTTATTCCTTGAGGTTTTAGCTTAGCCATTCTGATAGGTGTAAGATGGAACCTCAGAGTTGATTTGATTTGTATTTCCCTGTAACAAAGGACTTGGAATTGTCTTCATCTGCTTCTTAGACATTCCAAGTTGTTCTTCTGAAAATTCTGTTTAGTTCTCGACACACTTTTTTTTTTATTATTATTAACTTGAGTATTTCTTATATACATTTCAAGTGTTATTTCCTTTCCCAGTTTCGGGCAAACATCCTCCTCCCCCCTCCCCTTCCTTATGAGTGTTCCTCCCAACCCTCCCCATTTCCGCCCTCCCCCACAGTCTAGTTCACTGGGGTTCAGTCTTAGGGACCCAGGGCTTCCCTTCCACTGGTGCTCTTACTAGGATATTCATTGCTACCTATGAGGTCAGAGTCCAGGTCAGTCCTTGTATAATCTTTAGGTAGTGGCTTAGTCCCTGGAAGCTCTGGTTGCTTGGCATTGTTGTACATATGGGGTCTCGAGCCCCTTCAAGCTCTTCCAGTTCTTTCTCTGATACCTTCAACGGGGGTCCTGTTCTCAGTTCAGTGGTTTGCTGCTGGCATTCGCTCTGTATTTGCTGTATTCTGGCTGTGTCTCAGGAGCGATCTACATCCGGCTCCTGTCGGTCTGCACCTTCTTGCTTCATCCATCTTGTCTAATTGGGTGGCTGTATATGTATGGGCCACATGAGGCAAGCTCTGAATGGGTGTTCCTTCTGTCTCTGTTTTAATCTTTTGCCTCTCTATTCCCTGCCAAGGGTATTTTTTTCCCTATTTAAAGAAGGAGTGAAGTATCACATTTTGATCATCCGTCTTTGAGTTTCATTTGTTCTGGGGATCTAGGGTAATTCAAGCATTTGGGCTTTAGCCACTTATCAATGAGTGCATA
The DNA here is from genome assembly GCF_011064425.1 of Rattus rattus. Taxonomy (NCBI): domain Eukaryota; kingdom Metazoa; phylum Chordata; class Mammalia; order Rodentia; family Muridae; genus Rattus; species Rattus rattus. The sequence goes on along the minus strand of NC_046172.1, from coordinate 39,613,730 downwards.
CCATATGTCTTTCTGTGATTGGGCTAGCTCACCTAGGATGATATTTTCCAGTTCCAACCATTTGCCTACGAATTTCATAAACTTGTTGTTTTTGATAGCTGAGTAATATTCCATTGTGTAGATGTACCACATTTTCTGTATCCATTCCTCTGTTGAAGGACATCTGGGTTCTTTCCAGCTTCTGGCTATTATAAATAAGGCTGCTATGAACATAGTGGAGCACGTGTCTTTTTATATGTTGGGGCATCTTGTGGGTATATGCCCAAGAGAGGTATAGCTGGATCCTCAGGCAGTTCAATGTCCAATTTTCTGAGGAACCTCCAGACTGATTTCCAGAATGGTTGTACCATTCTGCAACCACACCAACAAAGGAGGAGTGTTCCTCTTTCTCCACATCCTCGCCAGCATCTGCTGTCACATGAGTTTTTGATCTTAGCCATTCTCACTGGTGTGAGGTAAAATCTCAGGGTTGTTTTGATTTGCATTTCCCTTATGACTAAAGATGTTGAACATTTCTTCAGGTGTTTCTCAGCCATTCGGCATTCCTCAGCTGTGAATTCTTTGTTTAGCTCTGAACCCCATTTTTTAATAGGGTTATTTGTTTCCCTGCGGTCTAACTTCTTGAGTTCTTTGTATATTTTGGATATAAGGCCTCTATCTGTTGTAGGATTGGTAAAGATCTTTTCCCAATCTGTTGGTTGCCGTTTTGTCCTAACCACAGTGTCCTTTGCCTTACAGAAGCTTTGCAGTTTTATGAGATCCCATTTGTCGATTCTTGATCTTAGAGCTTGAGCCATTGGTGTTTTGTTCAGGAAATTTTTTCCAGTGCCCATGTGTTCCAGATGCTGCCCTAGTTTTTCTTCTATTAGTTTGAGTGTGTCTGGTTTGATGTGGAGGTCCTTGATCCACTTGGACTTAAGCTTTGTACAGGGTGATAAGGATGGATCGATCTGCATTCTTCTACATGTTGACCTCCAGTTGAACCAGCACCATTTGCTGAAAATGCTATCTTTTTTTCCATTGGATGGTTTTGGATCCTTTGTCAAAAATCAAGTGACCATAGGTTTGTGGGTTCATTTCTGGGTCTTTGATTCCAATCCATTGGTCTATCTGTCTGTCTCTGTACCAATACCATGCAGTTTTTATCACTATTGCTCTGTAATACTGCTTGAGTTCAGGGATAGTGATTCCCCCTGAAGTCCTTTTATTGTTGAGGATAGCTTTAGCTATCCTGGGTTTTTTGTTATTCCAGATGAATTTGCAAATTGTTCTGTCTAACTCTTTGAAGAATTGGATTGGTATTTTGATGGGGATTGCATTGAATCTGTAGATTGCTTTTTGGTAAAATGGCTTCCATTTTTACTATATTAATCCTGCCACTTTTTAATTGGGTTATTTGCATTGTTAGTGTCTAACTTTTTAATTCTTTGTAAACTTTAGATATTGGCCTTCTATCAAATTTGGGGTTGGTAAAGATCCTTTTTGCTAGTCTGTGGGCTGCTGATTCAGTTTCCTTTGCCTAACAAAAGCTTTGCAGTTTCATGAGGTCTCATTTATCTATAAATTGATCTTATACACCCAGAGCCATTGATATGCTGTTCAGGAAATTGTTTCCTGTACCATTGTGTTCAAGAGTATTTCACACTTTCTCCTTTATGAGATTTAGTGTAACTAGTTTTGAGTTCCTTGATCCACTTGGTCTTGAGTTCTTTGTAGGGTGATCTATTATCATTCTTCTATATGTAGACATCTAGTTAGTTGAGCACCATTTGTTAAATAAAGATGATTTCTTTTTTCTATTGTATGATTTTGGCTTTTTTATAATAGATTATGTGTCCATAAGTGTGTGGGTATATTTTTTGTTCAATTTGTCTGTTTATGGACCAATACCACGTAGTTTTTATGACTATTGCTCTGTAGTACAACTTCAGGTCAGAGATGGTGATTACTCTGATTCCTCCCTGATTTGCTTTCAAGGTTTATTTAAAAAAAAACTGTGTTGGGATTCTAATGAGATTTTCATTGAATCTGTAGATTCTTTCTGGTTACTGGGCCATATTTCCATCTCCTAATATCTTCTTCAATTTTCTTCTTCAGGGACTTAAGTTCATCTCATACAGATATTTCACTTACTTGTTAGAGTTACACCATGATATTTCATATATTCAAGTCTATTGTAAGGGTGTTGTTTCACTAATTTCTTTCCCAGCCTGTTTGTCATTTAATAAAGGAGGGCTACTGATTTATTTGAGTTAATTTTGTCTATAGCCACTTTGCTTAAGGTGTATATCAGATGTGGAAGCTCTCTGGTTGAATTTTGGGGTTCTATTGTGTATACTATATTATCATCTGAAAATAACAATACTTTGACTCCTTCTTTCCATTTTGTATCCAGTCGATCTCTGGAATAGAGCACCAATATCTAAAATTTAGTTGTTCTATTGCTCTGACTAGAACTTCATGGACAATATTGAATACAAAAGGTAAGTGTGGGCAGACTTGTCCCTGATTTTAGAGAAAATGCTTTGTTTCTCTCGGTTTAGCTTGATTTTGGCTATTGGGTTGCTGAATATAAATTTATGTTTATGTATGTTCCCTGTATCCCTAATTTCTCTAGTACCTTTAATATGAAGTGGTGTTGGAGTTTATCATGGGCTTTTTCAGCACTTAATGAGATGGTAATATGATTTTTTTTTCACTCAGTTTGTTTATATGATGAATTAAGTTCATCTATTTTTGTATATCAATGCATCCCTCTATCTCTGGGATGAGGAGTACTTGATCTTGATGGACAATGTCTTTGATATATTCCTTGATTTGGTTTTAGAATATTTTATTGAATAGTTTTGCATCTATGTTCATAAGAGAAATTAGTATGAAATTCTCTGTGTTGAGTCTTTGTGTGACTTAAATATTCAGGTGACTATGTCCTCATAGAATAACATTGGCCGTATCACTTCTGTTTCTATTTTGTGGAATACATTGAGGAATGTTGGTATTACCTCTTCTTTGAAAGTATTGTGGCACTCTGAACTAAAATACCATGGCCCTTGATTTTTTTTTAATTGGGAGATTTTAATAATTGCTTCTATTTCTTTAGGGCTTATAAGGTTGTTTACATAGCTTAGCCGACCTTGATTTTACCTGAGTAAATGGTATCTGCCTAGAAAATCAGGCTTTTTGTTACAATACTGTAGTTTAGTCTTTCAAAGTAAAATTCTTTGAACTTTCTCAGTGTCACTTCTTATGTCTACCTTTTCTTTATGGATTTTATTTATTTGCATACTGTGTCTCTCAATCAGTTTGAATGAGGATTTGTCTATCTTCTGGTTTTCTCAAAGAACAAGCTCTTTTTTTCCTTTATTCTTTGTTTCGAACTGACTAATTTCAGCCCAGATTTTGATTATTTCCTACCTTGTACTCCTCTTTAGTGTACTTGATTCTTTTTTGTTCTAGAGCTTTCAGGGATACTTTTAAATTGCTGATATGAGAACTTTCTAATTTCTTTTTTATTTTTCTCCCAGATTCTTGTTTTTTTGTTTTATTGATTGATTGATTGATTGATTGATTTGAGACAACATTATGCCAGTTTTATTGTATGATTTTTTTTGTATTTTTCATTTTTTAAAAATTTTTTATTAGGTATATTTCTTTACTTATATTTCAAATGATATTCCCTTTCCCAGTTTCCTGTCCATAAGCCCACATCCCCACCCCCTCCCCCATACATGTGTTTCCCCCATCCACCTTTCTTACCCGCTGAGATATTCCCCTGAACTGGGGGTCCAACCTTAGCAGGATCAAGAGCTTTCTCTTCCACTGGTGCCCCAACAAGGTTATTCTCTGCTAGATATGCAGTTGGAGCCCTGAATGCAATCCACAGACCACAGGAAGCTCAAGAGTAAGGTTGTCCAAAAGGCAGATGCTCCCACTCCTTCTTGAAAAGAGGAAAATATCCATAGGAGGATATATGGAAACAAAGTGTAGAGCAGCAGTGAAGGAACAGCCATTCAGAGCCTGCCCCACATTATATATATATATATATATATATATATATATATATATCCACCAAAACTAGATAAGATTGTGCATGCTGAAAAGGACTGGATATAGATCTCCTGAGAGACACATCCAGAGCATGCCCAATACAGAGGTCAATGCTAGCAGCAAATAACTGAACTGAGAACAGGGCTCTGTTTAGGGGAATTAGAGGAATAACTGAAAGAGCTGAAGGGGCTTGAAACCCCATAAGAACAACAATGCCAACCAACCAGAACTTTGAAGGACTATACTTGGACTGACAAAGGGGGAAATGCAAATCAAAACAACCCTGAGATTCTACTACACACCAGTGAGAATGGCTAAGATAAAAAGTTCAAGTGACAACAGATGCTGGCAAGGATGTGGACAAAGAGGAACACTCCTCCATTGTTGGTGGGATTGCAAGCTGATACAACCACTCTGGACATCAGTCTGGAGGTTCCTCAGAAAATTGGACATTCCACTACCTGAGGACCCAGCTATACCTCTCCTGGGCATATACCCACAAGATGCCCCAACATATAAAAAAGACACGTGCTCCACTATGTTCATAGCTACCTTATTTATAGCAGTCAGAATCTGGAAAAACCCAAGATGTCCTTCAACAGAGGAATGGATTCAAAAAATGTGGTACATCTACACAATGGAGTACTACTCAGCTATCAAAAACAATGACTTCATGAAATTCATAGGCAAATGAAATGAACTAGAAAATATCATCCTGAGTGAGGTAACTCAATCACAGAAAAGCACACTTGCTGTGCACTCACTTATAAGTTGTTATTAGCCCAAAAGCTCGAATTATTTATTTTTAAATCAGATATTTTATTTATTTGCATTTCAAATGGTATCCCCTTTCATGGTTTCTCTTCTGAAAACCCCCTATGCTGCCCCCCTAACACTGATTCTTTGAGGGTGCCCCCATACACACACACACACACACACACACACACACACACACACACACACACACACACACTCCTGCCTCCCTGTCATGGAATTTCCCACACTGGGGCATCAAGCTTTTAGGACCAAGTGCCTATCATTCCACTGATGTAGGGCAAGGCCATCCTTTGCTACATATGTGGCTCAAGCCATGGGACCCTTCATCTGTACTCTTTGGTTAATGGTTTAGTCCCTGGGAGCTCTGGGGGATCAGGCTGGTTGATGTTGTTCTTCCTATGGATTACAAACCCCTTCAGCTCCTTCAGTCCTTTCTCTAACTCCTCTAATGAGGACCCCATGCTCAGTCCAATGGAATTGAGTGTCTGCTTGTGTATTAACCAGGATCTGGCACAGCCTCTCACGAGACTGTTTTATCAGGCTCTGGTCAGCAAGCAGTGCTTAGTATCCACAATAGGGTTGGGCTTGGTGTTTGTATATGGGACCTATGCTCAGGTGGGGAATCTTAATATCCACCGCGTTCTCTGAGCTGAGTCCTCCTCACTGCAACCTCCTCTCTCCTCTAAAACTTTTCTCCCACCCATCCTTCCTTCTTGTCCAATGACAGGCCTCTTTCTCTCCTGTGCCTGCCTTCATCTGCATAATGACATCAAACTACACAAGTGTAACACTTTCAATTGGGGTACCAACAAGAAAAACATGGATCTATTGCATGAGCAATGAGTAGGCAATGGATTGCTTCCTGGAAAAAAAAATCTAAACTTTTTGTTTGCTTGTTAGTCTGCTTTTTAATTCCCAAATTCTATACAGTTGTAGACGATAAAGATGTGTGTAAAAATCAGCAGTATTTTATATTATGATAGTGACTACCAAAAAATGAAGAAATACATTTTACAATAGGTAAAAGTGTAAATAACACAAAAATGAAGTACCCAATTATTAAATTATCAAAGAAAGTGAATTATCTTCACAATGAAAATGATAAAAATTGATTAAAGTAATTAGAAAGAATAACATTAATTAGAAAATTATCTTTATCCAAGGATTGAAACACTTAATATTATTAAATTGTCCATATTATTTTAAGAAATCTAAAGATAGACTGTCTTTCTTAAGAAAAATATAGAGAAACTAATCAGGCAAATTCCTAAATATAAATAAAGCAAAGATAAGGAAAAAGAAGAACCTTGAAATCCTCATTGTATTTGACCTCTTGATCTCTCCAGAGGACTGGCATAATGGATTAAGCACTTGCTATTCAAATGTGAAAACTGGATTTTGGGTCTCCAGAAGATAATAAATCCAGTCAAGCATTAAAATACCACATCATTTGAGAACTCCAGAGGCAGAAACAGTGAAGGATTCTCCAGGATAAGCTAGCTACCTAAGTCACTAGTAATAGAGGGCTCTAAGTGAAAAAAAATTCCACCTTAATAAATAAATTTCAGAGTGATTGAGGAATATATGCAACATTAATTTCAGGTTTCCACATGCAATGCACTAACATATGCATATGTATGTGCACACAGGTATGTGAACATACATATGCATGTACACACACACACACACACACACACACACACACACACACACACACACACAAGGTTATTGCTTGAAGGGCCCAAGGAGATGTTTATTCCTACTTAGGAGGGAGAAGAAAGAAATCACAGGGGACAGATGGAAAGAGGGATCTGGGTGTAGGAAGAGACATTGAGGGGAAAAGATGAACATCATCAGAAATTGGTGGAGCAAATCAAAAGTGAAGCCTTAATGAACAGCAGAAAGAATGGAAACAGGCAACCTTTGGAGGAAAAAAGAAGGGGACCCTGTAGAATGTACATGTTACCTGAATGGTGAGAGATGGAGAGACGCCAAGACTCAGAGGGAGGGACTTTATATGAAATGCCCTTCAGTAGGGAGAGAGAGAAGTTGTAGAATGTACCTCAGTAAAATTAGCAAGGCATCAAGTGCAGGGATGGATTACTATCCAATAGTCAAAAAACTCTGACCTTGTGTTTTCCCTGTCTATAAGAACTATAGGGACAAAAATGTAGAAGAGTCTGAGGGAAAGGAGGCTCAGTGACTAAAGCAAATTGAGGTCCAGTTCAAGGGGATGCTCCAAGGCCTGCTACTATTACTGATGCTATGGTCATTTTCCAGAGAGGAACCTGGTGTTGTTGCCTCAAGAAACCCAACAAACACCTGAAAGAGTCAGATGCAGATACCTACACCCAATGAACAGAAGCCAGGAAACCCTGTGGTTGATTTGGCAAAGAACTGCAAGAAGCTGAGGAGGAGGGTAGCCCCATTGGGAAGACCAGTAGTCTCAACTAAACAGATCACCTAAGATCTCAGACACTAAGTCACTAATCAGGTAGCATACACTAGCTGATATTACGCCCCTGACACATATACAGACGAAGACTGTCTGGTCTGGCCTCAGTAAGAAAAGAAGCACCTTGAGAGACTTAAGGCCCCAGGGAGTCCGGAGGTCTGATAGGGTCAGAATAAGGTAAGGACATCCTCTTGAAAACAGGAGAGGATGAATGGGATAAGAAACTGTAAGAGTGTGGACTTGGGGGAGATAACGAGTGGACTGTAAAAATAGATTAAAGATATACATACACACACACACACACATATATATATATATATATATATATATATATATATATATATATATATATACATTCAAGGATGGAAAAGAGAGAGAAAGATAGAGGGGTGGTAGATAGGGAGAAGAAAGAGGAAGAAGGATGAGGAAGTATAGAGTAGGAAGGGGATGAACTTAAATAAATAAAAGTTGCTGCAACATCCAGTAATGTGATTGTAGTGATAAACAACATGGAGAATTAAACAGGCAAATAAGCAAAAAGAACAAACATATTCCTACTTATACCCTTGCTCCATAGTCAAAGGCAGGAGGGTTCTTATGCTATTGACATAGCTATTAATCCAGAAAGTACAAATGACACAAGTATTTACAGAAGACCACAACTGCAAACTTTAGGATAAATTTGTGACCAATACACATTTTTAAACCACTTCAAGAATTTGATACAAAGGTATTTGCTCTGATCTGAGGAATATACTCTGTGCCTTCTCCGGCCCCAAGAACACAAACTCCCATGTCCAGTGCTAGACACTGTCTCTGATTAAAAGTTATCAGGGAAGTGCTCATCTTCTTCAGAAAACATGAGTTGGTGAGCATATCACAGTAAAAGCAGCATCTCCATGAAGTTGAAGTTTTAGAACCAATTACTTTTGTTTGATGTGGCCACAAACTTGAGGATAAACTTCTCACTGGAGTTTTAGAGAAGCTTTTCTCTTTGTGGTCTTTTGATCATTTCTGTTTGTTTCTCATTTCAGGTGAAATATCTTCGGCTTTTATGGAAACTCATCACTGTAATGAGCATATTGGAAGAGGTAGTGAGCTCAGTATTTTGTTGCTACTAAAATCAGGTGGTTTTGTTCTTGAATCTTGTTCAAAATTTTATTTCTTCACAGCTTCCTTTGTTTCTGATGAAAACAATTTTCATTATTTTCCAGTATATAGACAACAACTTTTGATTTTATATTTATTTGTATACTTTTTCAGACACTGTATAATTTTAATGTGTTGTAGCTAGTCTGAGACCTTCCTTTCAATCTTTCCTATTCCTATTTGTTTGGAGAATGACATGATTACTTAGTAAAGTTTATTCTCCATTCAGCCAAGATACTTGTCCTAAGACACTATTATTTATAAATAATTCATGAATTAAGGCAATCCACAGTCCAGAGAGAGAAAAAGACAGACGGGGGGGGGGGATTGCTGTGGTTTTCAAATTTGTCTATATTCTTGGATATAATTCCATTACTTGGCTGACATTTCATAACAGTGTTCAACAATTCTCTTTGAAGCCCAACTTGTGGTCCCTTAAAATTGTAGTTTCTGGAGTCAATATTTGATTTTTTTTTCACCTTAGAAAAGTTCCTCTCAGTCTTGTTTTCAGATTCTTTCCTACAAACTAAGAAGGTTAGCGTCTAGGCTGTTTCTTCTCTTGATTTTCAAAACTCTTATCAATACTTTTCCTAACAACTCATAGGATTTAACCCAAGGGTTAATCTCCTACAAAGAAAATTATTTCATCTGAAAATCGAAAAAAAATAGCTCAATGGCAATGAAAATGAATGGAAATCTGCAACTGACAGAGATGAGGTGATAGAGAACTCTCCTGGAAGAAACAGAAACTTGGATAAAGCAGGGAGCCAAGAATCATTGGGAATATGGGACCTGAAGAGGCTACCTCCTGTAGCCAGATAGGAACCCAGTGGAACTATAGAGAAACCAATCCACTCATAAAACTTTCAACTTAGTATGTATTCTGTCTACAAGTAATATAGGCACAAGGGAGGGAGCAGAGAGTTAGGGAATGGCCAACTCACCCAACATGAGATCTTTCCCGTGGTCAAGCACCCATTCCAAACACTATTAATGATTCTTTGTTATGCTTGTGGACAGGAGCATGGTGTCCTCTTAGAGACTCCACCCAGTAGTTGACTCAATTTCTTATTTAGGGTTTTATTGCTGTAAACAGATATCATGATCAATGCAAGCTTTATAAAGGACATTTAGTTGGGGCTGGCTTACAGGTTCAGAGGTTCAGTCCATTATCATCAAGGTGGGAGCATGGCAGCATCCAGGCAGGCATGGTTCAGGAGGAGCTGAGTTCTACATCTTCACCTGAAGGAAGCCAGGAACAGACTAGCATCCTCAAGCAGCTATGAGGAGGATCTCCAAGCCCACCCACACAGTGACACACTTCCTCCAACAAGGCCACACCATCTAATAGTGCCATCCCCTGGGCAAAGCATATGCAACCCATCACACTCAGATACAGATAACCATAGCCAGTGAATGGAGCTTGGGGACCATTATGGAAGAACAGGAAGGATTGCAGCCCCCAAAGGGGAAAAGAAAATCACAAGAAGAAAACAAGTCAACTAACCTGGACCTCTGGGGCTCTACAAGTCTGAACCATGATCCAAAAAACATACACAGGCTGAACCTAAACCTCTCCACTATATGTAGCAGATTGTAACTTGACCTTTATGGGAGTCCTGAACAACTGAATCAGGGACTATCCCAAAAGATGTTGCCTTTACTTGGAATATGTTCTACTGGCTGGGCTGCAGAGACTTAAAATTTCAGTGTGGGGAAACATCAAGGGGCCCTCTACTCACTCAGAGGAAAGGGGATGGAGATGGGATAGGGAAAGAATTGTTATAGGGATAACTGGAAAAGGGGCAATGAGATGAGAGGGATGTAAAATAAAGACGTAATCTATCTATCTATGTATCCATATATATATATATTACTATATACCTTTCCTCTTCTTTTTGTATTATTAAGTAAATAAATATTTTATTATTTTAAATTCTTAAATTTTTCCTTTTTTATATTACTTTACTTTCCTTCCAAATGTTGTCAACCTTCCAAGGGCTCTTCACTGTGTTCCCCCTCTCCTTTACTTCTGAGAAGGTGTGTTCGACACACTGCTCATGAAATTCCCCTTCCCTGGGGCATCACACATTTACAGGATTGGGTGCATCCTCTCCCACTGATGTCAGACAAGGAAGTCTTCTCCTACATATGTGCCTGGGGCCTTGGACCAGCCTGTGTATGTTCTTTTGTTGTGGCTTAGTCTCTGGGAGCTCCAGGGGTCCAGGTTAGTTGACAGTGTTTGTCTTCCTATGGGGATGCTATCACCTTCAGCTCTTTCAACTTTCTCCTAAGTTTTCCATACGTGTACCCCAACACAGTCCGATGGTTGGTTGTAAATATTTGAATTGGTTTCAGTCAGGTGCTGGTAGAGCCTCTCAGGGAACAGCCATACTAGGTTCCTGTCTGCAAGCACATCTTGGCATCATCAATAGTATCAGGGCTTGGTGTGTGCATAAGGGATGAATCAAAATTGAGGCGATCTCTACATGGGAACCTCCCCTACCCCAGGACTCTGGGACATTCTAGAGGACGCTGCCAAATCTGATCCCTATTAGCTGCATATGTCCATTTATTCTCCTAGCCTTAGGGGCTGCTTTTCTCTTGTACACCATACCTTTCTTCTTATAATAGGAAATTTTCTGACCCAAGGTCTTTAGTTAGGCATGCAGATAGTGATGATGTTTTTCTGAATGGAGTATATTTCATCCTCTAGTACCTGATGTGCAAGGGGAAATGCAATAACAGTAATTTGTGAAAAAACAGGAAGCTTGATTGTCACTGAATCATTATACTACAATTCAAATATAAGAGGATTGATGGCCCTTTTATACTCAAGATATTATAACTAGGCAAGAAACTCTATTTTTATGAATGGAATTGAAAATAACAAGACAGAACATGACTCATATATCTTTATTTGCATTCATGTAGGATTTGCCTCCAGCAACTCAGGGGGGGGGCCATAAAATGGGAAATTGTCTTGTTCTTCTTGTAAAAAAGGCTTTTTTCTTTTTGTGGCTGTGAGAGGAAGGAATTTTCATTGACATTTATTTTTTGTTATTTTAAAATCTCTCTCTCTCTCTCTCTCTCTCTCTCTCTCTCTGTGTGTGTGTGTGTGTGTTAAGTGCAGTGTGTGCAAGTGTGTGTGTGTGTGGCAAGTGCATGCATGCCACTGCTCACTTATGGAAATCTGAGAAAAATTCTTAGTCTGATCTCACCTGCTTTCTTATGGTTTTGGAGATTGAGTCCAGGTTTTCAGGCCCATAAACCTCTACTTGCTGAGCCATCTCTTGGTAGAAGATTGTTCCTCATAGAATAGGTAGGAGTGATGGAAGAAATGATCTTCTAAATGTCATATAGCTTCCTGACACTTGATTAATCTCCATCTCTTTGTTCTTATGACAATTTTCTGAATTTTTTAACTTTGCATTTTAAAAGTTTTCAACACTGTCACAAAGGACCATATCAGCAGAACCCCTTATGGTGTCATCCTACATCCTAGGGAGACAGTGTACATTTATCATCTCTATTACCTAATTTTGTTTCCATCATACTTTGACCCAATGAAGAAAATATGAACAAATTATATCATTTATAGGGCCAATATCACTGTAATTTTTAAGACATTCACTAAAGGAAGAAGTATTCAATATTAATTTCTTGAGATATAAGTGAGAGTTATACAGAGATTTTAGTTTTAAAGAAAAGAATAATTTAAACTTTGGAGGTCAAACACAGCTATTAGGTAAGATGTGTCTATCTCAACTAATTATTAAATTCAAAGAGCAGTCCCTTCACATTGTGCATTTTTCCCTAATTAACATTCTGGGTAACTTCATCTTTATTAGAAATGTTTAATCCATAGAAACTCCTAACACATTATTCCTCATCTAATATTCAGTACTACTATGAATGCTGTTTTGCTTTAGATATTGAAGATTTGGCAGCAATCAAAAATGACTAAAAATCTTCAAGACACACATCAAATGCATTTTAGATAATTGTGAAATATTTCTATAAACTATCTCCAAGCACTTATGTATAAACAAGACTGTTTGAAAATGTTAAATACATTGGTAAATTGAAATGTGATTTGCACAATATCAAAGGAAGTACAGAATTTTAGAAATTATCATAATTCTTATTTGAATCCTTTCAGGGGAATCATATTCACAAAATCTTTGCTAACACATTCTTTGCTCCCTTTTGCTGCCAAGTATTTGGTGACCATTTAAGGTAGTCTAAAATACAAATGGACAAGGACCAGCATGTTAACATGAAGACGTCAGCTGGCACTATTCTTTAGGTAATCTCTAGGGGAAAATGTACATCTTCATTCAAAATGTCTTTCATCATTCCTGACACCTGTCTTATCTGCAATGCCTTCATATTCAAAATCTGTAATTTTGGGCTAAATTTGGCCCAGGATGCTATTTATCTTGTTCTTTTCTCTGTCTTAATTTTCCAATTGTATATACCATTGTGTTTATATAGGGCAAACCTGGATAATCTCCCCAATTTGAAGTCAAATAAATTCTATTCTGACAGCCCATCTGACATTTGCATCTTTTGTTGTTTAAGAAATGGGCACTTTTGTATGGGGCATTTGTTGACATTTGATCTTTTGATATGCTAAATCATGATTGCTTCCAAAGGCCTCACATAGACCCAGGTGATGCTCTGTGTCCTAGACCGCTATGATTGGTGAATAAAGAGGCCAATAGCTGAGCAGAACAAACGAAGATGACATTGGGGTCTGAGTAGAACCACAAGGTGGTCAAGAAGAAGGTGACGAGAGAAGAAGCTACCATAGGGTAAGAATCTTAAAATAATGGCCATGAGGGTTGACTAATTGGAGTTCAGAGCAGCCCAGATGAAACACCACAAATATTATATTGTGATTATTATAATAGCATAGAGGATAGTTATCTGACCAGCTCTTGTGCTGATTAAAGTTTGTTATAAATAATACAAGTTGTGTGTCTTTTATCCAGGAACACAAATGCTTTTGTGTTTCCATTGAAAATCTCTACAAGCTTGAGTATCTCATAAGACAAAATACTTCCATTTCTTTCTGTGTACCTCTGTGTATATAAAGACTCTCCCACTCATTTCTTGAAACTTGAAGTTTTCAGTATTAAAGTTACTGTTTTCTCAATTGGCTATTTAGTAAATATTCTGGTTGTGCAGCATTCCTCTCTAAATTGAACTATCTTCTGAGGGAAGAAGAAACTTAGGAGACTCAAAACACTATGGAAATGTATAATGTCCAGGTATCCCAGAAAGTTACAAGACTCTTGAAGTTTCTTTCAAAGCTGATATAGATAGAAAGCAATTATTGTTAAAGAGAAGATCTATTGACCTACCTACATACAATCTGTGCAGGGAACTCTAGGAATACAGCTATTTTTACTCTTCCCCCATGAGTTAGTCGAGCAGATGCCTTCTGACTACCATGATCCTGTGAATAATTCCAATATACTAAACGATCAGAAAAGAAAATTTTTCTTCTCAGCTTTTAGTTTTAAAGTTTTCCTTATAATATTTGCTAAAGTATCTTCAGTGACCATACACTGTCAACATTTTGGGAAAGAGGGTATTTTATATATGAGCCATGAATATAATACTTTGAATTATACCTGTTCAAAAAATTATCAGGTTCCCCACATTTAACTATTTGACAGGGTAAAAATGAAAACACTGACTCCAGTGGCAATGTCAAAAATGGTCACACAACAAACATATACACAAAACTAAGTGGAAAGTAAATAATCAACTTTTTAGACTTTCTTAATTTTCCCTTTATTTTCAAAACAATTTATTGTTTTATTATCATTTATTATTTCATCTTTATTTTTTTTTTTGGTTCTTTTTTTTCAGAGCTGGGGACCGAACCCATGGCCTTGCGCTTCCTAGGCAAGTGCTCTACCACTGAGCTAAATCCCCAACCCCTCATCTTTATTTTTCATAAAATCTTATTATTTTCTTATTATAAGAACAGGTACTGTCAGCCCACATCTCCCTGCTCCCAAACCCCATGAGAGAGAGAGGTCATTGCCCAGACAGGTGGGCATACCTGAGACCGCAGGGCAGGAGAGACCTCTCGTACTGCCCACACTTGCCCACATCCCTGGCCAAGAGGAAACTGTAAAGAGTCTCTGGGAACAGGAAGATAGGGGCACTCAAGCTGCAGGAGCCATGCAGTCCAGACTGCACCCAGATCTGAAGGGACCTGGTCAAACACCTCCCTGTACCCAAATCCCGTGAGAGGGAGAGCTAGACCTTCAAAGTGGCAGACACACCTGGGAATACGAGGAGACTACTTTCTGCCCAGGTTTCTGACTCTAGAGGAAAATACCTAGCGCCATATGGGCCCCCTGTGCACAGCGACCTGAGAGAAGGTGGGGAAGGCCATTCTGGTTGCCTTCACAGAGAGCTGAAACCTAGCCCTGAGGAATGACTTCAGGCCAGAGACTAGAGGTAAGACCAAATTTTCTGCTCCAAGTGACCTGATGGTGGACTCAGGACACATGCCCACAGGAACAGCTGAATACCAGTAGACAGGAATGACTACACGCCTGACAGCAGAACACTCTGATCCCATAACTGGCTGAAATCAAACAGGAAAACAGGTCAAGAGCACTCCTGACACACAGGCCTATAGGAGAGTCTACTCATTGTCAGAAATACCAGAATAAGGTAACACCAGAGACAACCTGATGGTGAGAGGCAAGCATAGGAACCCAAACAACAGAAACCAAGATTATTTGGCATATTCAGAGCCCAATTCTCCCACCAAAGCAATCAATGAATATCCAAACACAACAGAAAAGCAAGATCTAGATTTAAAATCACATTTGATCCTGATGCTAGAGGACTTCAAGAAAGACATAAAGAAGTCACTTAGAGAAATGCAGGAAAACACAAATAAAAAAGCAGAAGCCTATAGAGAGGAATTGCAAAAATCCATGAAAGAATTACCCGACTACACAATCAAACAGATGAAGGAATTAAAAATGGAAACAGAAGCAATAAAGAAAGCACAAAGGGAGACAACCCTGGATATAAAAAAAAAACAAAGGAAGAGAAAGGAGCCATAGATAGAAGCATCACCAACAGACTAAAGAGATTAAAGAGAGAATCTCAGGAGCAGAAGATTCCATAGAAATCATTGACACAACTGTCAAAGATAATGTAAAATGGAAAAAGCTACTGGCCCAAAACATAAAGGAAATCCAGGATACAATGAGAAGATCACATATAAGGATAATATGTATAGAAGAGAGTGAAGACTCCCAACTCAAAGGACCAGTAAATATCTTCAGCAAAATCATAGAAGAAAATTTCCCTAACCAAAAGAAAGAGATGTCCATAAACATACAAGAAGCCTACAAAACTCCAAATATATTGGACAACAAAAGAAACTCTTCCCATCACATAATAGTCAAAATACCAAATGCACAAAACAAAGAAAAAGTATTAAAAGCAGTAAGAGAAAAAGGTCATGTAACATATAAAGGCAGACCTATCAGGATTACACCAGACTTCTCACCAGAGACTATGAGAGCCAGAAAATCCTGGACAGATGTCATACAGACCCTAAGAGAACACAAATGCCAGCCCAGGTTACTGTATCCAACAAAACTCTCAATTAACGTAGATGGTGAAACCAAGATATTCCATGACAAAACCAAATTTACACAATATCTTTCTACAAATCCATCCCTACAAAGGATAATAAATGGTAAGGCCCAACACAAGGAGCCAAGCTATAACATAGAAAAAGCAAGAAACTAATCATTTTGCAACAAAACAAAGAGAACACAAGCATACTAACATAATCTCACATACAAAGATGAATATAACAGGAAGCAACAATCATGATTCCTTAATATCTTTCAATAAAAAATGGTCTCAACTCCCCAATAAAAAGACATAGATTAACAAACTGGATACACAATGAGGACCCAGGATTTTGCTGCCTATAGGAAAAACCGCTCAGAGACAAAGGCAAAACAATTCTCCAAGCAAATGGTCTGAAGCACCTACATGGAATACCCATTCTAATACCAAATAAAAATCGATTTTTCAACCAAAAGTCATCAAAAAAGATAAAGAAGGAAAATTTATATTCATCAAAGGAAAAATCTACCAAGATGAACTCTGAATCCTAAATATCTATGTTCCAAATAAAAGGGCACCTACGTACATAAAACAAACCTTACTAAAGCTCAAAGCACACATTGCACCTCACACAATAATAGTAGGAGATTTCAACTCCCCACTCTCATAAATGGACAGATCATGGAACCAGAAATTAAACAGAATCATATACAAACAAAGAGAAGTCATGAACTAAATGGACTTAACAGATATTTATAGAACATTCTATCCTAAAACAAAAGGATATACCTTCTTCTCACCACCTCATGGTACTTTCTCCAAAACTGACCACAGAAGTGGTCATAAAACAGGCTTCAGATACAGAAAGATAGAAATAATCCCATGCATCCTATCAGACCACCAAGGGCTAAAGCTCTTCTTCAATAACCATAAGGAAAGAATGCCCACATATACATGAAAGTTGAAAAATGCTCTACTCAGTGATAACCTGGTCAAGGAAGAAATAAAGAAAGAAATTAAAGACTTCTTAGAATTTAATGAAAATGAAGGTACAACATAGGGAAACTGACGGGACACAGTGAAAGCTGTGCTAAGAGGAAAACTCATAGCTCTGAGTGCCTGCAGAAAGAAACAGAAGAGATTATACATAAGCAGCTTGATAGCACACCTAAAAGCTCTAGAACAAAAAGAAGCAAATACACCCAAGAGGAGTAGAAAGGAGGAAATAATCAAACTCAGAGCTGAAATCAACCAAGTGGAAACAAAAAGGACTATACAAAGAATCAACAGAACCAAAAGTTGGTTCTTTGAGAAAATCAGCAAGATAGATAAACCCTTACACAGACTAACCAGAGGACACAGAATGTTTGTTCAAATTAACGAAATCAGAAATGAAAAGGGAGACATAACAGCAGAATCAGAGGAAATTTAAAAAATCATCGGTTCCTATTACAAAGGCCTATATTCAACAAAACTTGAAAATCTGGAGGAAATGGACAATTTCCTAGACAGACACCAGGTACCAAAGTTAAATCAGGAAGAGATAAACCAGCCCCGTAACTCCTAAAGAAATAGAAGCAGTCATTAAAAGTCTCCCAACCAAAAAGAACCCAAGTCCAGATGGGTTCAGTGCACAATTCTATCAGACCTTCATAGAAGACTTCATACCAATACTATCAAAACTAGTCCAAAAAATTGAAACAGACTGAGAGCTACCGAATAACTTCTATGAAGCGAAAATTGCTCTTATACCTAAACCAAACAGAGACCCAAAAAAGAAGGAGAACTTCAGACCAATTTCCCTTATGAATATCGATGCAAAAATACTCAATAAAATTCTTGGACACCGAATCTAAGAACAATCCAACCATTCATCATGATCAAGTAGGCTTCATCCCAGATATTCAGGAATGGTTTAATATACAGAAAAACCATCAATGTAATCCTCTCTATAAACAGAGAGATAAAAACCAAATGATCATTTCAATAGATGTTGAGAAAGCATTTGAGAAAATTCAACACCCCTTCATGATAAAAGTCAAGGAAAGAACAGGAATTCAAGGCCCGTAACTAAACATAGTAAAAGCCATATAAAGCAAACCAGTAGCTAACATTAAACTAAATGGAGAGAAACTTGAAGCAATCCCACTAAAATCAGGGACTAGACAAGGCTGCCGACTCTCTCCCTACTTATTCAATTATAGTTCTTGAAGTTCTAGTCAGAGCAATCAGACAGGGAAAGGAGATCAAAGGGATACAGTTGGAAAGGAAGAAGTCAAAATATCACTATTTGCAAATGATATGATAATATATTTAAGTGATCCCAAAAGTTCTACCAGAGGTCTACTAAACCTGATAATCACTTTCACCAAAGTGACTGGGTATAAAATTACCTCAAATAAATCAGTAGCCTTCCTCTACACAAAAGAGAAACAAGCCGAGAAAGGTATTAGGGAAACAACACCCTTCATAATAGTCCCAAATAATATAAAATACCTCGGTGTCACTTTAATCAAGTAAGTGAAAGATCTGTATGATAAGAACTTCAAGACTCTGAAGAAAGAAATTGAAGAAGATATGAGAAGATGGAAAGATCTCCCATGCTCATGGATTGGCAGGATTAATATAGTAAAAATGGCCATTTTACCAAAAGCGATGTACAGATTCAATGCAATCCCCATCAAAATACCAATCCAATTCTTCAAAGAGTTAGACAGAACAATTTGCAAATTCATCTGGCGTAACAAAAAACCCAGGATAGCTAAAATTATCCTCAACAATAAAAGGATTTCCGGGGCAATCACTATCCCTGAACTCAAGCAGTATTACCGAGCAATAGTGATAAAAACTGTATGGTATTGGTACAGAGACAGGCAGATAGACCAGTGGGATAGAAATGAAGACCCAGAAATGTACCCACAACCCTATGTTCACTTGATTTCTTACAAATGAGACAAAACCATCCAATGGAAAAAAGATAGCATTTTCAGCAAATGGTGCTGGTTCAACTGGAGGTCAGCCCTTGAGGAGCAAGTTCCCCCAGGTGGTCCCCAGATTTGCACTAATGTTCCCTTGGCCAGTTAGGGGTGGGGTGTTCTGTGTCTTGTATGTCCCTGTCCTTAGTCTAAAAGGCAATTGAAAAGGTCTATGCAATAAAGGTGTTGCTTTCCTCTAAAAAATGCAAATAGATCCATATTCATCACCCTCCACACAACTCAAATTATTAAAGTGTATCAAAGACCTGAACATAGAACCTGATACACTAAACAACATAGAAGGAAAAGTGGAAAATAGACTTGAATACAATGGCAGAAAAGACAACTTCCTAAACAGAACAGATAATACAGGTACTAGAATTGGCAATAAAGGGAATCACCTAAAATTGAAAAGCTTCTATAAGTCAAAAGACATCATCAAGAGGACAAATCCATAGCCTACACAATAGTAAAATATTTTCACCGGGTTCACATCCAATAAAGGCCTAACTAGATATCAACAGACCAAATAATTCA
Organism: Rattus rattus; assembly: GCF_011064425.1. NCBI lineage: Eukaryota > Metazoa > Chordata > Mammalia > Rodentia > Muridae > Rattus > Rattus rattus. The sequence goes on along the minus strand of NC_046172.1, from coordinate 39,594,164 downwards.
ATTTAAAAGTTAACAGATCTAAACAGAGAATTCATAATAGAGAAAACTTAATGGCAGGGAAACACCTAAATAAATATCCAACATCCTTAGCCATCACTGTAAAGCAAATAAAACTTTGAGATTCCTTCTTACACCTGTCAGAACGGCGAAGGTCAATAACACAAGTGATAGCTCATGATGGTGAGGACATGGAGCAAAGAAAATAAGCCTCCATTTCTGGTGAGTGTTCAAACTTGTAAAACCACCTTAGAAATCAATATGTCAGTTTCTCAGAAAATAGTCATTGATGTAGCTCAACACCCAACTATATCATTCTTGGGCAATTTTCCAAAGGACACTCCATCCTAAAATCAGAACTGTAGGCTTAGATTTTTCAAAATCTACTTTTAATAAGGGTACATAAATGACTTAACCTTACTCATAATCCACCACTCACCAGAGGTAGTAGCCATGAAGGGTTAAGAGAACAAGGGAGAATGTGGACCTGTTTAGAAATAGTTCTTTGGAACAAATTCAATATGCATTATCAGGATATCAGCAATTCAGTTCACACAAATCAGCAGCACAGTAATTACTTGATCTACTCACAAAAAATACCACTTACAAATCAGCAACAGCAGGTTAACCCAGAAGAAAACACAAGGTTCTGCTAATCAGCCCAAGTCAGAAGATATGGGAACACTACCAGAAATTTTTTGGTGGATTTCTTTCTATGAAGTCATGACAATCAATGAGCAGGAAAGAATAGCAAGGTAAACCAATACAATAGAGTGTCATCAGTGAAGACCAACATCAACAAAGCCCAAAGATGATAAGGAGAACCAATACCACACAGCATTGTACACTGTCTGTTGAGTTATATTTATACCCTTCCCAAACATCATGTGTTCTCTTAAGCATCCACTCTAGCAAGATACCACATGCCCCTTTCCCTGGTTGTTTTCAGGAAAACACCATGTTCCTGTTCTCAGCAAAACATCTTCCCACATATCCATTTCAACAAAAATATCCTCTCATAAGACAGTTTCCAGAAAAACATCATATGATACAACTGGGTCTCCAAAGAAACTTAAAATTTCCAGTTCAAAGAACACTTGCTCAAACATATTCATTTCTGCTCAGTTTATAATAGCCAGAAATTTGACACAATCTAGATGTACCTCAACATAAGAAAGGATAGAGATATTGTAGTACAATTACACAACAGAATATTACTCAGTGGTTAAAAGTAACACCATGAAATTTTCAGGTGAATGGATGAAACTAGAAAAGGTATCATCCTCAATGATGCCATCCAGATTCAGAAAGACTAATATGGTATGTACCCATTTATAATTGTACATTAAATGTAAAGTTCAGTGGGGTCCATGTATCTTCCTACAAAGGGGAAATAAAATAGGTTATGCAGGTGTATTGTAGGTCATTGGTGATTGGAATAGAATCGGTCAGGTATCAGAGGAGGAATGAAAGAAGAGAATATGTAGAGATACTAATGGACCTGGGAGGCATTTGGAAAGCAATGTGGAAACCAAGTGCAGTGGAAACATCCTAGAACCTATGAGCATGACCCTAACAAGAACTCCTAGTATTGCAGGGTATGGAACTCAAACCAGCCATCTTTTGTAACCTGGAATGGTCTGACATGTACACCAACCCAGTCAGAAAATCTTTGAATCACAACCTGTCCTGCCTGTAAGATGTGCTAGGGAAATTGTAACTCAGCGTGTGAGGGAGGCCATTAAGGACTGATGTAACTTGAGGCCCACTCCACCGCATGAGGGAGCCCATGCCCTACACAACCTGGATGGCCAGGAATCTGAAGCTGCATGACCCAGAGACCTAGGGTAAATCAAAACATCTGACATAAGTCTTATGCCCATAAATCAGTGCCTATCCCAATTGTTACCAAAGAAGCTTCATCCAACAGCTGATGCAAGCAGATTCAGAGACCTGCAGCTGTGGAAATGGGGAAAGAAGGAGAGTCACCAAGGCAAAGAACATCTCTGTGGGAGAATAGGGCCCACAGAATAAACTAGGAAGGGCTCATAGGAGCTCACCAAGACAGAAGTGGCAATTGCAGAGGCAGTCCTCTACTTATATTGCTGTGGTTGTTTAGCTTAGTTTTGTGGGATTTCTAGGGGTATGTCACTTACAGGACCCTTGTCCTCCTACTATGTTCTACAGTCTCAAAAATGTTCAAGCAGTAGTCAACTGCTTTGAATTCCTGTAAATTGCAAGACTTTTTTAACTTACATTTTTAGTACACATTTTAGTATGTATGTGAGTGTGTGTGGGCGTTTCATATCTGTGCTTATGTGCAGATGTATGTGTGTGTGTGTGTTGTTATTTTTACCACATAGCGTATGTGAACATGGACCAATTTTTCAAAAGTATTTCTGTACATCCACCATGTGGATCACAAGGAACAAATTCAGTTCATCATGCCTGGGACAATTATAAGACTCCATGGAGTTAAAGCATTTCTTTTTTAAATCTTACTGCATTTGCTATTATAGACTAATTTCTTCATCCTCAGAAAGAGGTCTCATTGACTCTTAACTAAGAATGCATATTAAATTTACAAATGTAAAGACAAAAAAGGTAGTATAGAGTCTAAGATTGTGTTATAAAAACAAAAACAAACCTACTTCTAGTTTTTGTGTTTTTCAGATACAGCAGACATCCTTAATCTCTCTGGCTGAAATATGGACACGCCCTTAGTCCACATCCTTAATCCCAAACAATGAAGGTAAATTAGTTTGTAGAAAGAAGAACACCTGTTTGACACTGATGTTAAATTGACTGGCAGACAGTGTGTCAAATCTTTCTCTGATTGACACAATAAAATATGCCCAACTCTCATTGGAACAGGGAGAAAAGCAAGGCTTCTTAAAAGGGAACAGCATGGAAGTTGAAAAAGAAGAATGCAGTTTTACTAGGAAAGTTGAACACAGAGAGGTTGCAGAGAGAACAAGCTAGCCACAGGTAAAGACAGAATACATCAGAGAATGAGAAGGAGCCAGAAGATTAAAACATTTTGCCAAAGTTAGTATGATGCCAAGAAGAGAAATCCAGGAGTAGCCTAGAGAAGTCAGATTGAATCAGCATGGAGAGGAATTTTGAGCAATTCTTTTAGATAGGGACAACACTGGGTCAGAGTTCTTGACTGTGGAATGGCAAGCCCATCCCTCTACTTGATTCCCTGTCATTCTACTAGAGTTCCCTCTCCCCACCATAAGGCATTTCATATAAAATCCCTCCCTCTGAGTCCTGAGCATCTCTCAAATCTCCCACCTCTCACGTAACTTGAACGTTCTATAGGGTCCCTACTTCCTTCCTCCAGAAGTTGCCTATTTCCATTCTTTTCTGGTGTCCATTTGGGCTTCACTCTTGATTTGCTCCGCCTATTCCTGATGATGTTCACCTTTTCCCTTCAATGTCTCCTCCCACACACAGGTCCCTCTCTCCATCTGACCCCTGTGATTTCTTTCTTTTCCCATACAAGTAGGATTGAGGTATCCTCACTTGGACCCTTCAGTTTGATAAATTTCATAAGTTCTATGGATTGCATCCTGGATATTCTGTACTTTATTTTTAGCTAATATCCATTATTGAGTACATACCATGCATGCCCTCAGATTATATTTTTAACTTTGTGTTTCTTCCTCTTTTTTCACATCAATGCAGGAAAAGAACTTATATCCAGCCATCTTGGAACTTTCCCCTTCAATGGTGAAATATATTTGACAGTGTGTGTGTGTGTGTGTGTGTGTGTGTGTGTGTGTGTGTGTGTGTGTGTGTGTACATGCATATGTATATTCACACATATGTGAATATACATATACACATGTTAGTGCATTGCATTTGGTAACCTGAGGTTTATGTTGCATATGTTCTTCAATCACTCTGAAATTCATTTATTAATGTAGAATACCTTTTTTACTTAGAGCTCTCCAATTGTAATGGCTTGAATAGATAGCTTGTCCTGGAGAATCCTTCACTGTTTCTGCTTCCAGAGTCCTCAAATGATGTGGCATCTTAATGCTTGATTGGATTTATTGTCTGTTGGAGACACAAACTCCAGTCTTCACATTGAATAGTAAGTGCTTAATCCACTATGCCAGTCCTCTGGAGAGATCAAGAAATGAAATAAAATGAGGATTTCAAGACTGTTCTTTTTTCTTATGACTGCTTTGTTTACATTTAGGAATTTGTAAGATTTGTTTCCCTTTAATTTTGTTAAGAAAAACAGTCTATCTTTAGATTTCTTAAAACAATACGGACAATTTAATAATATGAAGTGTTTCAATTCTTTGGTAAAGAATAATTTTTAATTAACAGTATCTTTTCTAATTACTTTAATCAATGTTATCATTTTCATTGTGGAGATAACTCACTTCCTTTGAAAAATTAATTATTGAGTACTTCATTTTGGTGTTATTTACACTTTTAGCTATTTTAAAGGTATTTCTTCAATTTTTTTGGTAGTCACTGTTATATTTTAAAATGCTACTGATTTTTACATACAGATCTACCATCCACAACTGTAGAGAATTTGAGGATTAAAAACAAACTAACAAGCAAATAAAAAAATCTAGATTTTTTTTCCAGCCGGCAATCCATTGCCTATTTCATTGTTCATGCAATAGATCCATATTTTTGTTTGCGGTGGTTGTTTCTTTTTTTTGGTACTCTAATAGAATGTGTTACCCTTGAGTAACACTATCAAAAATGATGCAGTAGACCAAATCAGACAGTATAAAATAATTCACATCATCTTTATTTTTAGTATTAGTACAGGCCTGCCAGCAATATGTTTGCCAGAGTAACTGGATTATTTCCCTTACTAAATTGAACCTCACTATGACAAATTTTTAAATGTCATTCTAAATTAAGAAAAATAATGAGACTCTTTTAAAAGACACAGACTACATCTTTACTGAAACTATCAACGAGTGTTTGATCATGGTGAATATTCACAAGGTTTGTCTCCTGTACATGCACTTTCCTCTTCTTAAAATACAAGCCAGTTTACATAAACCAGACATCCCTATTTTCTGGAGCCAATCAATAGTTGATAGAAAGTAACAGATTAGGAATGTATTTTTTAAATTTCTCATAATATTTAAAACCATTGTGCAAAAAAAGGACTATAGAAATTATATTATGTCTGGGACGAGGATTCTGTCATAGACTATTGGCTGAACGTTTTTGAAGACATGGATTCCAACCATAGCACTGAATAAAATGAATGGAGAAGGGACAAAGGAAGGCAGAATGGGAGTAATACAGAAAGAAGGGGAAGAAAGGAAGGAAGAAAAATCTTTGTATAAAATAAGTCAGGTGCTATATTTTTTGGTGGAGGTTCTGAAATTCATATATAGTACATACTCATGTATTTGTGTGCCCATGTGTGTGCATGTGGACATATAACCTAAGGTCAAGTGATAGTCTAAGGTATAGGTCATGGCTTTCCACCTTATTTGAGATAAGATTTTCTTGTTTGGTGTTGCAAATGTCAAGCAAGATGGATCATTAGCTTCTTGTGATTCTCCTGTCTATGTTTTCATATTACCTTAGGTATAATGAGATTATAAATACATGCTACCACACACATAATTACTTGCATTTTGGGGATTCAAACTCAGGTCTTAATGTTTACAAAGCAAATGATTTATGTACTGATCTATTTTCCTGGGTCCTAAGTGTTCACCCAAAATTCATATATAAAACTCATATATGGTGTTAGGAGGCAATTTCTGAATTAATGAGGGTTCTGACTTTATCAACATGATCAGTTCCTCTGTTTTGATTTTTCCAGACTTCAGAAGTTTGAAAAATAAGTCTGTTATTGATAGTAATATATTATTGATAATTATACTTATATTAATTTGTGGTAGTATTAATGAATAAAAACACAGGATTCCCAATTCTTGTACATATATTTTTGACTGTACAAAAATAAAGTTGAACCAGCCAGCCAGAACTCAGAAAAAATAACAGAAATGATGTGTTTATTATTCAGCAGTTAAGTTTCAGAGGTTAAAAACATTCTTGACCTAGGTAAGATTGTACAGAGGAAAGAAGCTTCTAGGACTAGGACTAGGTTATCCGATTAAGGTAGTAAGCCTCAGAGACAATTACTTCACGCAAATAAAAGATACTTTTACACATATATTCCACTAAATCATTTTTTTCATTCATATCTGTGCTAAAAGACTGGTATGTGTCAGAGACTCTTGAAGATTCTGAGAACATATTAATGAATAAAACGTGCAAATGCCAGTGACTTCCACATATGATTAGAAGAAAAGTAACACAAGCCAAATAAATTAATAAATTACTGTATATTAGTATGTAATAAATTCTGTATATTAGAATATAATTGAAGGAATTTAACTATTATGCATAGGTATGCATGTGATTGGGGGGCATGTCTTTGTATATATGTATATTGGGTTCCATGCCAGTTTGTCCCAAATCCAACAAGGATCCTACACATATGTAATCATATTAGGGTCTCTTTATTACAAGCTTGAGCTTGGACCACAGTGCCCTGATGAAGCAAAGTGAGAGGGTGAGTCCCGGAGCTCTCATTTATAGGAAATGGTAAGCAAGCAGCAAAGGGGGGGAGTCTTCCCGGGCACACATTGGATTGGGGGCCATTATGGAATTTTATTATCCTTTAACAAAATTTGCTGGTGTTGGGAGCCAAACTACAAACTTAACTTCTGCTTATTTCTACATTGGTGGTTGTTAGGAAGTGAAGTGCCAGAGGCAGTGTTGTGAAAGACAGCAACATGGAAACTGGTGCTATAAGCAAGTTTTGTTGGGGAGTAACATGGAAACTGGTGCTAGGTACTTAACCTTAGGTCAAGTTCTCTAAGATGGAGTTTGAACTCAAGATCTCGTCTCTCAAGATATTTATCTTAAATTAGGGTGATAAATTCAGACCTATTTACATAACATCATTAAGCAAAGACTTGAAAACTTTCAGACACTTAGCTATCTAGATGATAGAGCATACATTCTTGGGGTTAAAATCTAGTGTATGGAACTCAGTTCTTAACTATGTTTGATATGTTGATGAAGTAATTGTAGGACCAATGAAGAAGAGTGATGCACAAATTAGGTAAGAAAGAAAAAGAAAAAAAAAAACACATAGATAACTTGGGGCCTGCTATCCCTGTGAGGGACTTGCCATTTTTGGTGAATAAAAGTAGTTTACCTGAATGGATGGGAGCAACAGAAATACATATTTCAACATAAGTTTTATTGAAATATTTTTGCGGGTTTTGTCTATATGTTTTTCATATCATGTTTTTAAGAGAAAGAACATGTGAGAACATTGGAAACACAAGGAGGCTAGCTAGGTGGAGTTGCCTTTACCTTGGAGAGACCATACAAGCTTGCAACAGGTTCAAACCAATGAGGCTAATGACCAGTGTTGCATTTTGGATATATTATGGAAAAGATGACAGAATTGCCTTTTGATGCAAGCTTTTCTTCAGAATCACTGTCTATAAATGTTCTCTGATGTACTCTCTTCTCTTTCTAATTCTCCTGCAGATTATTACAAGAAATTCATCTACAGTAATTAATAATCCCACCTGTTACCTTAATTTTTATCAAAATTTTGCTATAGCTGTAAATGCTTTCATAGTCATTGTTTCATTGTTATTGTTACTGTTTGTTAGTTTTCCTTGAATATGTTTTATTAATATCATCATTATTAAGATGTTTCATATAGTTAGTTTGCTGCTATTTAATATAAGACAAAGAAAGTTCCCTACAACATGTAAGAGGAAACATGATTTCAAAGACTCATGCAAAACCTAAGTATCATATTATTATTTTTTCTTTTTATTGGATTTTTTAAATTTACATTTCACATGTTATTCCCTTTCCTGGTTTCATGGACTTGAGCCCCCTATGGTACTCTCCTCCCCTTCTTCTATAAGGGCGTTCCCCCTCAAAAACCATCCCCCATTCCCTCCCCGTACAACATTCCCCTAAACTGGGGTATCCAACCTTGCTACAACCAAGGAGCTCTCCTTCCATTAGCACCTAACAAGACCATCCTCTGCTCCATATGCAGATGGAGCCAGGGGTCTGTCCATTGAAAGTCTTGGGGTACTTGTTTAGACCCTGGTTGGTTGGTATTGCTGTTCTTACTGGGTTATAAGCCCTTTCATGTCCTTCAATCCTTTCTCTAATTACTCTAATGGGAGCCCATTCTTAGTTCAGTGGTTTGCTGCTAGCATTTGCCTCTGCGTTTGACATGCTCTGGCTGTCCCTCTCAGCAGACAGCTACATCAGGAACCTGTCAGCATGCACTTATTGGCTTCATTGATATTATCTAGTTTTGGTGGCTGTATATATTGGCTAGATACCCATGTGGGGCAGGCTCTGAATGCCCATTCCTGAATGCCATGTCACTGCTCCAAACTTTGTCTCCATTCCCACTACTATGACTATTTATATTCTACCTCTTAAGAAGGACTGAAGCAACCACACTTTGGTCACCCTTACTCTTTAGCTTCATGTGGTCTGTAGACTGTATCTTAGGCAATTCGAGCTTTTGGGCTAATATCCACTTATCAAGGAGTGCATACCATGTGTGGTTTTCCTTGTGATTGAGTTACCTTATTCAGGATATTTCTAGGTCTATCCACTTGCCTATGAATTTCATGAAATCATTGTTTTTGATAGATGAGTAATAATCCATTGTCTAGATGTACCAAATTTTCTGTATCCATTCTTCTGTTGAAGGGTATCTGGATTCTTTCCTGATTATGGATATTATAAATAAGGCAGCTATTAACATAGTAGAGCATGTGTCCTTGTTGTATGTTGGAGCATCTTTTGGGTGTATGCCCAGGAGAGGTATAGCTGGGTCCTCAGGTAGTGCAATATCAAATTTTCTGAGGAACCTCCAGGCTGATTTCCAGAGTGGTTGTAAAAGTTTGCAATCACATCAACAATGGAGGAGTATTCCTCTTTCTCCACATCCTTGCCAGCATCTGCTGTCACGTGAGATTTTTATCTTAGCCATTCTGACTGGTGTGAGGTAGAATCTCAGGGTTGTTTTGATTTGCATTTCCCTGATGTCAAAGGAAGTTGAACATTTCTTTAGGTACTTACAACCCACTCAATATTCTTCAGCTGAAAATACTTTTTTAGCTCTTTAATGGGGTTATTTGGTTCTCTTAAGTCTAACTTCTTGAGTTCTTCATATACTTTGGTTATAAGCCCTGTATCAAATATAGTATTGGTAGTGATCTTTTCATAATCTCTTGGTTGCCATTTTGTTATAATGACAATGTCCTTTTGCTTACAGAAGCTTTGCAGTGTTCTGAGATCCCATTTGTCAATTCTTGAACTTAGAGCACAAGTCATTCTGTTTCTATTTTTTGGAATAGTTTGGACAGTATTGGTATGAGGTCTTCTATGAAGGTCTGAGAGAATTCTGCATTAAACACATCTGATCCTGGGATAGTATTGGTTGGGAGACTTTTAACTAATGCTTCTATTTCTTTAGGCATTATGGGGTTGTTTAGATGGTTTATCTAATCCTGATTTAACTTTAGTACCTTTTATTTGTTTTAGAAAATTGTCAATTACTTCCAGAGCTTCCAGTTTTGTTGAATATAGGTTTTTGTAGTAGGGTCTGATGATTTTTTAAATTTCCTCAAATTCTGTTGTTATTTCTCACTTTTCATTTTTGATTTTGTTAATTTTGATACTGCCTTTGTGCCCTTAGGTTAGTCTGCCTAAGGGTTTATCTATTTTGTTGATTTTCTCAAAGAACCAGCTCCCGGTTTTGTTGATACTTTTTATAGTCATTTTGTTTCTACTTGGTTGATTTCAGCCCCATGTTTGATTATTTCCTGCCTTCTACTCCTCTTGGGTGTATTTGTTTCTTTTTGTTCCAGAGCTTTTAGGTGTGCAATCAAGCTGCTAATGTATGCTATCTCCGGTTCCTTTTTGGAGGCACTCACAGCTATGAGTTTTCCTTTTAGTACTGCTTTGTTTTTGTCCCATAAGTTTGGGTATGTTGTGCCTTCATTTTCATTAAATTCTAAAAAGTCTTTAATTTTTCTTTATTTCTCCTTTGTCCAATTTATCATTGAGTAGAGCATTGTTCAACTTCCATGTGTATGTGTGCTTTTTATGATTTTCATTGTTATTGAAGACCAGCTTTAGTCCATGGTTGTCTGATAGAATACATGGGATTATTTTCAATCTTCTTGTATCTGTTAAGGCCTGTTTTTTGAACAATTTTGTGGTAAAATTTGGAGATGTAACCATGAGTTGCTGAGAAGAAGCTATATTCTTTTGTTTTAGGATGAAATGTTATATAATTATCTGTTAAATCCATTAGGTTCATAACATTTTTTAGTTTCTCTTTGTCTATGTTCAATTTCTGTTTCCATGATCTGTCAATTGAGGAGAGTGGGTGTTGAAATCTCCGTTTATTATTGTGTGAGTTGCAATGTGTGTTTGAGCTTTATTAAGTTCTTTTATGAACATACCTGCCCTTGCATTTGGAGCATTGATATTTAAGACTGAGTGTTCACCTTTGTGGATATTTTTTTGATGAACATGAAGTGTCCTTCCTTATCTTTCTCGATAACTTTTGGTTGAAAGTTGATTTTATTCGTTATTAGAATGGTTACTCCTTCTTCTTTCTTTGGACCATTTGCTTGTAAAGTTGTTTTGCAGCCTTTTCCTTTGAAGCAATATTTGTCATTGTCTCTGAGGTGTGTTTCCTGTATTCAGCAGAATACTGGGTCTTTTTTATGTATCCAGTCTGTTAGTCTGTGTCGGTTTATTGGGGAATTGAGTCCATTGATGTTAAGAGATATTAAGGAACAGTGATTGTTATTTCCTGTTATTTTTCTTGGTAGAGTTTGAGTTATGTTTGTGCGTCTCTCTTCTGTAGTTGCAAGGAGAATACTTTCTTGCTTTTTATAGTGTGTAATTTCCATTCTTGTTTTGGAATTTTCCATCTATTATCCTTTGTAGGGCTGGATTTGTGGAAAAATATTGTGTAAATTTGGTTTTGTAATAAAATATCTTGGTTTCTCCACCTATGTTAATTAAGAGTTTGCTGGATATAGTAGCCTGGCCTGGCACTTGTGCTCTCTTAGGGTTGGTATGGCATCTCTCCAGGTTCTTTTGGCTTACATAGTCTCTGGTGAGAAGTCTGGTATAATTCTGATAGGTCTGCCTTTACTTGACATTTTTCCCTTGCTGATTTTCATATTCTTTCTTTGTCTTGTGCATTTCGTAGTTTGACTATTATGTGACAAGAAGAACTTCTTTTCTAGTCCAATCTATTTTGTGTTCTGTATGCTTCTTGTACGTTTATAGGCATCACTTTCTTTAGATTAGGGATGTTTTCTTCTATAACTTTTTGAAGATATTTACTGGCCCTTTACGGTGGGAGTCTTCACTCTCTTTCATACTTATCTTCCTTAGGTTTGATCTCATTGTGTCCTGGAATTCCTGGAAATTTTTGAGCTAGAACCTTCTTGCATTTTACATTTTCTTTAGTAGTTGTGTTAATATTTTCCATGGTATCTTCTGCCCCTGAGATTCTCTCTTCTATCACTTGTATTCTGTTGGTGATGCTTGCACCTATGACTTCTGATCTCTCCTCTGGGTTTTATGTCTCCAGAGTTGTTTTCCTTTGTGCTTTCTTTATTATTTCTACTTCCATTTTTAAATCCTGGATGATTTTGTTCAATTCTTTCACCTGTTTGGTTTTGTTTTCATGTAATTCTTTAAGGGATTTTTGTGTTTCCTCTCTAAGGGCTTCTACTAGTTTACCTGTGTTCTCCTGTATTTCTTTAAGGGTATTAATTATGTCTTTCTTAAAGTCCTCTATGATCATCATGAGATGTGATTTTAAATCTAAATCTTGGTTTTCCAGTGGGTTTGAATATCCAGTATTTGCTTTGGTAGAAGAACTGGGCTCTGAATATGCCAACTAATCTTGGTTTCTGTTGCTTAGATTCCTCCTCTTGCCTCTCGCCTGTTGTCATGTTGTCTCTCCTGTTAGCTTGTTTTGCTGTCTCTGACAGTGGCTTGACCTGTGTGTCAGCACTCCTGAGGACCTGTTTTCTTCCAACCAGATCTCTAAACAGAGTGCTGCTTTTGAGTTTGTGTGACGTGAAACCTCTGATCACGTTGCTTCGAGCAGATGAGTTGGTCTTTTCTCTGCTTTCAGGTGTGTAGGCACCGCCAGCAACTGACTTTTCAGCTTTTGGTGCAGGCAGAAGCCTGAATTGTCCAGGGCCTTACTGCTCTAGGTCCCTGTGTCCAGAGGGCACAGAAGACACTAGGCAGGTTCCTCTTGGACCATGAATGTAGGCAGAAGTAGTTGTCTTCTCTGAGCTCTCAGTATTGTCCACTTCTGAGAATCCAGTTCTCTCTCTCCTATGGGATTTGGGTTCAGGGAGCTGTGGAACTTGTTCAGTTCAGGTCTGGGCACAGGCAGAAACCAGTATGAACCTGCCCTGGCTGTTCCTTATATTCCTGTATCCTGAGGCCATTTCAAGCAGGTTCCTCTTCGCCAGGGAATTTAAGCAGAATGGTGATCTCCCTGAGTTCACAGGTTATCCACACTTCTGAGAATCCAGCCTGTTCCCTACATGGTTTGGGTGCAGGGAGCTGTGGGAACAGTTCAGTTCAGTTCTGGGTACAGGCAGAAACCAGCAGGGTCCTTCTGCTGACTGCTCCTATAATTGTGTATCCTGAGGCCACTAAGCAAGTTCCTCTTGGGCCAGGAATGTAACAGAAGGGGTGGTATCCTCTGACCTCTCAGGATTTTCTGCACTTCTCCATATTCTTAAATGTGAATTAAATTATTATTTTCATTAGCATATCTAATTAGCATATTTGTGTGGATTTATCCACACAAATTTCACTGAAGACTCAAGGATATTAAATGTTAGCTCACACCTGATGTGAAAATAAAAAAAATGTGTATGTGAGATTGCAATTTGCCTTTATCAGTAAAGCATGTTTGTTTTTGTGAGAAAATAGCATCCAACACAGTCCCATGATGATGAAATATTGTCTGTTGTTTTGTTCTAGTTTATTTTGCTTCAAATTTTATGTCAATGATATTTTATACAATTACATATCTTTTGGATAAGTTAAATTACAAACTACCAAATGTGTATAGTTAGCTCCATTAGACTATACTTAATAGTCAAAAATTTGCTTTCAGGTTCTAAACAAATAAAACAAGTCATTTAGAGGTTGTAGCAATTAATGTAGCATGTCTTATCATCTTTTTTACTCTGCTTATCTCACAGAAATTAAATAGATCCCTCTATAAATTAGCTACCATAAATAGAGATGAGTATAAGACAGTAACAGTTGTTTTAACAAAATGTTCCCTAGGAATCTGTGAACTGAAAACCTGAGAATTCTCAGGGTTGTTTAATAATAATGCATCCAGAAATTTCTATTATGCTATGTAGATCCAGATATTTTAAATTTGTCTGCATTTTGATAATGTTAATTCAAGGCCAGTGGTTTCTCAGCTGGATGTAATTTGAACATAGATAACTTATTAAAATGCCTGATGCATTTTTTCTTATCACAGCCAGTGCAGGAGCAACACTATAGAGGCTATAGGGCTATGGTTATCTACAGAACATAGAACAGTTTCACAAGCATAAATATCAGTAGTGCTATTGAGGAGGCCCAACTCTTGACTCTGTTTGTATGACTTGCACCGAGCAGGTGCTGGAACATTGGGTTCAATCATACATACTAGGACACTATCTATCCCAACCAAACCCTGGGAATATTTAAGAATTTGTTTCCATGGTCATGATCTCAGTGACAAATTATAGGAAATAATGAGAAAACAAATTAAAAGTGTTATTTGCAATTGTCCCTTACTGGATCAGCATTTTGATGAGGAGTTTCCAGTGTCTATACAAAAGCAAAAAAAAAAAAAAAAAAAAAAAGGTTCCATGGACACATGGGTGAGGAACATTTGCTAAAATGTCAGCAAACCAGAAAGCATCTGCAGTCTGGATATGACATTGTTTTCTGGTTGGTCACATCTCTGATGCCTTTCCTTGGAAGTACTGGTGAGTATTTTATATACCATCTCATCTGTTGCAGAATGTAGCCTGAGAAGTTTCGAGTTTAATTTTGAGAATTACTGATCTAACCAGGATTATTGGTATGGGGCATTCAGTACATTTGATTTTTTATATTAGGTAAAAAAACACTTATTTAATTTTTTCTTTGTTTTCTCTTTTATTCTTCCAGCTTATATACTGCTTCAGACACAATGTCCACTTCTGAGTATTTCGCAGTGTTTCCTTTCCTCCAAGATGTTATTCCTCAACTCTACCTTCCCAAGCCTCTAGGAAAATGTTCATTCTCCTTCTCTGGGAAATCTGCATGCCATGCGGCCTTCTTTGTTACTTGTCCTCTCTGGATCGATAGTTTGTAGTATGGTTATTCTTTACTTTATAGCTAATATCTGAAAAGACTCTATGACTCATGACTCCATGACAGGCTGCAAACTGGCAATTTGGAAGACTAGGCCTAATTTCCATGTCCAAGAAGTGAGAATCTGGATCCAAGAACCTGTGATATTAGCATCAGGTACATCCATGTATCATTTGAGAGATCCCCTGATTTGGTGTCCCAGTCTCCCTCCAGTCAAACAATGGCCCCAAACTCACTTCCCAAGTTTCTCAAACTCTAAAACCCTCATTATCCCTTGGCATTTTCATATTCTCTATCATTCTCAATATTCAGGGAATAATAAAAATAACTAACCACTCCATAAAAACACTCTTGTCAAACTGTTACAAGAAATTCACTTCCTTTGGGTAAAATTCCTACCTCTGCTTTTTTTAGGCTATGAGCTCACCCCAAGTGACCTCTTTTAATCTCACCTTTCAAACTCATGTCTGAACATCTGGTTCTAACTCCTGGTCTTTCACCTAAATGCTCTCCCATCCCTGATCACCTACTTACCCTATTACCTTACCACATCTGCTCTGTCCTATGGAACTTTGCTGACCACCTTCTATCAAGGCTATACTCTGTCCCTTGCCCACTGCCTGTCAACATTGGAGATAAAGTTCTCCTCTCCTCTCCAGATCATAGGCCAATGGAGTCCAAAGAAATGATGTATCTAGCAGAGAAGGATAGAGGGTCAGAAATGGTCCCTACTTGGTCAAGGAAAGACCATAGACATTGGACTGGATACTCAACTTCTCTGCCAGTGAAATGTGCCAATTCAAAACAGATTAGGTTGTATTAAAGGCAGGTTTATTGGGATGCTGCTCTCTGGTGGGTAAGTTCACGAGACTCAAGGCCTCAGGTCAGAGAATTTGCCCTGGGAAAAGGGGGTAGGGAAAAGGGGGAGAAGAATGGGAGAAAGGGCCCCTATTACAAAATGAGGAAGAGTAGGGAAGGAAGAAAGGGAAAGGGAGGGAAGAAGTAATGGAGGAAGGCAAACTGTCTGGATTATATAGGGAAAAGCCTCTGGAGGGAAGTGCAGCCAGCCACTAGGGTTGAGGGCAGGTTATGCCAAGTAAGAATTGAGGGATGCTGGAGAGAACCTGTAGGCTAGGTATACTTTGGTATGAAAGTATGCACTTGTCCTTGTCCCAGGGTCTGAAACCAAACAATTATGAATAAAGCTGCTATAAAGAGAGTTTAATAAGTGTCTTTGTGGTTGTCTGAGATATTCTGTGGGTATATGCTTAGGAACATTATAGCTGAGTGTTGAAGTAGACGGATTCCCAATTTTTGGAGAAACTGCCATATAGATTTTCATAGTGGTTGCACAGGTTTGCACTCCCAACAGCAGTCAAAGAGTATTCCTCTTGCTCCACATCCTTACCAGCATGAGCTGTCACTTGTATTTTCAATCTTAGCTAAAATATTGTGTTTAAAGATCTGCGTAAAACATTGTATTTTGAAGATGCATCTGTGTCCTTTCTCTATATACATTTTTTCAACTTAGGTATACCTTTGGTAACATCTTAAAATAGGTGTTTAATATTTTCCAATAACTACATATAGCATATGTTCTTTGGCTCTGTAAGAAAGAAAAGTTTTCTGTACTGCAATGTTCTAACTTGGGGCATGCATTCAGTGACAACAAATTTTATAACTTTATAATTTTTAATTATTTCATTATGTACCAGAATAATATACCAAAAACATATTCTGACACAGATGCTATCCCATTTTTCCATCAATCCATGCAATACAAATACTCACTGGTAATTTTAATGTATTTTCTTATCTAAATGTAAGGAAAAAATTATCACCTGATCTTGGAAAGTAACAAGTACAAATAAAGGCCAAATCTTGTCAAGCTTTCCTGGGACTGAGCTACTCTGAGAAGAATGGGTTCAAAAAGTAGGTTGATTATGTTTGTTCCATTCAGTTCAGGATACAAACCTCATGTTTCCTGTTTTCTAAACTTTCACGGCCAGTTGTGTTTTGTGAGTTCTAAGTACCAAACTCTTCACAAATATTAAATAGCTAATCTGTCACCATAGTTATTATGAACTAATGGTATGGTCTCTTTGTTAAAATTTTTGAAAAGCAAGAGGCCTCTTAATGATCTACTTTTAATAAGCAAGTACCCATCCAGCCTCTCCTAAGAAGAAAAGGCCATGGTTCCTAAATTTAAACATTTCACTTCAGGGTTATTATTTGACTATGTATACACACATATGTATATATGAATTCCATAACAATTGATGAAAAGTCTGTGAATTTTAAGGAAAAAGAAGGCTATATAGGATGGTTTGGAGGTAGGAAAGAGAAAGGAGAAATGTAATTCAAATGCAATCCTAGGAACTGGAGAGATTGCTCAGTGGTTAAGATCACTGGCTGCTCTTCCACAGAACCCAGGATGAGTTCCCCGCATATACATTGCAGCACATAAGTATCTGTCACTTTTGTTCTGAAAGATTTGACACCCTAATTCAGACATAATGCAGGCAAAATGCCAATGTACATAAATTAAAAAATAAACATAAAGATAAATAAAATAAAATTTTAGCAGTCAGTTCCCTAACCCCAAATTATTTAAGTATTAAAAACGTTGCTGAAGAAAAGCTGATACAGAGACCAAAATTGATGCTTATTCAATAAATGAATAGAATAAGTACAGCTTAAATTGTTGTTCAAATCAACCAATATCAAATAACACAGATTTAAGCCCTCCAGCTCACCTTTTGTTTCATGGTTCTTTGTTCAAATTAAGTATCCAACCTCACAAAATATAAACTGAAAGATTTCGTGGTAGCTACTCCAGCAACAATGACAGTACAACTTGATCCTTTCATAGTGTGTACTCTTGAAGATCCATGGCTGTGCTATTCAAAACTAAAGCAACAAGACAGAATCCATTAAGCTGAATAACACAGGCTTTCCAATCATCTGAGGGACTAAACTCTTGTAATAGAAATGTTCAATACCAAAGAAAAGTGGCAGGGAACTTGTTTTTATAATGTGCTTTAAGAAACAAAAACTGTGGATTTATTATGAATCTGAGGAAGATTCCTTTGACAAAGAGCAAATGGAATCAAACTGGAGTAAAGGCCCCACGTGTACAATAACAAAGGGGAGTAAATGGGAAATTATAACTTTGGCACTTAATTGTATACAAAAGAAAACAACAGTCTTTTCAAAGAGCACTATTTAGGCTGGCAGTTCTTAAGGCTGTAATTTTCTTCTTGTTTTGTTTGCTACCTTATTCTAAGATCTACTGGAAAATAAACTAAAAGTATTTTTTTATTAACGAATATTTCTTATATACATTTCAGTGTTCCCTTTCTAGGTTTTCGCAAACATCCCTCCCCCTCCTTTCCCTTATGGTGTTCCCCTCACCCTCCCCATTGCCGCCCCTCCCCCAACAGTCCTAGTTCACTGGGGTTCAGTCTTAGAGGACCCAGAGCTTCCCCTTCCACTGGTGTCTTACTAGGATATTCATTTTACTACCTATGAGGTCAATAACAAAAAAGTAAAGTGTGTGTTTCTTCATATGCCCTGAGTGATGTTTGAGTTGGATCTTTGAACCTTCATTAGAACTCATTGTGGCATTTGGTACTAGTGTAAAGTTCTGGGTTTGAGAGATTAGCACATGGGTAATTAGCTCATTTGTGTACGGACTCTCTTTTCACTTCAAGGAGCTCAGTGAAAATTATGCCGTATATTATACATTGACAGGTTACTGGGATAATATTTTGCTATATGGTTATGATGCAAAAGCTTCCATAGGAGCATAAAACAACCAATTACATTTTATTTTCAAAGTTAAATTATTAAAATATTGCATCTTTTTCATGATTTTTCTCTTCTTTGATTCATCAGTTCCTTTCATGAAGTCTTCATTCCTTCCAACAATTTTTCCTGAGTAAAAGTTGTGCGTTTCTTTCATGACATATGTCCAAATCATACACTGGACAAAAATAAAACAAAACAAACAAGTTATAATGCAAATGAACCCAAAATAACAACAACAACAAAAAGATAATGAATACTTTTAGTTTTAGCTTCCCCCGTCCTCTTCCCAACTTTCCCCCACATTCTGTATGTATTTATATGTATGTGTTTGTGGCATTTGTATGAGTTACATATATACATGTTCATATTGATGCATTCATCCATGATAACTCATGTTGAAGCCAAAGGCTAACATCAGGATGTCTTCAATTAATTTGCTTTTACTGAAGCTAGAGCTTGCTGTTTTGTCTACACTGCTGAGAGAGTGAATCCCTGGGCCCATACTGGTCCACCTTTTATTATTATTATTATTATTATTATTATTATTATTATTATTATTATCATCATCATCATCATCATCATCATCATCATCATTATTGTTGTTGTTGTTGTTAATTATTTAATTTTTTACTGTGTAGTCTTAGTCCTCTTCTCAATCCACCCTCATACAGCTCCTCATCCCATACCTCCCCCAACCTCTGTCTTCAATAAGATGTCCCCCCTTCCACCCTCACCCCATTAGACATCCCTACTCCCTAAGGCCTTAAATCTCTCTAGGGTTAGGTACCTCTTCTCTCACTGAGGATAGACCAGACAGTCCTGTGCTATATATGTGTCTGGGGTCTCATTAAAGCTGGTGTATGCTGCCTGGTTAGTGGCTCAGTTGCTGAGAGATCTTGGGGGTCCAGGTTGGTTGAGACTGCTGGTCTTCCTATGCAGTTGTCCTCCTCCTCTGCTTCTTCCAGCTTTTCCCTAATTCAACTACATGTGTCCTTGTCTTCTGTCTATTGGTTGGGCGTTAATATTTCTATTGGACTCTTTCTGCTTGTTGGGCATCTCAGAGGGAAGTCATGCCAGGCTCCTGTCTGTAAGTACATCATAGCATCAGTAATAGTGGCAGGCCTTGGAGCCTCTCCGTGAGCTGGATCCCAATTTGGACCTGTCACTGGACCTACTTTCCCTCAAGCCCTTCTCCATTTTTGTTTCTGCAGTTTCTTTAGACACGCACAATACTGGATCAAAGTTTTTGGCTGTGGGATGGCAATATCATCCCTCCCTTTGATGCCCTATCTTTCTGCTAGAGATGGACTCTACAAGTTCCCTCTCCACTCTGTTGGGCATTTCATCTAATGTCCCTTCCTTTGAGTCCAGAGCATCTCACACCTCCCATATCTCTGGTACATTCTAGAGCCTACCCCCAACTCCTACCTCTTAGCACTAGGGATATAGGAGTGTTCTACCACTTTTATATGGGGGAGGGTATCCAAACCTAGGTCCTTACTTATGGTTATTCAATAAGCACTTAAAAAAGTTACCTAAAAATTTCCAAGTTTCTTATCTCCTTCTGTTTCCTTTGTATAGTGCAAGGATAAAAATCTTTTTCTCTCTGTCAGCTTTTCCTAAGTTTACTTTGTAAGGCTAAAAGATATCATTGATAAAATTGTTTCTTTTAACTAGAAAAGTTTCTCCACTGCTATATATTTATTATTATTCAAACTTTAAAATGCATTTCAATTGCACCTTCCTTAAACAGGACTTAACTAATAGTTCCTCTAAAGCTAGGTGAATGTAATTTTCATATGTATGTGTTGTTGTCTGCTACACACACATCGCCTCCAACAATCCCTAAACCGGTACTAGGGATCAATTCAGTTTGTATTCATTATTATACTAATACAGATTGTTGGCTAACAAATCACTACAATTGCCTTTGGAAAACATGCAATATGTAAGATACTGTTCTTATAAAATCTGATATAAATTATATAATTACTAACTACATTACAGTTATTTCTTGGTCTGTTCTAATTTTCTTTTGCTATACATAAATATAATTTTAATCTCTAATTTTAATATGTTATATTTCTTGAAGGAAGCTTATTTTACTCTGTGTCTTGATGTAAAAACATTTAATCATTTACTCATAAATTATCAAAAATTCATTTTATGGAGCTGAGTCTGTTCCTCCATAGGACCTAGGTTTGATTTCAAGCAGCCACATAATTTCTCAGAATAATCTGTAACCCAGGAACTGATTTGATTTCTTCTGTCCTGTGCAGGCACTGGAAAAGGTGATGAGCAAAACATCACATGCATTATAAAAATATTCATTATTCTTTTTATTGGATAATTTATGTATTTACATTTCAAGTATTACCCTCTTCCTGCCCCCTTCTTCCATCCCCTATCCTTTTCCCCTACTTCTAGGAAGATGCTCCCACTCCCACCCACTCACTCCCATGTCAACACCATGGCATTCATGTTCTTCTAAACTTTATAACACTGTAGATTTTGAAAATACTATTTTGACTCTTCCATAGCCATTCCAGGTTTTCAGAGAAGGTGAAAACCTGGTTACAACTCAAGACCTTGCAGAGAGTAGCTATTAAGTGATATTCCCTAGTTTCCCATAATTGTTTTCCATCTACTGTTTCTAATTTGAATAATTTTATAAGCATTTATATTGTTTGTAATAGTTTTTCGCAGCAGAATATGGTAGAGTTCTTTATTATTTGTAAACTACCTAAGTCCTTAATACTTGACATACTTTGAAACCAAACTGAACAAAGCCTTATCAACAGTAAGAAGAGTAAAGAAATAATAACATTACACTGGATAAGTGGCTGTCAATTTTATTGATTTTGCAGCTTTTTTTCAGGATATATTCTGTAAACCCCCAAACTTTTCTTAGCACGCAAAGTAACAAAACTGGCTCTGTGTGTGTATGTGTGTGTGTGTGTGTGTGTGTGTGTGAGTGTGAGTGTGTGTGTGTGTGTGAGTGTGTGTGTGTGTGTCTGTGTGTAAATGAAAATATGTATGAATGCATGCAAGAATATTCTGAAAATTGAAATGAAAGGAGAACAACAGTGTCAATGGACAACATGTGAGGAATAAAATATAAGTCCTTTTTACGAGACAATGTCAAAGATGAGACAGTAGAAAATTAGGTCTTTTCTATCGTTTATCAATAACAAATTTATCATCCTCTGCAATGTCAGCAGTACCCATGTAGAAAGCATTAAATAGATCTCTTTTCCAGACACTGTGATATCAGCACCAATCTTATAGAACTCAAATATGTTCCTATTTCAGATAGTAAGAAGAAGTCCTTCACCAGTTAAGTAACATTGGAGTAAATGTAGAGAACCTAGATCCACATCACATAGCATAAGAAAGGTAGAATGCCTAGCTCTAATTTTCTTATGTTGACTTCTGTAAGAATATGCATAAGAAAACATTTGATTAAACAGTTCCCAAAGAAATTTAGCATTATAATGAACAATATCAAGGAGTCAACTGAAAAATCAAAAGTCATACTAAGATTTAAGAATATTACAAATGTAAAGAAAAAAGTTCAAAATTTCCTGTCAAAATAAGATAAAATAACAAAGACAATAAAGACATTATAATCAAAAATAAAAGTTACTATAAACAAAGGGTAATAAAAGACAGTTTTTTATACAAACTGGTGTTAATATGAATACCTAGCATTGGGTATAGTTAAACTTCCAGGCAGCTATTAGTCAGCACAAAATGATTGCCAATAGATATTCCAGAAACTCAAAATTAATGAATGGTGAAATATAGATTCTGTATAAATTGATCTTGAGGTCAGAGGCAAGTGCTTTTTGCCTTTGTCAGTCTGCCTGTATATGTCTCTGTACAGGCTTATTGACCTACCTACATGTGGCTTGTATGTCACCATTCATATGAGCCTGTGCCTGCCTATATAAGACCCATATAGAAGTATATGTCTGGATGCCAACCAGCCTATGCCTGCAAAGTATCTTGAGTATTGTTGAAGAAAATGTGTTTTATCTATGTATGTCTCTGTCCATTCTCCTCAATGGCTTCATATGACCCTGACCTGATATAATGCTTATGTATATCTTGCTTCAAAATTTGGAACTCACACCATTGCACATTAAAAACAATTGACCAATGGAAATTTTCTGCACAGAGATAATTATTTTATAGAAGTTTCATCTCAAGTTTTCAATTTCTAAACAAGTTCAACCAAATACTGATAAACTCAAGTTTTTAATTTGTAAAGAAAAACTTAAAGAGTGATAAAAGAATTGAATTACAACTCTAAAAGAATGTGTATTAAACACGAAGCTTATATCCATCACAAATATTAATTCAAAATATATCACTGGCCCTGATGAGATGATTGATTGGATAAAGCACTTGCATCACAATTATGAGGAGTACAATTCAGATTCCCTAGCACACAGGCAAGAATGTAGGGTAGCAACTTAAAATCCCTATATGACCTTTAAGTATAAATGTATTCCTTTTTAGATATTTTCTAGAAATCTCAAAAACAAGATGAATATTTTCTCTACAATAAAGCACCCAGAATTTCCCCAACAAACATTGTGATCCAGTCTCTTACATTGATAGCTACAATCTTATTTTGTGTACAAGTAATAACCTGTAGTGCCATTGTGTTCTTTAACAACTTGAAAATATAAATTCAGATATCAACAGTATATATGTCTATTGTAAAGACACACAAAATTCTTATGAAACCCATATCCTCTGTCAAGTATGTCTTATTTTCTCTCCAAGTGACTACTCCATTTTTTAAAATGTTTGTGTTGAAAACGTATGTTTAATATGGCTTTTAAAGCTTGAATTACCCAAGACACAATCCACAGACCACAGGAAGCACAGGAAGAAGGATGACCAAAGTATGTATGCTTCGGTCCTTTTTTTTTTTTTTTTTTTCTTTTTCAGAGCTGAGGACCAAACCCATGCTTCAGTCCTTCTTAAAAGTGGGAACAAACATATTTTTTAGGAGGGAATATGGAGGCAAAGTTTGGAGCAGAAACTGAAGGAATGGCCATTCAGAGGAGCCTGCCCTGAAGCTAAGAAGTGCGTTCTGACAGGAGCCAGATATAGATGTCTCTGAGAGACACAGTCAGAGCATGTCCAATACAGAGACAAATGCTAGCAGTAAACCATTGAACTGAGAACAGGACCCCCAGTAGAAGAATTAGAGAAAGGATTGAAAGAGCTAAAGGGGCTTGCAACCCCATAAAACAACAATACCAACCAACCAGAGCTCCCAGGGACTAAACCATTACCGAAAGACTATACATGGACTGACCCATGGCTCTAGTGGCATATGTAGCAGAGGAAGGCCTTGTTGGTCTCCAGTGGAAGAAGCCCTTGGTCCCTATCAAGTTTGGACACCCAGTGTAGGAGAATGTCAGGAGGAGTTTAGAATGGGGGGTTGTTTGGGAGGGGGAACACCTTATAGAAGAAGGGAGTGGGTGGGAAAGGGGCTTATGTCCAGGAAACTAGAAAGGGAAAAAGCACTTGAAATGTAAATAAAAAATTCCCAATTAGAAAAAGAAGAAAAAAATTGTCTTTTAATAAGCTCCATTCTGAACACGATCCTTTCGGCTTCAATCTGTGCCTCAGAGCTGACCCTGTGCCACAGCTATCCTCACACCAATTCTGCCCACAGAGGGCTTATTTCCAAGGAGTGCTGACACACCTAAAATCACAGGCGAGACCACCAATACTGTCCCACTATCTGACCCAATTGGGACTTGCCAAGTGCCTGCAGGAACCTGGAACCATGAAGCAGATGGGGATAAGATCCTTCCAATTTCCATTTGAACACAGAGATAACCCGTGCTACAGCTATCCACATCCCAATCTTTCCTGGAGAGAGCTGGTCTCCCAGGAGTGTTGACAACCTAAAAGCTCAGTGTCACAGGAGGGACAAGCTTCAGGCAGAGAGAGTAAGACCAGCTAACATCAGAGATAGCAAGATGACTAAAAGCAAGCACAAGAACGTAAGCAACAGAAACCAAGGTTACTTGTCATCATCAGAACACAGTTCTCCCACCACAGCAAGCCCCGAATACCCCAACACACTGGAAAAGCAAGACTTGGATTTAAAATCACATTTCATGTTAATGATAGAAGACATAAATAACTCCCTTAAAGAAATACAGGAGAACTCAGGTAAATAGGTTTAATAGCCCTTAAAAAGGAAAACATAAGTTACTTAAAGAAATATAGAAAACGACAGACAAACAGGTAAAAGAATTGAATAAAACTTTCCACTATCTAAAAATAAAATAGAAACAATATCGAAAGATTATACATGGACTAATCCAGGGCTCCAACTCTATATGTAGCAGAGAATAGCCTTGTTGAGGCACCAGTGGAAGGGGAAGCCCTTGGTCCTGCCAAGGTTGGATCTCCAGGGCAGGGGAATACGGGGAGGGAAAAAGGGGGATATATAGGGGGAATACCTGTGTGGGGGAGGGTTATGGAAGGGAATGGGGGCTTATGAACAGGAACCTGGGAAGGGAATAAGCTTTGAAATGTAAGTAAAGAAATATATCTAATAAAATTTTTAAAAATAGAAGCAATAAAGAAGTCATAAAAGGAGACAGCTCTGGAGAAAGAAACACTAGGAAATAGACTAGGAGTATCACCAACAGAATCCAAGAGAAAGAAGAGAGAATCTAAGGTGTAGAATATATGGTTAAAAAAAAAAACCAATGACAGAACAGTTAATGAAAATGCAAAAGGCAAAAGGCTCATAACCGAAACATGCAGGAAATTGAGGACACAACGATAAGACCAAACCTAAGGATATTAGACATAGAAAAGAGGGAAGTTTACAAACTCAAAGGCCAGTAAACATCTTCAACAAAATAATAAAAGAAAACTTCTATAACCTAAAGAAAGACAGCCCATAAACATACAAGAAGCCTACAGAACCCTAAATAGATTAGACCAGAAAAAAATTTCCAAACAAATGATCCCAAGAAACAAGCTGGTGTAGCCATTTTAATATTGAATAAAATCGACTTTCAACCAAAATTATCACAAAGGATGAGGAAGGGCACAACATACTCATCAAAGGAAAAATCTTCCAAGATGAACCCAAAATTCTGAACATCTATGTCCCAAATGCTAGGGCAGCCACATTCATAAAATAAAATTGATTAAAGCTCAAATTGCTTATTGAACCTCACATAATAAGTGGGAGACTTCAACACCCCATTCTCACCAATACATAGATCTCATAAATGGAAAATAATCAGAGACACAGTGAAACTAACAGAACTTATGAACAAAATGGATTGAACAGATATCAATTATAACTTCTCCATGCAAAGACTCAACAAATAAAGAGAACTCTAGACTAATTTCATTTATATATACAGATGCAAAATACTTAATAATATCCTAGCATGTAGAATCCAAGAACACATCAAAATGAACATTCACCATGATTAAGTAGGCTTCATCTCAGGGATGCAGAACAATTCACTATAGGAAAATTCATCAATATAATCCACTATATAAACAAAGTCAAATAAAGAAAACTACATGTTCATCTCATTAGATGCTGAAAACATATTTGGCAAAATTCAACATTCTTTCATGTTAATTGTCTTAGAAACATTAGGAATTTCAAGCCTATACCTAAACATAGTAAAAACAATATATAGCAAGCCAGCAGCCAACATCAAACTAAATCTCTACTATGTTCATAGCATTTTTATTTATAATAGCCAAAAGCTGGAAACAACCCAGATGTCCCTCACCAGAGCAATGGATACAGAAAACGTGCTACATTTACACAATGGAGTACTAATCAGCTCTTAAAAACAATGACTTCATGAAATTCAAAAGCAAATGGATGGAACTAGAAAATATCATCCTGATTGAGGTAACCCAATCACAAAAGAACACTCATGCTATTTATATAATGATAAATTGATATTAGGAAAAAAATGTTAGTAATACATACAATACAACTCACAGACCATATAAAGCTCAAGTGCAAGGAGGACCAAAGTGTGGATGCTTCAGTCCTACTTAGAAGGGGGAACAAAATAATCATGGGAGGTAAAGGGTGGTACTGACTTGGGAGGAAGAGAGGAGGGGCAGCAAGTTCTGATGTGGG
This sequence comes from Rattus rattus, assembly GCF_011064425.1. Taxonomy (NCBI): domain Eukaryota; kingdom Metazoa; phylum Chordata; class Mammalia; order Rodentia; family Muridae; genus Rattus; species Rattus rattus. Next base: position 39,567,700 of record NC_046172.1, on the reverse strand, counting down.
AGGAGACTGGAGTCAGGAAATTGAAAAGAGGAATGTAGCAATAAGGGATGGAGAACTGGGATTAGCCAACAGAATGTCTGAGATGCCAAGAAAGCAAGAGGCTCCCAGGACCCAAGTGGAAGTAATTAGCTGAAATACCTAACAAAGAGGAGGGAGAACCTGTAGAGGCCATATCCAGAGGTTAGGCATGAAGCCCCATTGAGGGATGGGGCTACGCATCCATCTCAAAAATTTTAACCAAGAATAGCTCCTATCTAAAGAAAATACAGGGAGAAAGTAAGTATAGAACACATACTTAAGGAAAGGCCATCCAGAAAATGCCCCTCCTGTGGAACCATCCCATATGCAGCTACCAAACACAGACCCCATTGCTGATACCAAGAAGTACTTGCTGAGTGGAGCCTGATAAAGCTACCTCCTGAGAGGCTATACCAAAGCCTGACCAATACAGATGCAGATACATACATCCAAACATTGGACCCAGGGCGAGGACCCCAATAAGTGATTTAGGGAAAGACTGAAGGAGATGAAGGGATTTGCAATCCCATGGGAAGAACAACATCAACCAACCAGTCACACCCCCCACCCCAGTGCTCCCAGGGACTGAACCATGAATAAAAGAATACACATGGATGGACCCATGGCTCCAGATACATATGAATCAGAGTATGGCCTTATGTGGCATCAATGGAAGGGGAAACCTTTGGTCTTGTGAAGGCTTGATGTTCCAGTGTAGAGCAATGGTACTATGGTGGTTAGGTGAGTGTGAATGTGGCATGTTGGTAGGGGAGCACCCTTAAAGAATCAGGGGGAGGGGGATGGGACAAAAGATTTGCAGAGAAGAAACAGGAAACTGGAATAACATTTGAAATGTAAATAAATAAAATAACAAAAAAATTAAAAAAATATAATTCTGCAAACATTGAATTACATATTAATAAACTAAATCTGAAGCAAACAAAAAACTCGAATTCTGCTTCATCCTGTCTCGTCAAAAATTTCTTATCCTTCTCCAAGTCAAGAATACAGCTTGAACAGGATCAAGGTTCTTAGAATGCTAAAGCAGCTGCTCAGATTGCTACCTGCAGTAAGGTAGAGCTGTGTCTCTAGTCCCTGCTCTTACTGCCACTGACAAAAAAATTCAATAAAATAAATAATTGATTATTTATACTTCATTAAGATTAACCATGCCATCTTTATAAAAGATATCATTAGCTTATGAGATACACAGCACTTGCTCTCTGTTTTGAACATTGCCTAACATGATTACCCCTCTTAAAAGTTTTGTAACTTCATGAAAATTTCTACCAACTAGACCACAAATGCTGAACTACAGGCTCTTATAAAAGACACTCTTCAGCTATCAAAAACAATGACTTTATGAAACTAATAGGAAAATGGATGGAACGGGAAAATATCATCCTGAGTGATGTAACCCAATCACAGAAAAACACACATGGTATGCACTCATTGATAAGTGGATATTAGCCCAAATATCGAATTACCCAAGATGCACAGAACACATGAAACTCAAGAAGGATGACCAAAATGTGGATTCTTCACTCCTTCTTTAAAAGGGGAACAAAAGTACTCTTGAGAAGGGATAGGGAGGCAAAGGTTAGAACATAGACTGAAGGAACGCCCATTCGGAGCCTGCCCCACATGTGGCCCATACATATACAGCCACCAAACTAGGTAAGGTGGACGAAGCAAAGAAGTGCAGGCCGGCAGGAACCAGATGGAGACCTCTCCTGAGAGACACACCCAGAATACAGCAAATACATAGTCGAATGCCAGCAGCAAACCCTCAAACTGAGAACGGGACCCCCGTTGAAGGAATCAGAGAAAGGACTGAAAGAGCTTGAAGGAGCTTGAAACCTCATATGAACAACAATGCCAACCAACCAAAGCTTCCAGGGACTAAGCCACTATCCAACAACTGTACATGGACTGGCCCTGGGCTCCAACCTCATAGGTAGCAATGAATAGCCTAGTCAGGGCACCAGTGGAAGGGGAAGCCCTTGGTCCTGCCAAGGCTGGACCCCCAGTGAACGGGATTGTTGGGGGGAGGGCAGTACTGGGGAGAGGCTGGGGAGGGGAACACCCACATAGAAGGGGAGGGGGAGGGGCTAGGGGGATGTTGGCCTGGAAATCGGGAAAGGGAATAACATTCGAAATGTAAATAAGAAATACTCAAGTTAATAAAGATGGAGGGAAAAAAAGACACTTCACTAAAAATGACATGCTCCTTGGCCTCTTGCCTACCAATAGGCTAGGAGCATCTCATAACTTAAAGTGCATGACCTCAAATTTATTTATAGTTGTTTATGATCTTAACTCTCTTCAAATTCCAATTTTCAATCTCTTCTCAAGCCAAAGACATCAGGTATTGTACCTTATGCCTACAGAGGCCAAAGAGGTCTCTTAGAACTGGACTGTAGACTGTTATCAATTGCCATGTAGTTACTGGAGACCAACCAATGCTCCTAACTACTGAATTTCTTTCTAGCCCCTCAAAGAAACTTAACTGTGAACTATATGACACCTTCTGTAATTTTTTTAACTGTATATCTTTAGCATATAGATGGCATGTAATATGCATCAGAGGTACAGACACAGACACACACATACACACACAGAGAGAGAGAGAGATAGATAGATAGATAGAGAGAGAGAGAGAGAGAGAGAGAGAGAGAGAGAGAGAGAGAATATCAAAGAAGGCCAGAAGCTACAAAGACAAGAACAAATCCGTGAACCTCTGAATCTGATATGTGATTTTTAAAAAATATATAAAAAAGATGATACAGTTCTTGTCTACAGCTTTTCTGCTTGCAACATACATCTCTTTGGGGGCTGGTTATGCTCCCTATTAGCATCTCACATTTGCATTTCTCAGCTTTGGTACCTACAGAATCTTAGTCTTCACCAAAATCCATATTTTAGCTTTAGAACTTGATAAAATGGTTTCTTATGGATTCTTTCAATTTTTGAAATTTCTACAAGTTGTCTGGCCTCAATAGCTCCCACAACCTGGGGAGGAAGTATCCACAATCATTTCCATATATTTTTCTTTTATTCTTTATGAAGCAAGTATTATATTAATGAAGCTGTGAAGTTCATTGCCGGTTGGGATGTATTTATTCTCCCTTAGGTGAACATTAACAGCAGTTTTTGTATGTTATTGCTTTTCCAAGTACAAGAGACTCCTCAGTACTTCTATTGTACATTACAAGCTGAGCTCTGTGGTCTTTTGTCAGTAGGGCACCTTTTTTAATTTTCAATGCAGTCAAAGAGGCTTTTCTTCAGTGAAATTATACACTTTTAACAAATAAGCTTCTTTTTTTGGCATGAAGCTGCAATATTACACTTGATAATGCTCCTTTCCTCTCTAAACTGTACATTTCTACTCTTTTCTACTCCGTTTTCTTCTCTTTACTATTAAAACCTCCATAATGCAATGAAATATAGTCAACATTGAGCAGTCTTAAAAAGTCTTTGGCTCCATCCATTTGCCTATGAATTTCATGGTAACGCAATCACAGAAAAAAATATGGTATGCACTCATTGATAAGTGGATATTAGCCCAAATGTTCGAATTACCCTAGATGCACAGAACACATGAAACTCAAGAAGGATGACCAAAATGTGAATGCTTCACTCCTTCTTTAAAAGGGAAACAAGGGGGTTGGGGATTTAGTTCAGTGGTAGAGCGATTGCCTAGGAAGCACAAGGCCCTGGGTTCGGTCCCCAACTTCGGAAAAAAAGAACCAAAAAAAAAAAAAAAAAAAAAAAAAAGGAACAAGAATACCTTGGCAGGGAATGGGGAGGCAAAGTTGGAGAACAGAGGCAGAAGAAACACCCATTCAGAGCCTGCCCCACATGTGGCCCATACATATACAGCCACCCAATTAGATAAGATGGATGAAGCAAAGAAGTGCAGGCTGACAGGAACGGGATGTAGATGTCTCCTGAGAGACACAGCCAGAATACAGCAAATACATAGGCGAATGCCAGCAGCAAACCACTGAACTGAGAATGGGATCCCTGTTGAAGGAATCAGAGAAAGAACTGGAAGAGCTTGAAGGGGCTCGAGATCCCATATGAACAACAATGCCAACCAACCAGAGCTTCCAGGGACTAAGCCACTACCCAAAGACTATACATGGACTGACCCTGGGCTCCAACTGCATTGGTAGCAATTAATAGCCTAGTAAGGGCACCAGTGGAAGGGGACGCCCTTGGTCCTGCCAAGACTGAACCCCTAGTAAACGGGATGTGGTTGGGGGGGGGCGGATAATGGGGAAGATGGGGGAGGAACACCCATAGAAGGGGAAGGAGGGTTAGGGTGTTATTTGCTTGAAAACTGGGAAATGTATAACAATCGAATGTAATAAGAAATACACAATTTTAATAAAGATGTAGACAAAAAAAACAAAAAAAAAAACAAAAAAAAAAGAGAAAGGAGATTCATAAGGTTTATATAGAACAAAAGAAAGGGGGAAATGATGTAATTAAGTCACAGTGTCGAGGAAAAATAATGAAAATAGTTATCATTTCAAAATAAAAAAAAGCGAAATACCCAATTTAATAAAGTTGGAAAAATATTAAAACAAAAAAGAAAATGGATTTGTTATTTTTTTTTAATTTAAAGACATTATTGGCCAGGTTTATACATGTTATCATAGAACATTTTCATATGAAACAACATTTATGAAACATGAGGAAATTCTTTGTAAAGTCTTTGTATTTTTATCTTGCATCTATAAGGAGAATAATTAATTAAACATCATGATTCATTTTAGAAATTAAATGTCTCAGGCTGGCAACTTCAGTGGGAAAATTTGTGCCTAAACTTTTAGAGACTTGATGTCCCAGGGAAGGGTGATGTTGGAGGGTATGCTGGGGGTGGGTGGTTGGGTAAGGGGATTTGGGGTGAGGAGTGGGGAAGAAGTACTCTCTCAGAGGCAGAGGGGAGGGGTGATGGTGTGAATAACTCTTGCAGGGGGGACCTGGAAGGGGGGCCACTTTTGGAATGTAAATAAATTCAACAACAACTACTACTACAATAATAATAATAATAATAATGAATGTTTATATAGAATGTGGACTCATTAAATGTAGAGGAATTTTTATCCAGCCAGGTCTGTGTGATCTGGAAAGAAAACAGAAACACTTTTAGAACATACCTTTAAGCTTTAACAGTGGAGGTAAGATTATATATGAATATATATGACTGTATACATATGTATATATATGCATATGTGTGTGTGTGTTTGTGTGTGTGTGTCTGTCTGTCTGTCTGATAATAATCCAATATATTTCCACCTGGCTAGGTGGGCTACCCTACAGGTTAAAGAAATCACACTTATCTTATACCATATGCTATGTCCAACATTTCTTTATTTTTATGATAGTTATTCTGACACACTATTATTTACCATCATAATGTACATTAAAAGTTCATTAAGCCATTTATTCTTTGAAGGTTTTTTGTTTATTTTATGTTTAATTTTTGTGGTTATTTATGTTTTCCTTCTCTGATATAATATATATATCTTTTATATATAACTATGAATATTTATATAAATATGTACATTTCCTGTTCTGCAAGATATTTCTTCACTTTATTAATTTCTTTTTTGCTTTGTTGTTCAGAAGCTATTTAATTTTACATAATCCAAATTGAAAACTTCTGTGGCTATGTTGTATTGTACTAGAACCCTTTTAAGAAAGTTATTTCATCTGCTTTTCTCATAAAACCTTTTACATATGATGTGTTTTTACTGTTTCAAAGTTTTTTCTTTTCATTAATGTCTTTAATCTCCTTTGAATTTACTTTGTGCAGGGTCAGAGATATGGATTTGCTTTTGTTACTTTTAAAGGTAAAGACTCAGTATTGCTGTCACCACTTACTAAGGGATCTTTATTCATTGCTACTGTACATTTTTATGCCATTATAAAGGGTAACTATTGTTTTGATGGTTTATTTCTGGATCCTATATTATGTTCCATTGCTCTACCTGTCTGTGTGCTCTGATGCCTTGCTTACTATGACTTTGTAATAGAGCTTGAGATCTGGTGTTATGATCTGTTTATGTTTACAATTGCCTTGGAAATTTGGAGGTTTTTTTTGTACTGTTTCTTTTTCGTGCTATAACAAATAACATTAGGAATTTGATGAAAGTTGTATTTTGTTTCTGTAATATGTTTCATCATATGTTTTGAAATTTATCTGAAACTATTCTTAATGTGATCTTCATTTTCTTAAATTCAGTCCCAATATATTTGTTTTTTGCATTTATAAAAGCTATAAATTTTGTATGTTGATTTTTTTATCTTTCTACTTTTGCTTAAAGTGTTCATCAGTTCTTAGAGTTTTGTGGTACAGTACTTTATAATATTTAGAGTACTTTGTGATAGATTCATGCAATTTGGAAATGACAGGTAGAGCAAAGTATTTTGACTTTCTTTATCTTATTTGTATCTCTTTTATTTACTTCTTTGTTTCTTGTTGTTCTATATACAAGTTTTAGCACAATAATGACTAATATAGAAAGAATAGACACACCACCATTGTCCAAACAATCAAGAAGCACTGAATACCAGTATTGATCTGGCTTTCTGTTCTTTGATTTTTCTTTTGTTTTGGTTTGTTTCAGGATCCTAACATATGCTATGACAACAACAATACTCAGAAATTTCTCACATCAGGTAATCATCTGTAGAATTCTCCTTATAGGTATACTCATACTTCTGATGATTCTTAATCCTGCCAAAATTACAATGAAGAAAATTATTGCAATTGCTTATTGTGTGCTGATGTGTTTTTTTTTTAAATATTTGCCAGTGTTAGCTATTGAATTATCTTCTCACAATGAGGTTTGTTAAGAACTAATAAATCACAGTTTATTTTATTGATTAGGATACAAAGAGGTTATACTGCTAATGAGTAGTGTTATCAGGGCATTAAATCAGTTGTCATTCACTTATCCACTGTACCATATTATCTCTATAAATTATGTGCTATTTTATGTTATATTATTTAGCATCCTATGTATCATACACGCTAGGTAATGGTATTATAATGTTTGCCTCATGTTTTCAAGGATTAATAACAATTAAGCAATGGAAAACAAGTCAGAAGTCCCTTAATGAAATTTCAGTCACGTAATAACCAGGCACAAAGGAAAGGTAAGTATAGCTGTGGCTCTGGTATTATCCAGATCCACCTTATTACTACTTTGCAGTTTCAGATTCTCAAGTGTGGATGAGTATTTTCCCATGGCTCTTTTATTTGTTCTCAATCTTTGAAATATGTTTTATTTAACTTGACTTTACTCCGTGAGTTTACATAATTTTACTAATGTGAAAACCCTAAATCTCTATCACTGTGAGAAGAATTTTATGACAAATTTTATAACACCTCTTAGTTTAGGTCAAATATTACCTTTCTATGATTTTCCCTTCATCTACCATTTTTGTGAAAAATGAATCCTGTCAAAATAATGGAACAAGGTAAATTTGATTTGACTTGCTATTAAGTAACCCATGATGATACTTGGTATGTACAACTCTTTATCTAGCTCTAATTAGAGCTTTTGACATGGATTATTTTATCTGAAGCAAAATCATTAGCTTCCTTCTTTGTCCACCAAAAACCAAGACTGTCAGAAAAATTGCACTACAAAAGCTCTAAGAAATAAAATGAAGTCACAAACACATTTGTATGACTTTGAGATGAAAAGATATGGTTTATGTGTCATTGAAGGATGAAGAATATTAACTCAGAAATCTCTTATGCTTGAAACGCCATATTGGGCAAAAAGGAATACAGTAATCAATGTCCAATTTCCAGCGACTTTGTAAGGATAATAAGCCACAGAAGCCAAATTAGAACCTATTTATTTCCATGAGATTTGACATTTAGAGAATATGATATCTTTTTATTTTATGGTAAATGAAAGGAGAAAACAAAAGATAAAATATATAGGTAGGAGCATATAATGCATGGCTATCACATAGCTGTTATTGAGGTCTCTACTAAAATTAAGCTCTGTTTGGTATAAATTAGTTAAATTTTGAAGATTACTAAATATTGTATAGCATAAATAACTTTAACTTAAAATATAACAGTATCATTATGATTAGAATTTTTTTAAACTTTAACTATAAAAATGTAAACATTTATAAAATATGTAAAGCATAGATCTAGTAAAATTTACCATGGAATGATGCTTTTATGCCTGGGAAACAGATACCAGGGTAACTGTCATGTTTGTATGTACACATATGTGTATGTTAAAATTATCTGTATTGAGTAAGTAAAATAAATAAGCAGCCTTTTTGAACATGAGAAGAGGAATAAGACAAAATTAGGCATCATAGTCTAAAAACCTAAGGTACTCCATGATGCCAGAAAGGCATATAACGGTAATAACTGTGCAAAGAGTGATACATGTGGATAGTGATTCTATAAGATTACCAATAAAGGTAAAGACTAGTTCACTGTTTATTATTGCCACATAATGCTATGGATTTGGACTTTTATCCATTTAATAATTATTATGGCTATCAGACAAAATAAAAATTTCTGCTTTTCAACTTCATATACTTCATTTTGAATACTGATATATTAATCCTTCAAATCATTGTCTTTTGTTGATTTCCATAATAAACCCTAACATTTGTGTCTTTGCTTGATCTTGATCACTGACTATCAAGGACGCATTTTCTCATGCTTTTAGAAGTTTATTTTAGAGGATGTTTTTGGGGTGGGGGTTGCTAGAATGAGGTTACTTATAGAAATTGTGTTTTCTTTATTTCCCCCCTAGGCATACACATTTTAGAATATAATGTAAATTTTCCTTACCTCATGTGCTATTTCAATCATTTATAGTTATATGTTCTTCAGAAAAAAAATCACAAAAATGATACTGAAGGTTATGAAGGACTGGCTAAAACCAGAGCAGAAACACTTATTATAGTTACAGAGAGTTTCAGTTGTCAAACAATCAAATTGATGGCTACATTATTTATCTTAATTGCTTGTTAAAATGAAAAGAGCATCTAGCAAGAAGGCACCTTTATTCTGATCAGTCATTTTAATGATTCACTCAAGGTCCATAGTGATTCAAATGTGAGGAATTAGCCGATACTGAGCAGCAATCTGAGAAGTAAATTAGCTAGTGAGGGATGAATGCTTCCTATAGGACATTTATATGAGATCAGCATGAGAGGAAGTTAAATAAATAATATCAATGTTTGCATACCACATTGGTACAGCACAATTAAAAAGCAATTTAATACATTGCTCCATTTTATTCTCTGTAAACATAAGTAAATACTGTAGTCCTTAGTTCCTTGTGGAAACTACTCCCTAAAATGAAGCAGTAGAATTTCCTTTCCAAAATTTCCATACCTGAGGAATTTAAAATTCCAGCTAAGCCTTCTACTTAAATCCAGTTGGATTTTCCATGTTTCCAGTTCCCTTTCCTGTTGTGTTGTTAAGTTTGAACTTATTTAACATATCAAAACAGACCTGACCTCCAGGTTCTCCTTGTGTCCCCCATTCCTTACCTGTTACAGGGTATGGCTTGCATACCTTGCCCTCTACTATGAACTTCTAGCCTAGACACTAGACTGCCTTCCCTATACAAGCCTTTGTCTACTTTTACTACAAAAGCTATACTAGTGTGCCAACACGCTTCTTCTCATCTTGCTGGGTCCCTATTACTTGTCCTGGTTTCTGTGATGTGAGACATTTCTCAGTGACAATTCTCTCAGCCTGTTTGGGGTTGCTCGAGATTGAAATTCTATTTCAAATATTATTCCCTTTCCCAGTTTCCTGGAAACAAGCCCCCATTCCATCCCCCTCCCCTTCTTCAATAAGGGTGTTTCCCTCCCCAACCACCCCTTCCCACCTGCCCCAGACATTCCCATTCTTCTTACGTTTATCCCCTGTGGTCCTTTATGCCTCCACTTAGCTCCTTCCTGGAACTTCCTCACCTCCCTACAGAGACAGCCTACATGCTCCTAGTGAAAGACCTCCGGAGAGGACCTTTCCCTCAGGAGGAGACCCAAGCGCCCAATGACCGAGCCGAGTCCACTCGGATGCAATCAGCAAGGGGGTTTATTGGAAAACACAGGTACCTGCGGGCACACAGTCTCTTCGGAGGACTTGCACCCCCAGCAGCTCCAGCATGTGACTTTTATAGGGTTTGGGGAAGCAGAAGTGGGCGTACAGAAGCAGATGCATAGTTACGGGGATTGGTGGGTTCAAACGAGGCACATAGACATGTTCACATATGATTGGCTATTTCACATGATGAGGTAATAAGGTATAGCTACACACATTGGCAGGTTTGGGGAGTCCTGAATGTCAGGGGCTGGGGGCTTATCTCTTCCTGCCAGGTGGCCTGTGAGTCAGATCCAGTACTCTTGGTCTGTTCTGCATTCCTTTCCTTTTATGGTCTGTTAGTTTTAATGGTGACTCAGCCCTAGGTATCTGGGCCTGCCTGGGTTCGTTCAAGCCTGTTGCAGCTCTGAGTTAAGACTCATGGGGGGGGTCTTTCACTAGGTGTGTAATTCTTTGACTCCTCTTCCTCAGAGCTATTTGTTCTATCTCTTCTTGTTCCCTCCCAAGACCATATATTGCAAGTTTGCTTTCTCCCCCTAATCAAAATCTATTTGAAATGCCCTGTAGCTTCTCTAAGCCTTTGTGGTTTCTGTGTTATTGGACTGCTCCTTTGGGTGGAGGTCTTGCTTCTTCTCACTTGTTTCTGTCTCTTACCTCCCTTTGTCTCCCAATGGCAGTGTTCTTTTAGTGACCTATCCTCTTTTTCTCCTTGTATTTAATTCCTTTCTCAGACTGAGAAACTTTCTTTTTTTTTAAATTGGATATTTTATTTACATTTCAAATGTTACCCCTTTTCCCAGTTTTCCCTCTGCAAACCCCCTATTTCATCCCCCCTTACCCTGTTTTTATGAGGGTGTTCTCCCAGCCATCCACACACTCCTGCCTCACCATCCTAGCATTACTCTATACTGTGGCATCAAGTCTTCACAGGACCAAGGGCCTCCCCTCCCATTGATAAGGCCCCTTTAGCTCCTTCAGTCCTTCCCATAACTTCTCCATTGGGGTCCCTATGATCAGTCCAATGGTTGACTTCGAGCACCCGTATCTGTATTGGTCAGGATCTAGAAAAACCTCTCAGGAGACAACTGTATCAGGCTCCTATCAGCAAACACTTCTTGGCATCAGCAATAGTGTCTGAGTTTGGTGTTTGCATATGGGGTGGATCCCCAGATGGGGAAGTCTCTGGATGACCTTTCCTTCAGTCTCTGCTCCGCTCTTTGTCCCTGTATTTCCTTTAAACAAGAGCAATTCTGGGTTAAAATTTTGGATATGGGTGGGTGACTCCATCCCTAAAGCATCATTGTCTTACTGAAAATAGCTTGGCCTCAATATAGGTCAATGGTCACAGATGGCACAATTATGTTCCAATTTCCTCCAAATTTCAACAACTTCTGCCACCACAAAAGCAAATAATCCATGGGAGCCTAGGACATCCATCTAGGTAATGAGTCTCTGTCATTCAAAGTGATATATAGGACATTAGATTATATTTCCAGGTATAATTTATTCTTCCTAGATGATATTGGACTGACTACTTTTTATACATCGAAGCTCCCAAGTCCTCTGCTGTTTCAACTGCTTCTTCTTCTGCTGTGTCAGTTCTTTCATATGTTAAAAAATCAGACCCAAGGTCTCACTTTTGTTAGAGATACTTGTTTCCAACTGAGAAAGTTTATTTACTAGATTTTGAATGGAAATAAAGTCACAAAACAAATAAAAAACAAAACAAATCAAACAAAAACAGGTTTTAATGGAGGTCTTTAATAATTTTTTATGTAAAGGAAACTTCCTTTATAATGATCCTATCTCAGATAGAAAAGTTAAAGTTAATGTTGTTGGGAATAAGCAAAACGGTATTTGGAAACAAGCAAAAGAAACTTGTCCTAAGTACTGTCATTTTGTTTTCAGACTCCATTTTAATTATATCGTGAACCAGTCCTAGCCCAGCATCCTATAGTACAGACCCCTTAATAGCTGAATGGCTTGTTATTGTTTGTTCTCAAAAGTATACAACCCTTCCACCATACAGTTGGGTGTTCTTGACTAAATCTCTTGAGATTACTTTTTGCTCCCCAAAGCATGACTGTTACATAGCATAATGATTCTACTCAGTGCAGCTTCTCGTACATTATATCCCAAAACATAATGATGGCTCTTGACCAGAAAGAAAGAAATAGATTTGATTGCCTGGATTGTAAAACATACATTCTCTATCAATTGACATAGATGAACCACAGAAGGAAAGCCCTTACCCATAAATCCTGTTTGGTAGAAAATGTAACTGTATGTTGGCACAGATATTTGTGGTTTTCATGCTTAAAAACTGTGTACCATTCTTGTTCTGGTTTGCAGTTCATCTCGAGTTTTCTGCAGCTAATAGCAGCTTGATTATGATACACCTTTGTCATCAGCATTTGCCTGCTCTTTGAGTTTTGTGGGATATAAATGGACCCCTTAACAATGTAAATTCTAAGAGTCTAAGAAAATTCTCTAAGGTATATAAATATAAGTTGTAAAGGTTTATGAAAATTATTTGAGGTATATGAAAAGTAATTTTCATATTTCTTTCCTTTGCCCTATGCTATTGTTATACTAATATTTTTGATGTTTAAAATTTCAACATCAATCAATGGAGCTCTGATACATTTGTAAAGCACTGATTACTATTATCAGTTACAAAGTCAAGATTGTAAATTTCCTTTGTTTTCTAAGAATAGATGTAAAAGTGCTTCTTCATGATAAAAATATTTTTGTCTAATCTATATATCCAGACCTCTGGAGAGAGTGCTAATGCTTTTAACTCAGAATCATTTTTGGGTCCCCAGGCGTTTTCTGTGTCTCAAAGGTCTACTACCCTTTCTTCAATGTAGATTTCATTAAAGATTACAAATAATGATAACAAAAATACATATAAAACTTTATATCTTTTTAAAAACTTAAAATGTATTATGTAAAATACATGGAATCAACTAGTATATATCTTTTAGAGGTCAAATGGACCATAGATAAGTATTCGTAGTTTTCCCCGTCTGCTGATTCCTGAAGGTGGGATCTCTCTCTTTTTTCCTGGCCTTGGAACTCCCCTCACTAAACTCCCAGGACTGTGGGGTTAGATGTTCTAAAGGTATATCCAATACAAAAATTTCCCCTAAAATTCTTACTTTACTTCTACTCCCTAGACTATATATATCCCAGGATATTTTAAATCAACTAAAGATTGCAAACTTCTGCAAACACAACAGACTTAGATGCATCTGATGGAATTTCCAATCAGCCTGAGCAGCAGGACCCAGGTGGTCCAACCTCACAAATTGCTCCAAAGCAGCCTGCACTTCCCTAGATCCAGATGGTTCCCCCACAGAACCTGGACAATTTAGTGAAACAGCACAATATCATCAGGAAGTAGTCATAGAAATGACTGTGTTACTCCTTGTCACTTATTATCAACAACAAGGCTGCAATGCTAGGTTTCACAGCTGGGACAAATGGATCATTCAATTTGTTTATTGTTTTAGATGTTTTTGTCCTTGTCATAAGAATCTTCCTAATGCTAAACTCAAGTGTTTCATACTGATTTTATTAGCAGAGGAGGTTTTAAGACATTAGACTTAATGTCTGCACAAGACATTAGACATAAGACTACATGCAGAGAATAGAACCAACTCAATAGCATTGATGGAGTTGTATGGCTATCAGTGATTACTCTTACAAAAATCTACAATGAAAAAGAGCACAAAGAGTAAAAGATACAAAATGTACTTCCTGAGAACAAAAACAGCATTGGGAAATTTAATGTTAGAGACAAGTCTTATGCTCTAAGACTTGAGAAATTTAAAGAAAATTCTAATGTAAAATGGAGTGAATGGAGTAATGTCCCTAGGGCAAGAACTTACCCAACTAAGTTTACCACTGTTGAAAGAAAGCAGGGCATAGAGTGAATAGGTAAAAAAAATAAATTAATTAAAAAAATAAAACCTATGGAATAATAGAAAAGAGAAATCCTCTGCTTCTATACCAAAAGCTTATTCAATAGTGACAAATTCAAAACTTATGAAAATTTATTACAAGGAAAGGTTCGGATCCATTCCAAGCAGGCAGCAGAACTTGGAAGATTTGGGGAACAGATGAATCTATATTTAGAGTAGTGAAGAAAATATGTTACGGTTTATAAAATCTTCCTCAGCATTTAAGGAAAGCTGTTGAGGCCAGGGATGAAGGAAGGGAGTCTGTGACTTAAAGCCTGTAAAGATTTTTGACTGAAGATGTGAAACTGGAACCCATAATGCATTGAAGATGCCAGACCATAGGATATCTGGTAGAAAGTACTACATGCAGAGAATACAACCAAACTCAAGCAAAGAAGTTCAGTGTAGTACACAAAGATTAAAGCTAAGAACAGCTAAACTTACTAACAAGGGTCGTAGAGTTACAAAATTTAGAGTTTGACCTGCTGGGTTTTGGTATTGCTTTTGTCCAGTATTTCCCCACTGTGCTCTTATTCTTCCCTTTTGGAATGATAATATATATTAGGTGCTATTATGTGTTGGGGGTATGCAATTTGTCTTTTGATTTTAAAGAGAATTACAACTAAGAGAATGCCTTGCATGCCAGAACAGACTATAGACATTGAAACTGTGCTGATCCTATGAAGGACTCTATGAACATTTTTAGTTAGGGTAAACCAAATTTCATTATGATATTGTCACAAGCCTTTCAGGGAAAGAGCATAGAATGTGGTATTTTGCATGCCAATGATCCCCAAAAGTTCATATATTTTAATGGTTGGTCATAAGTTTTTGGAATTGTTTGAGCATTGAGATAAAATAAAGGTTAAGATATGAACTTGTTGAAGATTATCTGTCACTGGTTGTTGGCTTTGTAGTGGCTTGGTAGTTTCAAAAGCCCATGTAATTCTGTCTTTGCACTCTCTTTCTTTCTCTTGCCTTACCTCCCTCCCTCCTTACCCCATTCTCTCTCTGTGCTTCCTGCTTATGGATCAACTATAACTTCCAGCTGTCAGTTCCATGGATGCCTCCCTGATCTTGCTATGTGTCTCCTCCATAATTACCCATTTTTAATCCACTCTTTGAAACCCAAAGCCACATATTAAAATGTTTTCCTACTCTAAGGTTTCTATTGTGGTAATAAAATACCTAGGACAATCATATTATTTGTATATGTATATGTGGGTATATACATAAAAATATACTTATCTAGCCTTCTCTAGAGTAATGAGTTATGCACTATATGGTATTAGTACTCCCCTGAAGAACCATATACTCTCTAACAAAAACTATAGGGTCCAGCATAGAAAAATAAATGTCCTTGAGTTTTGTCGAAGATGTCTCAAGAGACTCCCACTGCCCTGTTTGTTTCCCCAAAACCGATGGAAAGACCTCCTTGTTGAAAAATATCACAGACTTTGTACATAGATTTTGAAAGAATTAATCTGGAACTGATCATAGTGGGAAGCATGGAAGCACCCAGATATGCACTAGAACAGTATCAGAGACCTTTACGTTTGATCTGCAAACAGAAAGAGAAAGCCACTGGGCATAATTTGGGCTTTTGAAACTTCAAATGTCATTTGCAATGATACACTTCCTCCTACAACACCATATATCCTAATCCTTCTAGTTCTTTCAAACAGTTTCATTCCCTGGTGACTAAGCATTCAAAGCCTATGAGAACAAATACTCCTTATGCCACCAAACATGCCTAACAAGGGAGAATACAGTTTCTTCAGGGCCTTCTGATAGTTTCCCAGCAGAACAGCTACATAATATTTTTGGTTTACTGACTGTTCAGTCATGATATTTTTACATCATGTTGTATACAGCACTGTTACATATGTATGTGTTTGTAGTTTCTTTCCTCTTCTTCTTCTTCTTCTTCTTCTTCTTCTTCTTCTTCTTCTTCTTCTTCTTCTTCTTCTTCTTCTTCTTCTTCTTCTTCTTCTTCTTCTTCTTTCTTCATTCTTTTTAATTGGAAAATAGATTCTTTTTCATGTAATACATTCTCAACTGTTGCACTCTCTCATTCATTCCTGTTAGTTCTTTCCTCCATATCTGGCTTTCCATTTCCTGAAAAAAAAGCAGGCTTCCATGAGAGAACAAGAAAACCCAACAAAACAAGACACTAAATAAAGCAAATAAGCCCTGATATTGAGACTGGGCAAAGCAACCCAATAGGCAGAAAATAGATAGTTTGTGTACATTTGTGATCCAAGTGTTAACTTAGTGGTAGATAAAAGTGAGAAAATAAGAGCCATATATTATTTGTCTATTTGAGTGCAAGGCTTAAAGCATGAGGTTTTACCATAATGGAGAAAGGGATTAAAAACCAAGCAAACAACTAATTCCTTCTCACGAATATACATTTTTGTATTGACATAATTATTATTACTATTACTATTATTATTATTATTATTAGTAGTAGTAGTAGTAGTAGTAGTAGTGCTGGTTATTGTTATATTAGATTGTAACCTTGTTTGCTATATATTAGGCAAGTGTTCTAACTCTGAGTTTTAGTCTTAAATAATCTTTTAATTTGTTCTGTCTGAGACAGTGTGTTCCTAAATTATGCAGCCTGGCCTTGAACTTGCTCCATAGCTATATGGACATAAAAAATGTCTTAAAAATCCTCATCCTGTAGCTTTCTTAGTCATTATGGTTATAGGAATATGCCACCAGATCTGGCAATTTCACTGCCTTCTCAGCTAGAAGACGAAATTAAGAAACTTTAATAATTCGAACCTATTCCTTTACACAATTAGGAAGGGTAAATTCTCTGATAAGGAGTATAGACTCTATCTGTTACTTTTTTTAGAGTTATTTCAGTAGTATATAAACTTTGTAAATTACATTGCAAGTTTTAGAATTGATATACAAGAACTGTAGAAAATATTTATTAAAACTCTGAGAATCTCAATGAATTGACTTTCAATGTAAAAGATGTCCTGGTTTTCCTAAATCTAAGAAAAGTTGGAGTAATATTTAAATAATACTAAAAAAACTCGTAACTTTGATGCATTCTTTATTCCTTAGCAGAGAATATATATATTAAAGAGAGTAAGATGACTAAAAAGCAACCTTCAGTAAGAATTGAAAGAGAGTATTCATGGAGTGAAATTCCAAGTAAATTCAATCTGTATATATTTATTCATTTATTTGACAAATATATAGGTCACATATATTATACAGGGAAGGAAATTTTAGGATACATAACTAATAATAATGATGACCAGTCATAGTTATTTTCCAACAGCGAAGACAAGATAAGCATGGTAGTAATGTCTATAATATAGGGCAATGGATAGTGTACTTGTGACAGGCACATACATCATCTCTGTAATTCTAAGAGTGTCAAATGTAGGAATAGTTGTACAAGCACTATCTTAATTGTTTTTCTTCAGGGACAATATGGCATCTTCTGTTATTAACATTGAATATATTAAAAAAATGGAATTATTAGAATGATCCTTGAAGACATTCTACAGATTAAGTGAAGGAAGATCTTTGTTGTGAATACAAAGGAGCAGACAATTTGAGGTTGTCTAGGAGAAGAGCCTAAAATATACCTTGAAAGAATAAAGTCTTCTAAAAAATCAATAAATGCAGAAAAAATGTTTTAAGAGAAAACATAGTGGTTGAAATATATGGACCCAATGTAGTACTTCTTTAAGGCAAAACCCCAGCATATATCTGCTGACTAAATCGTGTCTTCTAAATCACTGTAATGTCCTGATTTTTACCAGAAGTAATCATAAAGGTTAAACCAACATGTAGGTAGATTTTAATTTTCAAATATCAAAAGTAAATAGCTAAAGAAAAATTACTTACATAATCAGCAAGAAGAGAACTTATAAAATTAGCACATAAGGATAGCAAGAAATTTAGACCAGACACTATGTGATTTCTTCAAGTGAAAATGTATACTAGAGTTTGGAAATCATGATTTTCTATGCTAATGTTTTTCCTCTAGTTCCACAGTGTTTCCAGAAAAATACAGGAATAAAGACTCTGACATTTCTTCAGAGTAAGTAATTTTCTCCATCTGAATACTGTGATTTGAGTGTTTACAAAAGGATTTTATTTAGGACAAACAATAACATAGGCATATCCTTAAACATTTTTGTAAAATAATTGGTTATATATTTTAGCATTTTGTCTACCTTTTGGTTCACAAACAGAAAAACTATTGAGCCCCTGGGTTTCTCAGGATAACATGTTTAGAGTGAAAAACAAACCCACCAATTACTATCTGTTTTGTCAAGAGATCTTTTAGATGAATGACTGGAGTGAGCCCAGTGATTAAGTCAGTATAAACCATTGAGAAGCTGTCAGAGCAATTGTACTGTGATGCTTACCCCAGAGAATTACAATCTTTTGGAGAGACAAAGCAGTGAGTCAGAGAGAAATTAGCTCTTACCATGTCCAGATATTGACTCGACTAACTACTGCACATAATCAATAAATGTTTTAAAATTTAAGACACAAAATACTTCAGAAATTTAAAGCAATCCTAAAAAAGAATAATGATTATTATTTCAAGCAATCAACTAAAGAAATATATAACTTCAAATAGGTTTCTACCACAAAACCCTTATCTTAAGGCGAGTTTTATTGAATTATTTTTACCTATAGAAAATAACTGCAACTGGATGAAACCAGAAATTTTGTGTTACTGGAAAAAAAAAGCAATTCTAGAAAATCAATGATATAAAACAATAATAGTTTATTTGTGCTGTAAGTTCTTTTAAGGAACAAGATGCTTTAATCTGAAATCAAATATAAAAAGACAGCACATTTTAGAAAGAATTCTATGTAAAAAGATTTCCATGGGGATAGGTGGAGAAATAACATATGCTTGGAACAAAGTCTTCATGCACATTTCAAAGACTTTTCTTTCCCTCTTGAGCATTTACCTTTAGTAGCACTTAGGTTGAGTAGTTCAACATAGTATCTGAGGACCAGGGAACAAGTGCTTCCTAACATCATTCAAATATGTTTTACTTTTGTATTAGACTTTGTATTAATTATATAAGTATTATAGTTGTATTACTAATTTCAGCATAAGAAACAAATCCAAATTACTACAAGACATATATTACTAAATTACATATATATATATATACATATATACATATATATATCACATACACACACACACACACATATATATATATATGTGTGTGTGTGTGTGTGTGTTAAGCAAGTTGCAGTTAAGATGAAGGTACAATGATTAGTGACTTCATTTCAGTTTTATAAAATGGCAATTTCATTTAATTTTAGAAAACACTTTTAAAAAATTGGGCCCAAGAATGGTTGGGAAAATTTATTTAGTTTTAAATATTACATCTGTATGATAGCCATTACTGTCAAGTTAGCACAGTCTGGTATTACCTGGGAAGAGAGTTGCCATGAGAGATTTTCTAAATTGGTTTGGCCTGTGGACATGGTGTTAGGGAATTGTCCTACTTAAGTTCACTCATGTAGAAAGACCCAGTCCAATAGGGATGACAACATTTCCTAGGCACGGAGTCCTCAACTACATAAAGTAGAGAAGTAAAACTGAACACAAGCAAATTCCTAACTGTACATCTCTAGAATGATGGACTGCAACCTGGAACTGTAGGTTGAATTACACTTCATTCTTCCATAAGTAGCTTTTTATTAGGGTATTTTATCACAGCAACAGTAATTAAACTAGGACAATCAAGAACGCTTGAAATCACTTCTACTGTGAGTTTCTAAAAGAAGAAAAAATAATATTGAACCCAGGGATGATCAACAACTTGTAACCTAACCTAAGTCCATCTAGATATTTTTTAATCTAATGCCATTGTATACTGAAGGGTAAATTCAACAACAATTCCCAAAAGGCACAGGAGCAGCTAGGAGTGACTTCTGATCTGTAATTATATTTAAAACTCTTGAATCTAAAGGTTTTGGATTCTATCAACTTATCAATTTATGTTTAGTGCTTTTAGTACAGCAAATTTGACTGAAAATGACAAATGTTTTGGCTAAATTTTCTAGGTTCCATTCTAAAAGATGATACACATTATGCTTTTACATGTACTATAGTGCACACGATCTTAGGAACCTGGCAATGGGATTTTATGAAGGCATACATATTTAAGTTTTTTTTCTTTTTATTTTAAACATACCTAATTAATATGATTCTTTAAGATTAATATAACACACATTTATTTCTGAGTATAGGAGGTGTTTATTTCTTCTCTTCTGAGAAATGAGAATAAATTGAACATCATGCTATTGTATACCATGCTACAGTATCTCATTATGATCCCTTCCATTGTACATTGGCTTTCTTGACTTCCATCTGCCCCTCTTTCCCCAAAACTAGCAGATGCCATTCATTTGTTTTATTATTTATTTCACAAAGGGCAATTGTTCTTCTGCATACACCCCAAAGTGTATACTAAACTAAAAGAATTCAGTTTACTGAAAGAATAACCTCATAGTTTCAGACTATTTGGATTCCTTCCTTGAACTTCCACATTTAAAAGACAGAATTATTCCCATTCTTCATTGGCTAGTTGTTGGAATTACCATTCTGTAGTTTAGAAGAATGTCCATCTCCACATTCTTCAGACTTGATTGCCTATATTGCTGAAAACTGAGATTATGCTGTCTACTTCCTACTGTATTGTTCTAAGAACAGAGAAATCCTGCTCTTCTCAGGCCCGTTTCCTTACCAGTTTTTCCTGATAACACAGTTCTGATGGGACAAACATGCAGTTTGTCAAGTGTTTGACAAAAGTTTTCTTTATGTGCTAAAAACCAGCTAACAGTACCTTATTGGATTTCAAAGCATCTAGAATATAAAATAAAAATGAACAATAGATTATTATTGTTCTGGAGCAAGGGAGTGTTTTATTCAATAAAAATAATAGCTTTCAGTAGTTGTTTCTGAGAAATAAAGAATTATTTCTGTACAGTAAAGTTTCATCGTACAAAATACAAAAGAACAACAACAAAACTTAAAGCAAAGAATAAAAGCTAGCTTTCATTTTGTTTTTAATGAAAATTAAAATTAGAGAATTTCTAATTAAATAAAAAACATTTGAATATATCTGTGATTCTGGCATTTGTAAATATACTTCACTCCCTTGATACTTTACTTTCTGAAACTGGCAATAAAAGTAGTTAGAAAATATTTGGCTTATTACATATATGTCGCTCAATACAACAAAGTATTCTCTTTCCTTTAAATTTATATAATATAAATTTTTTTTTGTCCAAGAGAAGATTCCCAACAATATTCTCCACAACAGTCCTTGAGGTGTGACAAAAGACTACATTCCAAATTCTTGTACTTAGAATAAATAGAATGAATGAAGTATGATTGTTTTCACTACGAAGATAACTAAAGTTAATATTAACTAATTTGTATGGCCTGAGATGAAAGTATTCTAGACAGTCATTGATTCATGAAATATATACCTTACTGTGTTAATGAATGAAAAGGTGAACCAAGGAGCAGGGGTCATATTGATTTCTCATTCTTTTTTAAAAATGCTATCTCTATGACTGCATTTTCCCATCTCAGTTTTCTACGTGATTATATCTACTATGTGCTCAGCAAAACCTGGCACACAGTATCTATAATCAATGTCAATTGATGGGAATATTTAAAAAGTTAATGGATCCTTTTCTTTACTTGGCTTTACTATACTATGATAGATTTTATTGCAGTTTGAAAATGAACATGCATAGAAATTATGCATACAATTAAAGGAAGAAAACAGTCTCTGGAATTATGTCTATTGAGTGTGAATTGTATCTTACAGATTCCCCAGTTTCTTGACCTTGTCTAAGCTCCGTAACATTTCTGGTATTCTGTTTTCACATTTGTCATTTGTCATTTACTTCCCATGGTGCTCTGCAAAGTTAATTATCTGTGTATGTTCAGTGCTAAGAATGATATCTGGGAATTTTAAGTAAATGTCCTCATTTGTAATACCAATGATTATTAAAAATATTCAACTCAATTGGGATTAAATTTATGTTCCAAAACCATGCAAAAATAACAAGGGAGTAGAAAATGGTATCATATTTAGGGTATATAGCAAAGTGTCTGAGGAACACTGCATTTTAATCCAGGCATTGGAACAACGAATCTCAAAAATTTTGATTTCCATTATTGTAGTACCATGCCAGGAAACTAGTTTTTATATTTTGTGCAATTCTCCAGCAAATACACTTCAATCAAGCAGGGAGGCTTATGTCAGCCTCCTTTCCCAAGAAACATGGATGGAAACAAAAGTTCGGTGAGAGCCTGAATATAAATGAGAGAAATGTGTTCATAGTGTATCTACCTATAGAACAACAGAAAAAAAACAAACAAACAAACAAGAATCTTGCCAGGAAACCTTCATGAAAGTACTACTAGTGTTTATCAGCATTCCTGAGGCAATTCTCCCTCACACACATTGAATAGTCGAAGAAAATTCAGGAAAAAAAATAAAATGGATTGTAAGAAGAGTTTGAAGTTTGCCCATAAGAGACCAAAAGGAAAATTTCTTTCTAATGAAACATCATTCTATTATGCCCTTATCTTGATTGTTTGGGGTAAATTAACAATTTTTTTCTATTTTATAATAACACTAACTATGGACACATCTTTGCAAATTATAGTTTGTTTGACATAGAGTCTAACAAAATATCCCTGGCTGGTCTGGAACTTACTAAGTAGAACAGGCTGGTTTTAAACTCCCAGAGATTTGCTTTCCCAAGTGCTAGTATTAAAGGCATGTGCTATATACATACCACACCCCCACACTCCGACAGACAGACAGACACACACTCTTTTACATATATGATATAATGTGTGTGATGAATGAAGAAAAGATGGTACATTTACACAATGGAGTACTACTCAGCTATTAAAAACAATGACAACATGAAATTCTTGAGCAAATTGATGGAAGTAGAAGAAATCATAGTGAGGCAAACCCATACTCAAAAGAAGAAGATGGGTATGCACACTGATAAGTGGATATTAGCTGAAAAGCTCAGAATACCCAAGATACAATTCACATAAAATGTGAAGCTCAAGAAGAAGAAAGTCCAAAATGTGGATGCTTTAGTCCTTGTCAGAAGGGAGAACAAAATACTCAAGGTAGGTAGAAGGTTGGGGGTATTTGGGAGGAAAAGAAGAGAAGGGGAGGGAAAAGAGTGGGCTGGATCAGGTATAGGGAAAAGAGGGGGCTGGATCAGGTACAGGAGGTGAAAGGGATGATATAGAGAGGGTTAGGAATTTGAATAGAGGTGTATAGCAAAGAGGGATGGGGAACTGTGGGTAGCCACCAGCAATTCCCAGATGCCAGGAAAGCAAGGGGCTCTCAGTATCCAACAGGGTTGAGATTAGCTGAAATGTCCAACAAAAAGGGAGAAAAGACCAATAGAGACCATATCCAGAGGTTAGGAAAGGCCCCTGGTTGGAGAGGGGCCACCCATTCCTCTCCAAATTTTTAACCCATAATGGCTTCTTTCTAAAGTATATACTAGGACAAAGTGTAAAGCAGAGACTGAAAAAGGGCTATCCAGAGACTGCCTCACCTGGGGATCCATTCCACATACAGACAGCAAACCTAGGACTGGCTGACAGGATCCTGTTATTATTGTATCCGAGATCTCTACAGACAAATACAAGCTGGGATGCTCACAGCCAGACACTGGACTGAGCACTGAGTCCCCAATGGAGGATATAGAGAAAGGACTGAATCGCTGAATGGATTTGCAACGTGATAGAAGAAAACAAAATATCAACCAACAGACCACACCCCCACCCCGCTAAGGGAGCTCCCAGGTAGTAAATCAGGATCAAAGAGTACACACACATTGAAGGACCTTCATGGTTCCAGCCAGATATGTAACAAAGGATGGTATTGTCTGGCATCAATAGGAGGAAAGGCCTTTGGTCCTCTGAAGGTACAATTCCCCAATGTAGGGGAATGCCAGGAGGATGAGGTGAGAGTAGGTGGGACAGTGAGCACACTCATAGAAGCGTGAGGAGGGGGTTGGATGGGGGTTTTCAGATGGGATATCAGGAAAGGGGATAATATTTGAAGTGTAAATACATAGAATATCCAATTGAAAATAGAATCTACACATTCTACTAAAACAAACATGAAATTGTATCATACTGAGAACATGTACATAA
Source organism: Rattus rattus (assembly GCF_011064425.1). Taxonomy (NCBI): domain Eukaryota; kingdom Metazoa; phylum Chordata; class Mammalia; order Rodentia; family Muridae; genus Rattus; species Rattus rattus. The sequence goes on along the minus strand of NC_046172.1, from coordinate 39,543,372 downwards.
ATAACCAACAATAATAAAACTAACCCAAATTACAAGAAATTAGCAATTATCATTTAATTTATCTTTATCAAGTTTCACCCTTCCTTTATGAATATCACTATATTTATAAAATGACTAAAAAACTTCACTTTTTGTCTAGAACTCATGAACAAACATGTACACATAGTTATATTTATTTAAAGTATTTTTGCATTTTAACGTATATTTTATGCATTTATATTTCAAATGTTACCCCTTTTCCAGGTTCCCCCCTCTCCCATGTCCCAACACCCTGCTTCTATGAGGATGCATCCCCTCCCACCCATCCACTCCCACCATACCACCCTGGCATTCACCTATACTTGGGAAAAGAGCCTTCACAGCAAGGGCCTCTCACATCCTGTTGATGCCAGACAGTGCGATCCTCTGCTACAAATGGGACTGGAGCCTTGGTTCTCTTCATGCATTCTCTGTTTCCTGGTTTACTCCCTGGGAACTTGGGGGGTGGGCAGCTCTGGCTGGTTGATAATTGTTTTTCCTATGGGGTTGCACACCCCTTCAGCTCCTTCAGTCTCTTCTCTAACTCCTCTGTTGGAGTCCCTGTGCTCTGTTCAAGGTAAGCTACAAGCATCCTCCTGTGTATCAGTAAGGCCCTGGCACACCCTCTCAGCAGATGGCTATATCTGACTCCTGTCAGCAAGCACTTCTTGGCATCAGTAATATTGACTGGGTTTGCTGTATGTATATGGGGTGGAATCCAGGTTGGGAAGTCTATGAATGACCTTTCCTCCAGTCTCTGCTCCATTCTTTGTCCCTGTAATTCCTTCTGAATATTTTGTTCTCACATCTAAGAACAGCTGAAGCTGCCACATTTTGGTCTTCCTTTTTCCTGAGCGTCATATGGTCTGTGAAATATATCCTGGCTATTCAGAGTTTTGAGGCAACTACCCACTTATCAGTCAGTAGATATCATGTGTAATCTTTTGTGGCTGGGTTGCCTCACTCAGGATGATATTTTCTAGTTCCATCCATTTGTATAAGAATTCCATGAAGTCATTGTTTTTGATAGCTGAGCAATACTGTGTTGTATAGATGTACCACATTTTCTGTATCTAATCCTCCGTTGAAGGGCATCTGGGTTCTTTCCAGCTTCTGGCTATTAGAAATAAGGCTTCTATGAACATAGTAGAACATGTGTCCTTGGTATATGTTGGAGCATACTTTGGGTATATTCTCAGGAGTGGTATAGCTGGGTCTTCAGGTAGTACTATGTCCAATTTTCTGAGGAACCTCCGGACTGATTTCCAGAGTGGTTGTGCCAGTTTGCAATCACACCAAAAATGGAGGAGTGTCCCTCTTTCACCACACCCTCAACAGCATCTGTGGTCACCTGAGTTTTTGATCTTAGCCATTCTGACTGGTATTAGATGAAATCTCAGGGTTGTTTGGATTTGCATTCCCCTGATGTTGAGTTTTTCTTTAGATACTTAGTGCCTATTTGATCTTCCTCAGTTGTGAATTTGTTGTTTAGCTCTGTAACCCTTTTTTAAAGGAGTTATTTGGTTCTCTGGATTCTACCTTTTTCAGTTCTTTGTATATATTACATATTAGCCCTCTATCAGATATAGGATTGCTAAAGATCTTTTCCCAATCTGTTGTTTGCCATTTTCTCCTATTGACAGTGTTCTTTGCATTAGAAAAGTTTTGCAATTTTTTTTTTTTGGTTCTTTTTTTCGGAGCTGGGGACCGAAGCTTTGCAAATTTTACGAGGTAACATTTGTCAATTGTTGATCTTAGAGAATACACCATTGGTGTTCTGTTCAGGAAAATTTCCCCTGTGCCTACGTGTTCCAGGGTTTTATCCACTATCTCTTCTATTAGTTTTACTGTATCTGGTTTTATGTGGAGGTCCTTGATCCATTTGGATTGAGCTTTGTACAAGGAGATAAGAATGGATTGATTTGTGTTCTTTTACATGCTGAGCGCCAGTTGAACCAGCACAATTTGTTAAAAATGCTGTCCCTTTTCCACTGGATGGTTTAGCTCCATTCAAAATCAAGTGACCATAGTTGTATAGGATCACTTGTGGGTATTGAATTCTATTGCTTTGTTCTACCTGCCTGCCTCTGTGCCAATACCATGCAATATTTGCTTTCAGCAAGATGGGGAATTTTTACTATATTAATCATGAAATACATGAGCCTGGGAGAGTTTTCCATCTTCTGAGATCTTCTAGGATTTCTTTCTCAGAGACTTGAAGGTATTGTCGTATAGATACTTCACTTGCTTGGTTAGAGTCACACCGTGACATTTTATAATATTTGTTAATATTGTGAAGGATGTTGTTTCCCTAATTTCTTTCTCAGCCTGTTTATGCTTGTAGTAGAAGAGGGATACTGATTTGTTTTAGTTAATTTTATATTCAGCCACTTAGCTTAAGTTGTTTATCAGGTATAGTAGTTCTCTGATGGAATTTTTGGGGTGTCAAGTATACTATCATATCACCTGCAAATAGTGATATTTTGACTTCTTCCTTTCCAATTTGTAAGCTTTGACCTCCTTTTGTTGTCTAATAGCTCTGGCTAGGATTTCGAGTACTATATTAAATAGGTAGGGAGAGAGTGGGCAGCCTTGTCTTGTCTCTAATTTCAGTGGGATTGCCTTAAGTTTCTCTCTATTTAGTCTGGTGTTGGCTACTGGTTTGCTGTATATGGCTTTTACTATGTTTGGGCATAGGCATTGAATTCCTGATTTTTCTGAAACTTTTACCATGGAAGGGTGTCGAATTATCTCAAATGCTTTGTCAAGATCTATTGAGATGATCATATGGATTTTTTTCTTTGAGTTTGATTATACAGTAGATTACATTGATGGGTTTACATATATTGAACTATCACTGTGTCCCAGGGATGAAGCCTACTTTATCATGGTGAATGATCATTTTGATCTGTTCTTGAATTCTGTGTGCAGGAATTGTATTGAGTATTTTTGCATTGGTATTCATAAGAGAATTGGTCTGAAGTCCTCTTTCTTTATAGTGTTTTGGAGAGGTTTAGGTATAGGCGTAATAGTGGCTTCAAAGAAAGAATTGGGTAGTGTTCCTTCTCTTACTATTTTGTGGAATAATTTGTGAGTATTTGTAATAGGTATTCTTTGAAGGTCTGATAGAATTCTGCACTAAACATATCTGGTCCTGAGCTGTTTTTGGTGGGGAAACTTTTAATGACTGCTTCTATTTTCTTAAGGGTATGGTACTGTCTAGATGATTTTTCTGATCCTGATTTAACCTTGTTACCTGGTAACTGTCTAGAAAATTTTTTTGAATCCTGTTTCTGTTCTTATTTCTCCCTTGTCATTTCTGATTTTCTCGATTTGGATACTGTTTCTCTGTCCTCTGCTTAGGCTGCCTAAAGGGTTATTTATCTTGTTGATTTTCTCAAAGAACCAGCTGCCAGACTTCTTGATTCTTTTACACTTGTTTGATTTCATCCCTGAGTTTGATTATTTCCTGCTGTGTGCTCCTCCTCAGTGTATTTGCTTCTTTTTGTTCTAGTGTTTTTAGGTGTGCTGCAGAGAGAAACTGCAAGTTTATTCTTTCTCCAGTTTCTTTTCAGAAGCACTCAGAGCTCTGATTTTCCTCTTAGCACTGCTTTCATTGTATACCATAAGTTTCAGTAGGCTGTGTCTTCATTGTCATTAAATTCTAAAAAAGTCTTTAATCTCTTTCCTTATTTCTTCTTTAACCAGGTTACCATTGAGCAAAGCCTTGTTCAGCTTCCACGTTTATGTGGGGTTTCTGTCGTTTTTGTTGTTATTGAAGACCAGCCTAAGTCCATGGTCATTGGATAGGATGCATGGGATTATTTCAATATTCTTGTATCTGTAGAGTCCTGTTTTGTCACTGATTAACCTTTGAAATGTAAGTAAAGAAATACATAATAAAAATTTAAAAAAAATAAGTTATACTCTTTCAGAGTTCTTTAATTTCTAAGAAAGATTTTCTCTTGTTGGCTACTTGTAATTACTTGTATGACTAATGATGTGGGACATATCCTGTTTGTCAGTCATATTTTTTTGGCAATGTTTAGTGTTCTACAGAAGCCTCAAACCTGTGCATTTTGTGAGGAGATATATTGGTTTCAATGAGAATGCTAACCTTAGTCTCATGTATTTTAGTCCTTTCTCCTTAGTTGCTAGAACTGCACTGGGAAATATTAGGCCTTGTTGAAGAAGATGTTTCACTCAAGTTGGCCTTTTAGGTTTCACCAGTCTAACTCCTCTTACTTACTTTCTGTCTGTCTCCTGCTTGTGGATGAGATATATGCCCTCAATTACTACCCTCACAATATGTCTGTCTGTCTGTCTGTCATGCTCCTAGCCATGATGGTTATGAACTCATATCTGAAACCATAAGCAAACCCCAAATTAAATGCTTTTGTTTTATAAGTTTTACATGTATTTGATATAAATACACCAAATGAGGGTATCTTGTTGATGTTATCTTGTCATGGCGTTAGAAAAGTAATTAAGATAGTGAGGAACTGGAGAAAGCTATTTGCCTATTTAAACATAAAAGGTGTTTTTCCTTAACATAAGATTTCTTGATGTTAAGTCTCTAATTTTATTTTTTCTTGATATTTATTGAACTATGGAACATACAGTCTCTGTTTGTAATTATTTTATTGTTTCTATAATTAACAAGTGTTTTCTTTAACAGCTAAATTTTATGTAGAATTTTCTTGTAGCTAAACCTATTTTTTGACTGATTTTAAAAATACTGATTTCATTTTGGTTTTATAATGAAGGGAAGAAATATGTTAGATGAAGATATTTGTTTCTTTGTGATTTGTATTAGATGAAATATGAGGATTTAATTTTTCCCTTTAATCTTGATGGCAATTATTACTTAAACTCATTGCATGAAAGCAGAAGGAAAAAGAAAGAAGGGCCAATATAAAAATGAATCATCTTAGTAATATCAAGTATGGACTTATGAGATTAGTCACTCACTGTTATTAGCCAGATAGCCCATCTGTCATTAGGTGAGTCATACTTATTCTTATATACAGTGTAATGCCATAGAGAGACACTCATAAACATATAAACACACTCAAATCATTATTATTCTTAGCTTAGTCAACAAAATCAATTAAATTCAGATGGTTTTTATAGTTTTTTTAATTTTATTTATATGAGTACACTCTAGCTGTCAGATACACCACAAGAGTACATAGGATCTCAGATGGTTGTGAGCCACTATGTGGTTGCTGGGAATTGATCTCAGGACCTCTGGAAGACAGTTAGTGCTTTTAACCTCTAAGTCATCTCTCTAGCCTCTTCAGATGAATTCTTAAGAGACATGCTAATGATAAGTGTCCAATCAAAACCAAAAACAAATTGTATTCAAATTATCAATAAGAGAGAAGAAAGTATTCCTGTAACATCAGGATTCTGAGCAAAAATTCATTTCCTCAGCAAAGTCTTTAGGAGATAAGTAACAACACAGCTAAAACCTTTAAAGGATCATTTAATAATTTCTCTTCATTATCTTTAATCAAATAAAACTGACAACAGATAAGATATACATTCTTTAAGAAATTTAAATTATATCATTAAGAAATTACCATACATCTCAAAAAGAGCATACTGATAAAAAGTGCATGTGTGTGTTTTTTTTAAATCAGAAACAGACAGGTTGATCAGTGTAATCGAATCAAAGACAAAACTAAACCCATACACCTATGGATAGTTGACTTTGACAAAAAAGCCAAACTATACAATTGAAAAAGGAATGCATTTTCAACAAATGGTGCTGGTAAAAGTAGATGTCTGCATGTAGAAGAATGCAAATAGATTGATATTTATCACCCTGCCAAAAAACAAAACAAAACAAAAAGAATAAACAAACAAAAAACCACAAGGGAATCAAGAAGCTAAACATAAAACTGGACGCATTAAAATCTAATAGAAGAAAAATTGGGAAATAACCTTAGACACATTGGTACATGAGACAATTTCCTAACGAGAACACCAATGCTCAGGCTCTAAGATCAACAACAGATAAATCAGACCCCATAAAACTGCAGTTTCTGTAAGGCAAAGGATGTTGTCAATAAGACAAAATGACAGCCTCCATATTGGGAAAAATATTTACTAACCCTACATCAGACAGAGATAATATCCAACTTAAATAACATAAGAAGTTAGACTCCAACAAACCGAATTACCCAATTTAAAAATGGTGTATATAGCTAAAAAGAGAAGTCTCAACAGAGAAATCTCAAATGGTCAAGAAACACTGAAAGAAATGTTCAACGTTCTTATTAATCATTGAAATGTAAATCAAAATGACCCTAACATTCTACCTTATACCAATCAGAATGACTAAGATCCAGAACTCAAGGAACAATACATGCTGGCAAGGATGTGGTAAAGGGGGAAGATAATTCCATTACTGGTAGAATTACAAACTTGTACAACCACTCTTGAAATCAAACTGGCTTTTACTCAGAAAATTAGAAATAATTATACTCCAAGACCCATCTATATCACTCTTGTGCATCTACTCAAAAGATGCTCCATTACACTACAAGAACATGCTCCACTTTGTTTAAAGCAGCTTTATTCATAATAGCCAGAAACTAGAAACAATTCAAATACCCCTCAACTGAAGAATCAATAGAGAAAATGTGGTTTATTTACATTGTGGAATACTATTCAACTATTAAAAAACAAGGGAATCATGACTACTGTATGCAAATGAAAGTAACCTGAGAATATACTTGAGTAAGGAAACACAGAATCAAAAGGACATCAATGGTATGTACTTACTCATAAGTGGATATTAGCCATAAAATACAGCACACCTATGATAAAACTCAAATACACAAAGAACTTTAACAGTAAGAAAGACCCAAGCAAGGATGTTTGAATCTAATTTAGAAGGGGGATAAAATAATCATAGGAGTCAGAGGTTGGGAGGAAACTGCATAAGAGAAGTGATTGGGGATCAGGATAGAGGGGGTCAGAATCAGGTATGGGAAGAGACAAAAGTGAGTGCCAGAGAGCCAGAAGAATGAATGAACGAAAATCTGTAGCTGCCGGAGTTCAGGGGTAGGTGGGGGAATATCTAGGATGTCCCAAAGACCTGGGATGGGGATGTCTACCAGCAATCAATGCAGGTGACCTTAGCAGGGATTCCTAACATTGGGGACACGGAACCTGAAGCTAGGTACTATAGCCAGGCAGGACCCCCAGTGGAGGTTAAGGATATCAACACACCAAAAATCTGTTAACCCAATCCCTAACACTGTTAATGATATTCTATGAGGCTAGCAGCAGGCATGAGAGTAGCATAACTGTGCTCTGAAAGGCTGTATCCACCAGAGACTAAAACAGAAGCAGAGGACCACAGTCACACATTAAGCACAGGATTATGGAAGAGGTTGCTGAAGAACTAAATACCATAAAGGGGATGGGAACTACAGAGGACGAACACAGAGTCAAGTGACATGAATCATGGGAGCGCTCAGAGACTGAGCCACCAACCCAGAGCATACACTGCCTAAAACAAGGCCCAAGTGACTGGTAGCAGGCTTGCAGCTCAGTTTTCCTGTAGGTCCCCTAACAACTGGAGAGTGGGCTGTTCCTGAAGCTTTAGCCTGATTGTTGAATCCATTCCCCAACAGGAATCCATTGTCTGGCCTCAGTGGGAGAGAATGTGCCTAACTCTGCTTATACTTGATGTGCCAGGGTAGGAAGATACTGATGGGGGCCCTACCCTCTCAGAGGAGACGGAGAAGGTGATGTGGGAAGTAACCAGGATGTAGGGCAGCATTCAGAATGTAAAGAAAGAAAGAAAGAAAGAAACAAAGGAAGGAAGGAAGGAAGGAAGGAAGGAAGGAAGGAAGGAAGGAAGAAATGAGAAAAATGGAAAAAAAAACAAAAACAAACAGCCTCTTAAAACAACCAGAAGTAAAATAAAATTAGTTTAATTTCAATTTTCTTAATATTTGTATACTATAAATTCAGTGAAATTGATGAGTTTTCCTACAGAAATTCCTAATTCACTAATATTTTAATCTACAGTCCAGATCAGGAGTATTCAGAAGTTTTACAAAGAAATATCACACACACACACACACACACACACACACACACACACACACACACACGAAGACGATATAGATAGACAGACAGACAGACAGACAGACAGACAGACAGACAGACAGACAGATAGATAGATAGATAGATTGGCAGGCGTGGGCAGGAATCAAAGGGTCCTGCCCCTGATTCCTCCCAGTTCCTTGCACCCAGGGGCACAGTTGCTACTAGGCAATTCCCTCTTTGGTCTGGCCAGTGGGCAGAGGGTAGTCTCCTCTGACTTCTCAGGAGTATCCACACACTTCTGAGGGGTCCAGCTCTCTCCCCCGTGGGATTTGGGTGTAGGGAGCTGTTTGGCCGGTTCAGTTCTGCCCTGGCCGCAGACCAGAACCATGGGTGCTGGCTACTGACTGTTCCTATATTCCTGTGTCCATAGGCACTGTGCAGTTTCCCCTTGGACCGGGGATGTGAGCAGAGGTGTGCAGAGGTGGCAGTCTGTCCTGCGGCCTCCGGATTCTGCACTCCTGGGTGTTCAACTATCTTCCCCACAGGATTTGGGTGCAGAAAAGAGAAAAGTGAAGGCAGCAAATAAGTAAGGCAATAATATCTCTGCTTGTTGTAATACACTGGCAGATTATAAAGCTATTGAAATCATATAATCATGTGTTTAAGGAAAAGGACCACTTCATAACAAAGGAAAGAGTGAGAGACAAAGAAAGTTTGTGACAAAACATAGTCCTATGGGAAAAATCTCTAGTAATCTACTTCCTCCCACTTAACATTACTTCTTATTTCTAACTAAAAATACGTTAGATTCTTCCTTTATACAATACATCCCTACCACAGTTTTTCCTCCCTCCACTCTTCTTAGTTTCCCATATGTACCTTTTCTCCTGGATCTGTTTCCCTTTAGAAAAGAGCAGGCCTCCAAGAGACATAACACAACAAAATAAGATACAGTAAGAAAAGGCAAAAGCTTTCATACCAAGCTGGATTGGGCAATTCAATAGGAGGAAAGGAGTTCTCAAAGCAAGAGAAAGAGTCAGAACATACTCATAGTCCCTGTCAGGATTCCCACAAAAACACAAAGATAACAGCTCTAACATATATTCAGAGGACTGGGTAGAGACCCTTCCAAGCCCTATGCTTACTTGCTTCAGTCTCTGTGAGCCTATATACAAACCTTGTTTATTTGGGCTATATTTTTCTGGTATCCTTCACAACCACAAAAATAGTACAATCAGACCAGTGCTTCTTAAGCTTCCTAATTCTTCAACCCTTTAATACAGTTCTTCATGTTATGGTGACTCCCAACCATAGCCTATTTTCATTGCTACTTCATAACTGTAATTTTGCCACTGTTATGAATTACAATATAAACATCTGTTTTTCTGATATTCTTCAACAATCTCCATGAAAAGAATATTTAACACCCAAAGAACTTGTGACCCAAAAGTTGAGAAATACTTGTTTAGACCAACCTTTCAATTCATAAGCATGTTTGGGCTTGTTTTATATCTAAACAATAACAAGGAAAAGATTGGAATGGGATTTGCCCTTGAAGGGGGAAGTGAGACAAGGTACTCCCTAAAATAGGAGGATACTGTCCATTTACATGGGCAAGAAGTTTGTTAATAAATCATTACTCACTTGAATTCCTTTCACTTTTCTATTTGTGTCAAAATTAGATCCTGGGTATTTGCTTGTTTTTGTTGTTGATGATTTTTTTTTTATTTTTTAAGACAGGGTGTCTTTGTGTGTCCCCCAGCCCCCTGTGTCCCAGAACTAGCTCCCTAGATCAGGCTGGTTTCCAGCTCACTGAGATCTACATGCTTCTTCCTGGGAAGTCCTAGGATTAACAGTGTGCATCACACTGGTAGACTAGATCAAGATTTTTAAAAGAGTAGTTTTACTGTGCATAAACCTTTGCATTTCAAGTTGCTATTTTCCCCTGAAAGTTCAGACAAGAACAGCAGTGTTTTGATACTTTTTATGTATAGTATAAAAGTGAAATTATATACCTAATCTAGAAAGCATTTTTTTTCTTAATAAAATGGTCATAACACATTAGTCTCCAAAAGTCTTTATTTCAAAGACACCATTTAAGTACTCTATCTTTGAAAAATCATGCAGGATTCCTATAAAATTTATAGTGTTCCTACATCACCATAATTTAATCTGCAGATATATTTTCTCAGACTAGAAAAATAAGAAAGAAAAATAATGAATTCCACAAGACAGACTTGCCATGAAGATAAGTAATAAAACAGAAAATTGAAAGGAGAAATTACAGGGTTGGGGATTTAGCTCAGTGGTAGAGTGCTTGCCTAGCAAGCGCAAGGCCCTGGGTTTGGTCCCCAGCTCCGAAAAATAGAAAAGTAAAGAAAAAAAAAAGAAAGGAGAAATTACCAGAAGAAAGACCCTTGTTGGAGGAACCATTTTGATTTTCCTCCTTATTACTTGTTATTTATAACAAAAAAATCCCTCCCCAAACAAGTGTTGTGTGTAAAGGATCAGAAAAAAGTGTTTAGAGGATCCTTTAGCAGCTTAGAGGTAAATAGAGTAAATATTTCCACAACAGAGTCAGAGAAGGAAGTGGTATCTTTGGTCAAAAAGAAAAAAAAAAAAACTCAAAGAGGGGAAAAAGCATGATCATCTCACTAGATGCTGAGAAAAGCATTTGAGCATTTGACAAAATTCAACACCCCTTCTTGTTAAAAGTCATGGAAGATCAGGAATTCAAGTCCCATACCTAAACATAGTAAAAGTGGCACACAGCAAATCAGTAGCCAACATCAAACTAAATGGAGAGAAACTTGGAGCAATCCCACTAAAATCAGGGACTAGACAAAGCTGCTAACTCTCCCCCTACTTATTCAATATAGTACTCGAAGTCCTAGTCAGAACAATTAAACAACAAAAAGAGGTCAAAGGGATACAAGCTGGAAAGGAGGAAGTCAAAATATCACTATTAGCAGATGATGATAGTATACTTAAGTGACCCCAAAAATTCAGGTGATAAACAACTTCAGTGAAGTAGCTGAGTATAAAATTAACTCGAACAAATCAGTAGCCTTCTTCTACTCAAAGGATAAACAGGCTGAAAAAGAAATTATTGAAATGACACCCTTCACAATAGTCACAACTAACATAAAATACCTCAGTGTGAATCTAACCACAAAGAGAAAGATATGTATGACAACAACTTCAGTTCTCTGAAGAAAGAAATTTAAAAAGATCTCAGGAGAAGATGGAAAGACCTCCCATGCTCATGGATTGACAGGCTCAGTATAGTATAAATGGCCATCTTGCCAAAGCAATCTACATATTCAATTGAACACCGATAAGAATTGCAACTCAATTCTTCATAGAGATAAAAGAGCAATTTGAAAATTCATTTGAAATAACAAAAAACCCAGAATAGTGAGAACTGTCCTCAACAACAAAAGAATTTGTGGGAGAATCACCATCCCTGACCTCAAGAAGTATTACAGAGCGATGGTGATAAAAACTTTATGGTATTGGTACAAAGACTGGCTGGTGATCAGTGGAATAGAATTGAAGACCCAGAAATGAACCCACACACCTATGGTCACTTCATCTTTGACAAAGGAGCTAAAACCATCCAGTAGAAAAAAAGATAGCAATTTCAACAAATGGTGCTGGTTCAATTGAAGGTCAGCATGCAGAAGAATGCAAATCAAACCATACTTATTACCCTATACAAAGCTTAATCCAAGTGGATCGAGGACCTTCACATAAAACCAGATGCACTCAAAGAACAGAAGAAAAAGTGGGGAAGAGACTTGAACAAAAGGGCACTAGCGAAAATTTCTTGAACTAAAGACCAATTCCTTATGCTCTAAGATCAAGAACCAACAAATGGGACCTCGTAAAACTGCAAAGCTTCTATAAGGCAAAGGACACTCTTATTAGGACAAAACAGCAACCAACGGATTGGGAAAAGATTTTTGCTAATCCTACATCCTATAGAGGACTAATATCCAACATATACAAAGTACTTAAGAAGTTAGACTCCAGAGAGCCAAATAACCTTATTGAAAAATGGGGTACAGAGCTAATTCAATATTTCTCAATTGAGAAATATTGAATGGCTTAGAAATACCTAAAGAAATATTCAACATTTTTAGTCATTAGGGAAATGCAAATTAAAACAACCCTGAGATTCCACCTCACATCAGTCAGAATGGCTAAGGTCAAAAACTCAGGTGACAACAGATACTTGCAAGGATGTGAAGAAAGAGGAACACTCCTCCATTGTTGGTGGGATTAAAAACTGGTATAACCACTCTGAAATTAGTCTGGAGGTTCCTCAGAAAATTGGATATAGTGTTACCTGAGGACCTGGCTCTACCACACCTGGGCATATACTCATAAGATGCTCCATCATGCAACAAAGACACATGCTCCACTATGTTCATAGCCGCCTTATTTATAATAGCCAAAAGCTGGAAAGGAACCAGATGTCCTTCAACAGACAATGGATACAGAAAATGTGGTATATCTACACAATGGATTACTACTCAGCTATCAAAAACAACGACTTCATGAAATTCATAGGCAAATGGATGGAACTAGAATATATAATCCTGAGTGAGGTAAACCAATCACAAAATAACACAAATGGTATGCACTGACTGATAAGTGGATATTAGCCCAAAAGCTCAAATTACCTAAGATATAATCTTCAGACCATATGAAGCTCAGGAATTTGGGAAGAACAAAGTGCAGATGCTTCAGACCTTCTTAAAAGGGGGAACAAAAATATTCATAAGAGTAAATATGGAGTCAAATTTTGGAGCAGAGACTGAAGAAATGTCCATTCAGAGTCTGTCCCACCAAGGGATCCAGCCCATGTACATGCAGCCACCAAACACAGACAATATTGCAGATGCCAAGAAGTGCATGCTGGCAGGAGCCTGATATAGTCATCTCCTGAGAGGTTCAGACAGAGTGTGACAAATATGAAGGTGAATGCTAACAACAAATCATTGAACTGTGAGTACGTTCCCTGTTGTAGGAGTTAGAGAAAGGATTGAATGAGCTGAAGGGGCTTGCAATCCTATAATAACAGCTATACCAACCAACCAGAGCTCCCAGGTACTAAACTACTATCCAAATACTACACATGGACAGATCCATGTCTCCAGCTCCATATGTAGCATAAGATGGCCTTGTTGGGCACCTATTGGAGGAGAAGCCCTTGGTGCTGCCAAGGCTAGACACACTTTTGTAGGGGAATGTCAGGGCTGGGAGGCTGGAAGGGGGTTATTTGGGGAGGGAGAACACCGTCATATAGGATGGGGGAGCAGAATGGAATGGGGGTTTTATGCATGGCAAACCAGGTAATGGAATAACATTTGAAATGCAAATTAAAATATCCAATAAAAAAAAGAAAAAATAGCAAAGTGAGAAGTGTGCGTGAAGATTTGTCTTTAATGAAAACAATGACAAAGTCATTTGTAGACTATACACACATACATATAAATATATGCATATATATCCTCTTTACTTAATAGTGGAAAGACATTATAGTGTTAATTGGAACACAATTTACATAAAATATAATGACAATATTGTGTACAATCAATCCTGATGGTGAGGTAACATTGATCTTTACACTGAGTTCCAAGAGAGCCAGGATTATATATAGAAAGAGTGTCTCAAAACAAAAAAACAAAACAAAACAAAACAAAACAAAAATCAAACAAAACAAATCCAAAGACCTAGTTTCAGAATACTATTTCCTTTGGTAGTTTGAATCAAAATTGCCCCCATATACTCATAGAGAGTACCATTATTAGGATATATAGCCTTGTTGGAGTAGGTGTGGCCTTGTTGGGGGAAGTGTGTCACTAAGCATGAGATTTCAACTTTCAGGAGCTGTAGTCAGGCCCAGTGTCTCTGTCTCCCTCTTTCTGGTGCCTATGGAACCAGATATAGAAATGTCAGCTCCTTCTCTAGCACCATATCTTCCTGTATGCTGCCATGCTTCCTACCATGACAATAATGGACTAAACCTTAAGCCAGCCCAAATTAAATGTTTTTCTTTATAAGAGTTTTCTTAGTCATGGAATCTATTCACAGCCATAAAGCCCCAAGACAGTAACAATAAATGCCTGACATCATTAAAATATTTACTTTGGGGGGGGATTTAGCTCAGTGGTAGAGTGCTTGCCTAGGAAGCGAAAGGCCCTGGTTGGTCCCCAGCTCCGAAAAAAAAAAAAAGAACAACAACAACAAAAAAGTATTTTACTTTTAAATCAGATCTAGTGTTAGAGGAAATGTTACATGTTTTTCTCTATTCGAGAAATCAGGTCTTAATTTGCAAATCAGTTTAACCTGGAAAACGTCACTGTTTTCAATACAAATGAGCAGGAGAGCACCCTGGGTCAAAAGTATACTGAGGATAGAGAGGAAAGAATGGATGTAGAAGAAGGTGAAATGGGAGATGATGAAGCCCCCACGACTTGTTCTATTCAAATTGATTACAACCTGTATAGAAAATTCTGGTTACTTCAGGATTACTTCAGGACCCCATTACAATGCTATGAGAAGATTTCTTGGAAAACTTTTCTCAAGTATTCTGAAAAAGTTTTAGCTGTTTTTAAAAGTTATAAATTAGATGATACTCAAGCCTCCAGGAAAAAGATGAAAGAATTGAAAACAGAAGGAGAGCATGCATACTTCACAAAGTTTTTAACAAGTGAAAAGTTGATGGATTTACAACTGAGTGACAGTAACTTTCATTGACACATCCTGTTGCAGTATCTCATTTTATTTCCGTATCTCAAGGGACAGGTCAAATTCAAAAGTTCAAATTTGTTTTTTACTGATGAGTAATCACTCTGGATTGAAGATACTACAAAGTCAGTCTACCAACTGCTATCTGAAAATCCCCCTGATAGAGAAAGATTTTCAAAGATGGTAGAGCATATATTAAACACTGAAGAAAATTGGAACTCATGGAAAAATGAAGGTTGCCCAAGTTTTGTGAAAGAAAGAGCATCATATACCAAGCTCAAAAGAGTGGTATGGAAGAGATCAGCCCCAGAAGACTTCTTAGATAAAAGGCCCAATAAGAAAATCCTGATTGGAAATGAGGAGCTAACAAGGCTTTGGAATCTCTGTCCTGATAACATGGAAGCCTGTAAATTAGAAACAAGAGAATACATGCCAATTTTGGAGGAGTTCTTTGAAGAAGCCATTGAGCAAGCAGATGCTGAAAACATGGTTGAAAGTGAATATAAAGCCATAAATAATTCAAATTATGGATGGAGCACTCTCAGACTCTTAGCCTGGAGAAGCCCTCACTTCTTCCAGCCAACCAACCAGCAGTTTAAGAATCTGACAGGGTATCTTGAAAACATGGTGATAAAGCTAGCCAAGGAACTACCACCCCATTCTGAAGAAATAAAAACAGGTGAGGATGAAGATGAGGAAGATAATGATACTTTGCTAAAGGAAAATGAAAGTCCCAATGTTCGGCAAGATAAACCTATAACAGGGGAACAGACAGAGTCATTCACCAACAAACTTGGTGAGCAGTGGAAGATTTTGGCTCCTTACCTGGAAATTAAAGACTCTGACATTAGGCAGATTGAGTGTGACAGTGAGGACATGAAGAAGAGAGCCAAGCAGCTCCTTGTTGCCTGGAAAGATCAGGAAAGAGTTCATGAAACAACTGATAACCTGATTGGTGCACTGAACAAGTCTGGGTTAAGTGACCTTGCAGAAAGTCTAACTAATGACACTGAAACAAACAGTTACTTTCTTTCTCTCCTTTTTTATTGAACAGTGATAAGATTTTCTTACCAAGCAGCATTTGATAAAAGGTCCACTGGTTTTGGTAAACAATAAACACTTTTATAACAAAAAAAAACAAAAAACAAAAAAAAAAACAAAAAATATTTAGCAAAAACTACTCCAGTCATGAAGGAACATCAAAGGCATGGTCTAAGGTTTAAGGATGGCAGCTTATAATGAGTTTATCCCTTCTTCCCCTGAATTAATGTAATTCTTAATGGATTGACAGAAAAGATAGTAATGGTGAAATATAACAATGGAATGGCAAATAAAGGCTACCTTGTATCTTTAGATGGCTACATGAACATGCAGGATGTAAATATAGAAAAATGCAAGAATAGAATATTATCTGAAAGTCTGGTTGAAGTTTTAATATGGGAGTTAATATGATATGATAATATCCTTTACATCAGAGGTGGAGAAAAAAAAGAAAAGGAGAAATCAGAAAATAGCACCTTTTGGTGTGTGTGTGTGTGTGTGTATGCATATGTGCATATGTGCATGTATTTCTACACAGTAAGATATTTCCTCAAAAAATTAAATTTATTAAGTTAAATGATTAAATTGGCATTGAATATAAACTTTAAATATCTAATAAAGATTTAATTTTTAAAATTTTCATTTCCTTTTTCCAACATTACTTCTGGAGCAATGTTTTGATTATTACTAGAAAAGGACCTCATATGTTGGCTAGGTTTGTGTCACCTAACACAAGCATGATTCATGTGAAGAGAAGACCCTTCATTGAAATAATAACCTGAGGAACTGGGCCTCTGGGAACACCTACAGAACAGTTTTTTGACTGATGTTTGATAAGGGAGGATTTAACTAATTGAGGGTAGCACAACCACTGACTGGGAGATCCTGAGTGCTATTGGTGCAGAATGATTCAACCATTCTGGAAATCAGTCTGTAGGTTCCTCAGAAAATTGGACATGACGACCCAGCTATACCTGTCTTGGGCATATACCCAAAAGATGCCCCAACATATAACAAAGACGTGTGCTCCTCTATGTTCATAGCAGCCTTATTTATAATAACCAGAAGCTGGAAAGAACCCAGATGCCCTTCAACAGAGGAATGGATACAGAAAATGTGGTACATCTACACAATGGAATACTACTCAGCTATCAAAAACAATGACTTTATGAAATTCATAGGTAAATGGATGGAATTGGAAAATATCATCGTGAGTAGGAAACCCAATCACAGAAAAACACACATGGTATGCATTCATTAATAAGTGGCTATTAGCCCAAATGCTTGAATTACCCTAGATGCACAGAACACATGAAACTCAAGAAGGATGACCAAAAGGACGATGTGTCACTCCTTCTTTAAAAGGGGAACAAGAATACCCTTGGGAGGGAATAGGGAGGCAAAGTTTAGAACAGAGGCAGAAGGAACACCCATTCAGAGCCTGCCCCACACGTGGTCCATACATATACAGCCATCAAACTAGATAAGATGGATGAAGCAAAGAAGTGCAGGCTGACAGGAACCGGATGTTATCTCTCCTGAAAGACACAGCCAGAATATGGCAAATGCATAGGCTAATGCCAGCAACAAACCACTGAACTGAGAACGGGACCTCTGTTGAAGGAATCTCAGAAAGGACTGAAAGAGCTTGAAGGGGCTTGAGACCCCATATGAACAACAATGCCAACCACAAGAGCTTCTAGAGACTACCCAAAGACTATACATGGACTGACCCTGGACTCCAACTGCATAGGTAGCAATAAATAGCCTAGTCAGGGCACCGGTGGAAAGGGAAGCCCTTGGTCCTGCCATGGCTGGACCTCCAGTGAATGGGATTCTTGGGGGGAGGGTGGTAATGCGGGGAGGATGGGGAGGGGAACACCCATATAGATGGGGATTTGGAGGGGTTAGGGGGATTTTGGTCTGTAAACCCGGAAAGAGAATAACATTTGCAATGTAAATAAGAAATACCCAATTTAATAAAGATGAAAAAAAATCCCCCCAAAAAGAATTAATGGTGAAACTGGAAGAGCTAGCAAGATGTGAAAAATACTGTATTGACAGTCTCAGAGGTAGAAGTGATAAAACATAAAGAAGATGGTAAAATATTTTAAAAAATATTTATTCTAGTTTACACAGCATTTCCACCTACTTAATCAGAAGGCATATTTTCTGACATTCACAAAAAAGTGCTCAGATAAGAATACTAATTTCAGGTCCGTGGAGATGGCTCAGTGGGTATAGATGAGTATTAATAAGTCTTGTGAGCTGAAATTGATTTATTGATTCCACATCCTAGAAAGAGCAAATCAATTCCTACAAGTTGTCTTCTCTCTCTCTCTCTCTCTCTCTCTCTCTCTCTCTCTCTCTCTCTCTCTCTCTCTCTCTCTCACACACACACACATACACACATACACATACACAGTAAAATTAAATATGTATTACTAAAAAATTTAAAAATACATGCAACACTCATTATTCTATTGTTTCTAATATTGGAAAACAGGGAAATAAAAAAATATATTATAAAAGCATTAAGTTTAATAACCATATTCTGCGGTCATATAAAGTTATAATAAATAAGGTGACTGTATATGCTTACTTAAAAATATCATAAAGATAAGATACATGAAAAATAGTAAGATAGCATGTTATTGTATCAAAAATTTGCAAGACTTTAATATTTGATGTATTTCTCTTTTTTGTTGAGACTATAGAACATTTTCTCTTTCCCTTTCTTTCTTCAACACTTTCACATAAAATCCTCCTTGTTCTCTTTAAAATTCATGTATATATATATATATAATTTATATATATTATATGTAAATAAATAAATAAATATCATACATAATTAAATATAACTTTCTAAGTCTATAAATGTTATTTATATTTTGTTTTCAGTACTTGTCATTTGGTACTGTATAATCAATCGGTGTGCTCTTACCTGGAGTAGATTATTTCTCTTAAATTCAGCATTCAACAGTTGCTTGTAGTTCTGTGTATAGTGTTGAGGCTTTGTAGGCTTTCCCCTTTCCCTTTAAATATTTCTGTATAGTTTAAATGATATTTTATATCTGTACTGACAATGAACCTTCCAAGTGCCAAAGACTATCTTCAAAAGTCCATCAGTATTTTAATACTTGTATGAAAAGCCCTCTTTGAGTAGTTAGCCAGCATTGTAAAACAGCATCTCCTTCAAACATACAGCATACTGTTGCTGTTGTTCTGTATCACCCAGAAGTAGAAGGTAAGTCCTTATTGACGAAGACACCTTATACTTAAGAATTGGGGTGCAGAAACCCCTGAGCTAAAACTGACCTGAATCCCTATTCCCTGAAAAGTAGCTTTCATGGTACCAGAAAGTGACATGCAAGTTATGTAAGGAGAGAGTTACCCGACTATGATGCCTATGAAGCCCATCAAAGAATAGCATAGCATAATAATCCTAGGAAGACAGTAGAGGCACACATATCCTTGAAGGTAACAGCTCTCCAATTGAACATAACATTCCCTCAACAAGATGGAAAGTATGCCTTGTACTGGAAACCTATCCAACAACTCAGTGAAAGTGACACCATGGATATTAGAAGAGAACTTATAAACACTACTTTACTAAACCAGTACAATCTCTTACAGCAATTTACACATTTGCCATTATGCCCACAGATAAATGTAGTCTGGAATCCCTCATCACGGAAAATTCTTTTTACAACAGATAGAGGGCACTACAAAAAGTCATAATAAATCAAAATGCAAAATTGTGGATCCAAGTCACTAAAGAGTATACCTCAGAAAGCACAATTCCTTTTTGGTCATTTTACATAGTATTGCACTAATTTCATTTGCTACTTGTGTATTTGTAGATGATTTATTATTGAGGTCAATTGAAATTCTAAATTATGAATTCACTGTATTGCTTATAAATTACAGTTTTTGATTTTCTATTAACATATATTTGGTTCTATTCAATGATGCTCATAAGGATTTGTTTTAATTATCAGAAATTGTTTGACATATATTGCTATAATCTTTTAAAATGTACAGAATCTGTAATAATATCCTTTTCTAAGTTGATGGATATTACTTGTATTAATGGTCATTACTTGCATTTCACCTCCTGTACCTTTACAGGAGATTTGTCAATATTGATTTAGATATTTATCAATATTATGTTTTTTATTAAATAGTCATCTTTAACTGTTCTTGGCTTCATTTTCAATTGTTCATTAGATTTTGACATGCATAATTAATTCACTGCAATTTGGTTTAATTGAATTTAATTAATTTTTAGTAAATTAAGTAAAATACTGAAATCCTTGCATTTTAACATTTTCTCTAGTATACACATTTTTATTAAATTATATCTATGAACATATTAGTTGTATCCTACATAATACACTTTTTTACATAATTTAAATTTCCATTGTGATTTATTTTTGACACTATTAAAGACTAATGATATAATGTATCATATCTTAAAGAGATTTGCTATTTTTTAATTTCTATTTTATTCTCAGTCTCATGTCTGTATGGGGGTTTGTGCATGAGTAAAATAGTAGAGGGATTGGATTCCAAGGGCCAATAGTTAGAGTTATTGTGAGTCACATGATATGAGTTCTGGGAGTTAAGTTCAAGCCTTTTGCAAAATCAGCATGTACTCAATTATTGGGCCATGTCTTCATGACAAAGTCTTTTTTTTTTTCATCTTTATTAACTTGAGTATTTCTTATTTACATTTCGATTGTTATTCCCCTTCCCGGTTTCCAGGCCAATATCCCCCTAACCTCTCCCCCTCCCCTTCTCTATGGGTGTTCCCCTACCCATCCTCCCCTCATTACTGCCCTCCCCCTAACAATCATGTTCACTGGGGGTTCAGTCTTGGCAGGACCAAGGGCTTCCCCTTCCACTGGTGCTCTTACTAGGCTATTCATTGCTACCTATGAGGTTAGAGCCCAGGGTCAGTCCATGTATAGTCTTTAGGTAGTGGCTTAGTCCCTGGAAGCTCTGGTTGGTTGGCATTGTTGTTCATATGGAGTCTCGAGCTCCTTCATGCTCTTCCAGTTCTTTCTCTAATTCCTTCAACGGGGGTCCTATTCTCACTTCAGTGATTTGCTGCTGGCATTTGCCTATGTGTTTGCTATATTCTGGCTGTGTGTCTCAGGAGAGATCTACATCAGGTTCCGGTCAGCCGGCAATTCTTTTTTTTTTTTTTTTTTTCCGTAGCTGGGACCGAACTGCTGAGCTAAATCCCCAACCTCAGCTGGCAATTCTTTGCTTCATCCATCTTATCTAGTTTGGTGGCTGTATGTGTATGGACCACGTGTGGGGCAGGCTCTGAATGGGTGTTCCTTCTGCCTCTGTTCTAAACTTTGCCTCCCTATTCCCTCCCAAGGGTATTCTTGTTCCCCTTTTAAAGAAGGAGTGAAGCATTCGCATTTTGGTCAGATCAAGTCTTTTTAATAAAATGCTGATTGTCCCAGTCCTAGATCATGACATATCCTAGAATCACCTGAAAAGGGAGTCTCATTTGAGTAATAGTCTTATTTTTACTAAGCTCTCATATATTACATCATGAGAGCTGTTTCCCCTCTTTCCACTCCTCCCACTGACCCACTTCACCTCTTCTTTCTTCCTTATATCCATTGCCTTTCAGTTTGTCTTCAGAATGAACAGCCTTTCCACAGGTATCAACCAAACACCATCACAAGTTACAATAAGCTTAGGCACATTCTTTTTTTTTTTTTTTTTTTTTTTTTTTTGGTTCTTTTTTTTCGAGCTGGGATGGAACCCAGGGCCTTGTGCTTCCTAGGCAAGCGCCCACCACTGAGCTAAATCCCCAACCCCGGCACATTTCTTAATATCAAGGCTAGATTAGGCAACCAAATAGTAGCAAAAGGATCCCTAGCGCAGGTAAAAGAAATACTCCCCATCCCCATCGTTATCGGTTCCATAATAATATCAAGTTACACAAAAATAATATATATGCAGAGGACCTATCAGGCTTTATAAAACCCATCAGGCTTTAAAACTGTTACTTTAATTTCTGTTAGTCCCTATGAGTTGTTTTAAATTGATTCTGTGAGTCATGCTCTCTGAGTGTCTTTGAATCCTCTGCCTTCTACATTCCTTCCTCTCAGTCTTTTGTGGGGTTTCCAGAACTCCTCATAATATTTGGCAGTGGGTCAGTGCATGAGCTCCTATCAGTTGCTAGATGAAGCCTCTCTGATGACTTTGAGCTAGGCACAGGTCTTTTAGTACAGCAGAATATCATTAAGAATCATTTCATTGATTTGTTTCCTGTTTGTTATCCTAGGTCTCTGGGCTATTCAACCTCTAGTTCCTGGACATTCAGTCAATATCAGGTATGGGCTCCCTCTCATTTTGTGGGCTTCAACTAGGACCACTTATTTGTTGCACACTCCCACAAATTCTGCATCACCATTACTCAGAATATCTTACAGGCAGAGACAATTATTTTATGGTATCTCATTCCCACCACTGAAAGTCTTGTCTTGTTATGGAAGATAGCCTATTCAGCTTCTTTATTCCTCATTCCTTGGAATATTTGCTAGCATCACCCTTATAGATTCTGGGAAGCTTCCATGAATAGATTTTCACATCACTTTCAAATACTCTCTAATTCCAGATGTGCTCTCTATGTTCTCTCTATATATACTTCCCCTTTTTGGTCCTTTTTCTTCCATTCGCCATCCATCCCAGTCCACACATGAAATTTATTCCTCCTCTCAGGGAGATCCTGCCTTGAGGCATCTTTGTTACTTAGCCTCTCTGGGTTGGTGGATTATAGTGTGGTTCATTACTTAAGTGCTAACGTTCACTTTAAATGAATACATATCATGTTGTCTTTGTAGAGCCAGAGTCTTTATTAGGTTTGTTTGTGGGCACATCTGTAAGGAATTGTTTCAGTTGTCTTAATTAATGTGGAAGAGGCCAGACCACTGTGAACAGCCCCACTTCCTGTGGAGCTGGTCTTGGGCGATTTAAAACAGTTCATAGGAATACACAGGGATGGAATAATGACTCCAGCTGCATATGTAGCAAAGGATGGCCTTGTTGGGCATCAATGGGAGGAGAAGCCCTTGGTCCTGTCAAGGCTGGACCACCCAGAGTAGGGAATTTCAGGACAGGGAGGATGGAGGGAATGGGTGGTTGGGTGAGGGAGCACCCTCAAAAGGAAGAGGGAGGGAGATGGAATAGGGAGTTTATGGATGGCAAACCAGAAAAGGGATAACATTTGAAATGTAAATTTAAAAATATCCAATAAAAGAAAAGAAGAAGAAGATCATCCTAAGAAATTTCGGGGAAAAAAAGTTAGTTAACCACAAGTCTGAGGACAGCATGGATATTTTTCATCCCTCTTTCCAAGTTCCTATCTTGACTTCCTGCCCAGACATCTTTCAGAGATGGATTGTTTCCTGGAAATGTAGGCCAAGTGAACTCTTTATTCTTTATAACTCTGACTTTTGGTCAGAGTATTTTTAATCACATAAACAGAGAGGAAAGAAAATCACTAATTTTTAACTCAAGTCTCTCTGAAACCACAAATATGTTGTATCTGGTTTACTGTACACAGCATAGTCTATATTGGTAGCTTTCCAACTATTCCACTCAAGTATGTATTATAATTATTTGTTACAGTGTTTTCTCTATATAAGATAGGTAAATTTCATTAATGCTTTGTATTAAATGCTAGTCAAAATTTCAGCAGGATTTGTTTCATTATTCAAAACATTCTAATTCTAGTGAGAGCAAAAGTAACAGTCAGTTTCACATTAATATAATTGCTTACACTTAAAATCTCGACTTCACAAGTCCTGACTCCTTTTATTGCTTTAGAGAGATTTTAGACAGCTGTTCTTTTATTTTATCCAGCATTTATAGCTGCTCTCAGTGGGAGGGTTGTTGTGATATGTTACTTTGTCAAAAATGAAAATGGAACTTGCCAACAACTACATTTTCACTGATGGCATTACTATTCCAAACCGAATAAGAACATTTCCTTAAATTATCACAAATGACATCTACTTTTGGAAATAAAAGGTTTTTTCCAATGTGGCTTGAATCTATTATGTAGTTATTTAACTAATGTGTTTCTAGAAACAGGATACCTCAGAGAATATAAAGCCAAAGCTCTTTCAAAAGCATAAGAATTATTTAGACATGAGGAATAGCAGTGCCTACATCAAATCATCAGGACATATAAAACATACAAACTATAGGTTAAACAAAAAATTAACCTATGCTCTAGATATGTGTGAAAATTGATTATAAACATGAGAATACGAATATGTCTATAGACTATAACTTTAGATATAAATGTTCTTATGCATACAGTTGTTTTGCAGCCTGTGTAAATGTAAAGCTGGTTTATGCAACAAAATCTAAGAAGAGGCATACATTTGTTGATAGGGTAAGAGGCTCAATAGCATATGTTTCCATAAGTGAGGTGATACAACATTCGTTTTTAAGTTGCTATTCCAAGAGGAGGAGTTGAGAAACATAGTGAGGAAAGATCCAAAGATGGAAAGAGGGAAATAAGAGAACAATCAATAGTAGTTAAAGTGACAGCTAAAACTCTAGATAGTAGTGTGCCTTGGCATGTATGCTCCCAATTCATTTGATTTTTCATATAATCTTTTAGAAGTTTATGCACCTTCTAAAATGTCTTCAGCCATAGTGTATTATGACCATTCTAAATTCTGCAGCATAAAAATCTCTAACCTTAGTCTTGATGGTTTTGAACTTTTCAAAGTTTTGAAAGATTCTACTCTTTAGAAGTGCCATCTATGTGTCCTCATGAAAACATGTTTGTATGGGCTATAGTGCATGTTCTTCTCTGCCAATAAATATAGAATATTCCCATATATTCTTACTGTATCCATGAATGTATTGAGAAAAAATTAATTTCAGCAATCTCATCATACATTTACTGCTTATTTATCTTCTACCTTCACAGTTCCAAAATGTATTCCTAATACTACAGACACAAAGTAACTTTTTGTCTAAAGAAGTTTGCATGAATTATAATGATAAGGACTGGTCCCAAAATTCATTATGAAAGTGGTAATTGATACTGTGTTAGTTCAGGATTTCTCTGACCAAAAAAACAATATCATATTTTAAGCCTAAATATGTTAATAGATTGCTTTAATTATTACGTATGAGTAAATACATAAAATAATTTTAATTCTTATTATGGTAATTTCTTACATTTCCAATCAATTGATATCAATTGATATTCAAAGGAAAGTATAAAGAAGGTGCTAATGAAGTCATCATAAAAATGACAATGACTATTACAAAAACAATCCGTGAATATTCCCAAATGTGGGAGAATCTCTGGAACTAATTTATTGTAATAGATTCAAATATGGCAAAATCATGACCTCAAAGAGACATTGTAGATTTACTAAAAGCAAGTCAAACAGAAATAACTTAAAGTCCTTGATATATACTATCATTAGCATTAGTGAATGATTTGGCAGTATTTCTTGATTTTGAAAAGATGCATGTCACGTTATATATATTATGAAATTATTGTAGAGAAAATACACAAAACCTGCCCACAGAGAGCTGTTCTGCAAAGAATACTCTCCTTCCTAATCCCTCAGCCCACAGATGCTACCTCACTATCATTCCATTGACTGTCCAAGGAGAGACCAATCAGGATTTCAGAGGGATCAGGAGCTGCAGCGCAGCCTGGGACAGGACCCTTACAGTCTCCATCTGCTTCCAGAAATGAGATATTTCCACAGCCCTTACACACAAAACCTGCCCATGGAGGCTGATTTGCCAAGAGTGCTCTCACTACAAAGATCGTAGGCTCACAGGCTCACAAGCCCACAAGAGAGACAAGCTCCAGTCAGAGACAGCAAGACAAACTAACCTCATAGATAACCAGATGGAGAAAGGCAATCATAGGAACCTAACCAACAGAAAGCAAGATTGCTTCTTATAATCAGAACCCAGTACACCTACCACAGCAAAAACTGGATACCCCAACACACCAGAAAAACAATATTTGGATTTAAAATCATATCTCATAATGATGATAGAGGACTTTAGGAAAGACATAAATAACTCCCTTAAAGAAATACAGGAGAACACAGGTAAACAAGTAGAAGCATTTAAAGTAGAAACACAAAATTCCTTAAATAATCACAGGAAAACACAACAAAGTAGGTGAAGGAATTGAATAAAACCATCTAGGATCTAAAAATGCAAATAGAAACAATAAAGAAATTACAAAGGGTGACAAACCTAGCAAAATAGGTTTGGGAAAATAGGGAGATAGAAAACCTAGCAAAGAGATCAGGAGTCATAGACACAAACACCACCAACAGAATAGAAGAGATAGAAGAGAGAATCGCAAGGGCAAAAGATACCAAGATGAACTCTCAATTCTGAGCATCTATGCTCCATATGTAAGAATACCCACATTCTTAAAAGAAACATTACTAAAGCTCAAAACATACATTACACGACACACAAAAATAGTGGGAGACCTCAACACAACACTCTCATCAATGTCCAGATCATGGAAACAGAAACTAAATGGAGACAAAGGGAAACTAACAAAAATTATGAACCAAATGCTTTTAACAGATATCTACAGAACATTTCATCCTACAACTAAAAAATATACTTTCTCAGCACCTCATGGTATCTTCTCAAAGTTGATCATATAATGGGTCACAAAACAGGGCTCAATAAATATAGGAGATTGAAATAATCTCATGCATTCTATCAGATCACCATGAATTAAAGCTAGTTTCAAAGGATAACAAAAATATAAGAAAGCCTACATACATATGGAAGCTTGGCAATGTTCAACTCAATGACAACTTTGACGAGGAAGAAATAAGGAAAGAAATTAAAGCCTCTTTAGAATTTAATGAAAATGTAGGCACAGAATATACAGCAAACTTACTAGGTACAATAAAAGTAGTGCTAAAAATAATAAAAGTAGTAGAGGAAAACTCATAGTTCTGAGTGCATCCAAAAAGAATGTGAATTATAGAGAACATATAGCAAGTGCTTCAGAACACACCAGAAAGGTCTAGAACCAAAAGAAGACAATTTACCCAAGAGGAGTAGACAGCAGGGAATAATCAAAATCAGGGCTGAAAACAACCAAGAAGAAACAAAAAGAACTATATAAATAATCAACAAAACCAGGAGCTGATTCTTTGAGAAAATTAACAAGAAAGATAAACATTTAGCCATACTAACCAGTGGGTACAGCGATAGTATCCAAATCAAGAAAGTCAGAAATGAAAAGGGATACATACAACAGAAAATGAGGACATCCAAAAATTTATCAGATCCTATCATCAAAGCCTATACTCAACAAAACTAGAAACTCTGCATTAAATGGGCAATTTTCTAGAATAGACAGCTGGTACCAAAGATAATGAGGATCAGATAAACCATCTAAGCAGTTCATAACTCTTAAAGATATAGAAGCAGTCATTAAAAATCCCCCAACCAATTGCAGACTGGTACAACCATTCTGGAATCAGTTCCTCAGAAAATTGGACATTGAACTACCTGAGGACCCAGCTATACCTCTCTTGGGCATATACCCAAAAGATGCCCCAACATATAACAAAGACACGTGCTCCACTATGTTCATAGCAGCCTTATTTATAATAGCCAGAAGCTGGAAAGAACCCAGATGCCCTTCAACAGAGGAATGGATACATAAAATGTGGTACATCTACACAATGGAATATTACTCAACTATCAAAAACAATGACTTTATGAAATTCATAGGCAAATGGATGGAATTGGAAAATATCATCCTGAGTGAGGTAACCCAATCACAGAAAAACACACATGGTGTGCACTCATTGATAAGTGGATATTAGCCCAAATGCTCGAATTACCCTAGATGCACAGAATACATGAAACTCAAGAAGGATGACCAAAATGTGAATGTTTCACTCCTTCTTTAAAAGGGGAACAAGAATACCCTTGGCAGGGAATAGAGAGGCAAAGATTAAAACAGAGGCAGAAGGAACACCCATTCAGAGCCTGCCCCACATGTGGCCCATACATATAGCCACCCAATTAGACAAGATGGATGAAACATAGAAGTGCAGGCCCACAGGAACCGGATGTAGATCTCTCCTGAGAGACACAGCCAGAGCATGGCAAATACATAGGCAAATGCCAGCAGCAAACCACTGAACTGAGAATGGGACCCCCGTTGAAGGAATCAGAGAAAGGACTGAAAGAGCTTGAAGGGGCTCGAGACCCCATATGAACAACAATGCCAACCAACTAGAGCTTCCAGGACTAAGCCACTACCCAAAGACTATACATGGACTGGGACCTGACCCAACCTCATAGGTAGCAATGAATAGCCTAAGTAAGAGCACCAGTGGAAGGGGAAGCCCTTGGTCCTGCTAAGACTGAACCCCCAGTGAATGTGATTGTTGGGGGGAGGCGGTAATGGGTGGAGGATGGGGGAACACCCATAGAGAAGGAGGGGGGAGCTAGGGGGGTGTTGGCGGAAACCGGAAAGGAAATAACAATCTAAATGTAAATAAGAAAATATAAGTTAATAAAGAAAAAAAACAAAAACAAAACAAACAAAAAAAAAAACAAAAACAAAGAAATTAGTACCCCAAGCACCAACTAATCACGGATAAATTACACACAACTGTTTTTTAAAAAAATCTCCAACCAAAAAAGCAAAGGACATGATGGGATTTAGAGCAGAATTTTAGACCTAATTCCACCACTCTTCAAACTATTCCACAAAATAGAAACAGAAAGAACAATACCCAACTTCTTTGAAGCCACAATTACGCTTATACCTAAACCACACAAAGACCCTACAAAGAAATAGAACCAATTTCTCTCAGGAATACTGATGCTAAAATACTCCATAAAGTTCTTGCAAACCGAATTCAAGAACACATGAAAATGATCATATACCATGATCAAGTGGGCTTAATGCCAGGGATGAAAAGATGGTTCAGTATATGGAAAACCATCAACATAATTCACTATATAAATAAACTCAAGGAAGAAAACCATATAATCATTTCACTAGAGGCTGAGAAAGCATTTGACAAAATTCAACACTGCAGCATGATAAAATTTTGGAAAGATCAGGAATTCAAGGGCCATACGTAAACATAGTAAAAGCAATATACAACAAACCAGTAGCCAATATCAAACTAAATGGAGAGAAACTTGAAGCAATTCCACTAAAATCAGGGACTAGCCAAAGATACCCACTCTCTCCCTAACCTATTCAATATAGTACTTGTATTCCTAGCCAGAGTAATTAAAGAACAAAAAGAGGCCAAAGGGATATCAATTGGAAAAGAAGTCTAAATATCACTATTTGCAGATGATATGATAGTATATTTAAGCAACCCCAAAAATTTCACCAGAGAACTGCTAAACCTGATAAACAGCTTCAGTGAAGTGGCTGGGTATAAAATTTACTCAAACAAATTAGTAGCCTTCCTCTACTCAAAGGATAAACAGGCTGAAAAAGCAATTATGGAAATTACACTCCTCACAATAGCCACATATAATATAAAGCATCTTGGTGTGATTCTAACCAAGGAAGTGAAAGGTCTGTATGACAAAAACTTCAAGTCTCCGAAGAAAGAAATCGAAGAAGATCTCAGAAGATGGAAAGATCTCCCATGCTCATGAATTGGCTGGATTAATATAGTAAAAATGGCCACCTTGCAAAAAGCAATTTACAGATTCAATTTGGAATCCCCCCCAAAATTCCAACTCAATTCTTCATAGAATTAGAAAGAGCAATTTGCAGATTTATTTCAAAAAGCAAAAAACAGAGGATAAGGAAAACTCTTCTCAACAATAAAAGAACTTCTGTGGTAATCACCATCCCTGACCTCAAATTGTATTACAGAGTAATCGTGATAAAAAACTGTATGGTATTGGCATAGAGGCAGGTAGGTAGATCAATGTAACAGAATTGAAGACCCAGAAATGAAGGCACACATGTATGGGCACTTGGTCTTTGACAAAGGAGCTATAACTATGGAATGGAAAAAAAGAGATTTTCAACAAATGGTGCTTGTTCATAACTGGAGGGGTCAAAGAATGTGTGAAGAATGCAAATTGATTTACTTATCTCCTTGAGAAAGCTCAAGTTCAAGTGAATCAATGACTTACATAAAACCGGGGTACCTCAAACTAATAGAAGAAAAACTGAGGGGAATAGCCTCAAATGCATGCACAGTGGGGAAATTTTCCTGAAAAGAACACCAATGGCTTATGCTCTAAGATCAAGAACCAACTAATGGGACCTCATAAAATTGCCAAGCTTATGTAAGGCAATGGACACTGTCAATAGGACAAAATGGCAACCAACAAATTGGGAGAAAAGCCTTTACCAATCTTACATCAGATAGAGGGCTAATATCTAATATATATGAGTAACTTAACAAGTTAAACTCCAGAGATTCAAATAATCCTACTAAAAAATGTGGTTCAGAGCTAAACAAAGAATTCTCAAGTGAGGAATATTGAATGGCTGAGAATCATGTAAAGAGATGTTCAACATCCTTAGTAATCAGGGAAATGTAAGTCAAAACAACCCTGAAATTCCATCTCACCCCAATCACAATGGCTGAGATTAAAAAAAGACTCAGGTAACAGTAGATGCTATTGAGGATGTGGAGAAATAGGAACACTTCTCCATGGTTGGTAGGATTGTAAGCTGGTACAATCACACTGTAAGTCTGTCTAGTGATTCCTCAAAAAATTGGATTAAGTACTACCTGAGTACCCAGCTATACTACTCCAGAGCATACACCCAAAAGATTCTCCAACATATAAAAAGAACACATGCTCTACTAGGTTCATACAGCCTTATTTATAGTAGCCAGAAGATAGAATGGACCCAGATGTTCCTCAACAGAAGAATCAATACGGAAAATGTTGTACATTTACACAATGGAGTACTACTCAGCTATAAAAACAATGACTACATGAAATCCATAGGCAAATGGATGGAAGTAGAAAATAATCCTGAGTGAGGTAACCCAGTCACAAAAGAATACAAATGGTATCTATTCACTGATAAGTGGATATTAGCCCAAAAGCTTGGAATACCTAAGAAAAAAATCACAGATCATATGAAACCCAAGAATAAGGAAGATCAAAATGTGGATGTTTCATTCCTTCTTAGAAGGGAGAACAAAAACTAACTCACGGAAGGAATTACAGGGACAATGAGTGGAGCAGTGACTGAAGAAAAGGTCATTCAGAGACTGCCCAGGGGATCCATTTCATATGCAGCCACCAAACCAGTCACTATTGCTGATGCCAAGAAGAACTTGGTGACAGGAGCCAGATATAGGTGTCTCCTGAGAAGCTCTGCCAGAGCCCTACTGATACAGATGAGTATGGTTGCAGCTAACCATTAGACTGAACAAGGGGACCCCAATGGAGGTTTTAGAGAAAAGACTGAAGGAATGGAAGGGGTTTGCAACACCATAGGAAGAACAACAATATCAACCAACAAAACCCCATTACAGCTCCCAGGGACTAAACCACCAACTAATGAGTACACATGGAGGAACCCATAACTCCGGCCACATAAGTGGCAAATGATGACATTGTCCAACATCAATGGGAGGAAAAGCCGTTGGTCCTGTGAAGGCTTGTTTCCCCAATGTAGGGTAATGCTAGGGCACTGAGTTGGAATGGGTGTGTGGAAATGGGAGCATCCTCATATAAGCAGGGGGAGGTGTAGGGGTATGGAAGAGGGGGTAAAGGGGGATAACATTTGAAATGCAAATAAATAAAATAACCAAGAAAGATAAAATTATTATAAAAAAGAAAATACATAAACATGGGGTAAAATAATTAAGGAGGAACACCAATGACTGGTCTGTTTTCCATATTTGGAGTTTCAGTTAACCAGATAACTGTATAATATACTTTGACAAGCATCTATATATCTAG
The DNA here is from genome assembly GCF_011064425.1 of Rattus rattus. Classification (NCBI taxonomy): domain Eukaryota; kingdom Metazoa; phylum Chordata; class Mammalia; order Rodentia; family Muridae; genus Rattus; species Rattus rattus. Next base: position 39,511,497 of record NC_046172.1, on the reverse strand, counting down.
GTAATTGGAAGCTTTTTGTGTGGTGGAAGTAGTGTGGTGGGCTACATTGTTGCTCCTAACTTCCTTCTGGTACGATATAGTGGGTGATTTTGCTAGGATGTGTTGCCATAGCACTAACTATGCTTTTGTTTATGTTAAATATCAGTTATTTAACAGCTGTGATTACACAACTTCATATGGAATGATCAACTACTTTCTGGTGTTCAGAATGACAATCATTACAGACAGTTTGTCATCAGGACCTAGATGATGAGGACAACCTGTAGGTTTAGGCTAAATGAGTCCACAAAGGAAAACCATAGGAAGGAATGAAGGACTTTATATTAAATATCATACAATCCCATGACAATTACGCACTCTTATTTTTCTCACATCTTTGGCTCTTTTACTTCTTAAAGTTTTTTCCTGGCTTAGCTTTATCTTAAACAGTAGCACTAGCACAAATGTCAACCCAATTAGTGTTTGTTAAAAGTTATAAACATTTTAAGAACATTTGTAAATCATCTTACTTAATTAGACAGAATGATTGGGAACACATAATCACATATTTCCCAAAAATGTCTCTAATCAGCTAAAGGAAAATTGGCTCAGCCCCCAAGAATTTTTACTGTGTGAAGTCTGACCATATAAATTATGCTTAGAATTTTACATGATACTACTCTACTTTGAACTTAGAGTGAATGTCAAAATTCTATTGGGTAAAGGGTAGATGTCAGTTTAGTACCCCTGGGAGAACTGGAAATTTTAAAAGATTATGCATTTGCCAAGAAGAGATAAATTGCCTATTATCCTAGAATTTAGGAGATTAATGCAAGAGACCTCTTGATGCCCAGCCCAAGATACATAGGGAATACCTACCTCAAAACAAAACAGTAACAGCAGCAAGAATTGAGCCTAGTGAGAGGTCTTTCTGTTATTACAAGTATGCTATTAAAACAATTAGTGCCTCTTCATATGAGCAATGCATACATTCAATAATTGTCTTTTTTATTTATTTATGTTATTGGATATTTATGTATTTACATTTCAAATGTTATCCCCTTTCTCAGTTTCCCCTCTGCAAAGCCCCCTCCTCCTGCTTCTTTGAAGATGGTCCCACTCCAACCCACTCTCTCCCACCTCAACATCCTGGCATTCCCCTACACTGAGGAAATGAAGTTTCATAGGACCAAGGGCTTCTCTTGCTATTGATGCTAGACAACACCATCCTCTGCTACATACGTGGCTGGAACCATATGACCTTCCATGTGTATTCTTTTTTTGGTGTTTTAGTCCCTGGGAGCTCTGGGTTATCTGTTTGATTGATATAGTTGCTCTTCCTATGGGGTTGCAAACCATTTCAGCTCCTTCAGTCCTTTCTCTAACTCTTCCATTAGGGTCCCAGTGCTCAGTCCAATATTTAGTCACAATCATTTTTATCTGTATCAATAAAGATCTGACAGAGCCTCTCAGGAGACATCCATATCAGGCTCATGTCAGCAAGCATTTCTTGGCATCATCAATAGTAAATGGGTTTGGTGTCTGCATGTGGGATAGATCCATTCTCTGGATGACCTTTCCTTCAGTCCCTGCTCCACTCTTTGTCTCTATATTTCCTCCTGTAAGTATTTTGTTCCTCCTTCTAAGAAGGCCTGAAAATCCACATTTTGGTCTTCCTTCTTAAAATTCCAAAGATGTAGCTCAAACCATTACTTCCTTCTTATAATTTGTTTACCTTGGGTATTTTTATTACAGTAAGGAGAAGCCACTAACTTGTTGGCATCAATTTTCTAACCCAATAACAGCCATAAAATTTCCAGTGTTATCAGTATTCTTTGGCACCAATATGACCTTCCTCATCATGAAAAGTAATAATTACTGATAATAATTATGGCAAGTAACTGAAAAATACCACAAACTATTATCTTTAAATTGTTTACAGTGTTTACAGGGGTGAATTACTACCCTTATTTCATGAGAAAATTGAAGCTTTGGAATCCATTAAACAGGAAAACATTACAGCATTAGAAAAGTATAGGGATGATATTTGAAAAGGAGCCTACTTAGTACACTTACTATTCATGGCTATATTGTCCAGATGTACTCGGTTTACACGGTAGTAAACTAAAGACTTCCATCCTCAAATTTCTCCCCTCTACTCTTAGTCTGTAACAGACTACTGTGACTGGTAAAATATCAAGTCAAATGGTGTCTTGATCATCTTATCATATAGTAGTGGTTCTCAACCTTTCTAATGCTGTGACCCTTTAATACTGTTCCTTATATTGTGGTAGCACCCACCCATAAAATCATTTTTATTTCTGCCTGATAACTATAATTTTGTTACTGTTGTGAGTCGTAATGTAAATATTTGATATGTAGGATATCTGATATGTGACTTTGTCAGAGTCATTCAACCTCCAAAGGGGTCAAACCACATGTTAAGAACCAGTGCTCTTGTCTTACCTTCTCTAGAAGTTTAATATGAGGCAGGTTCTGTTGTGGTTTGCCCTGAAGTTACTGTATTTTGATGCTAATTCCACTGCCCCAAGGACAGCTGCCTAGTCAAGGACTCAGACCTCAGGTGACTTCACCAGAACCACCTCTCCATTGAATTTGTAAAGTACTGGTGAGGGGCAGGTATAGGATAGAAGGAGGCCTGTCATTGGAGGAGAAGGAAGAGAAGTTTGAAGGAAGAGGAGAAGACAAGGAGAGAGGAAGAGACAGGAGGGAGAGAGGGGCTGAGAAGCCATGGCAGGACAAGATGGCAGGTGATGTTAAGATTCTTCTCTGTGTATTTACAGGTTGTTATCAATGTTCCTAAGGGATGGATGGTACTGGGCTTTGTATGTTCAAGTGGGCAATTATATCTTACCAATTGGGTCAAAGATTATTGTGTTGTGTGTTCCTTTATGTGAGGGTTTGAGTGTAGGAAAGTGTGCGGCTGGGATGTGTTTCCGCCAAGATATCTAGCAGATATCTTGGGCACCGAGGTGTAGACCCAGCAGAGTAAAAGACCAACTTACTCTTTTATTTTTATATTTTTACAACAACAAGGTTCTAATCGGCAAATTATGTACTTTGACTCTTACAAGCCTGAAAATAACTCAAATGTTGGCAAATGTCTAAGGAGTGATAGTCCATAATTATGGTGAAAAGAAACAGTGCAGAATTGCAGGCAAGGTGGTTCTGCTTTTATTTTGAAGGAAATTTTATGTCATACTGTTAATCCTATAATAGTATCTGCCCATTTCATCACACTTTCATTGAGAATTACCATGTTCTGGTCATCATCCAAGAAAAGGGCAAACCTGGAAGAAAGTCAAGTGGTATCATCCCCTGTATATCAACTCAAATTCCAGGCATTGGATGATTTCATTTCCTGAAGCTTAGATTATTTGCTAGATTGATGGCTTATAATTTAATGCATATATAAAAATTGTTTTATAATGGAAACAGATCAAATAAATAAAATCAAAGCTAGTTGTAGTGTTAAAAATATATGGATTTGAGTACTATATTAAAAATTATTACATTATCATGAACAACGTCCAGTATGGACATATAGATGGAAAGTTTCTGTAATAATGTGTGAATATATAACCACACACACATAGAAAGCATTATTATGAAATTATGGCTAAAATAATATTTACAATCATGATTATTGTACACATTGGCATAAGACTTTCACAAGGTTGGAATGAAAAATACAAAAGTCACTGCTTTCATCAAGTTTATATGATGAAAGTCAGATAGCTATTTATATGCTAAATGAAAATGCATATGTTTAATGTCTCCAATTTTATTGTTCTCTAATGTTTCTCTCTTTTATTTTTTTTCACAAAATTCCATATGAAGCTGCATTAGCAAGCTTTATTTTCTGTCATATATTTTATATGCCTATCCAGATACAATTATGAACTGATAATAAAAAGAGAAAATTATCTTATTAAAAGTAATGATTATTTTTTCTGAACTACTACTAAAATAGTCTCAAATACTTCTTCATTGGTTACTTTGAATCTTAAATGAGTTAAATCTTACTGCTAAAGTACAGGCACATAATGAATAATTTATAAAAATTTAAATTAGTAGCTAGACTGTGATTCAATTAATACTTGTAAACTAGACCACAGTTCATTAACTATTATCATTATTCTCTCCCTCCATGTTAAAAGATGTTCCTGCCAAGTCTGGAGTCCCTAGTGTAGGGGAATGTCAGGGCAGGGAGGTGGGAAGGGGGTTGGTTAGGGAGGAGGAACACCTTTATAGAAGAAAGAGAGGGGGATGGGATAGGGGCCTTATGGATGTGAAACTGGGGAAGGGAATAACATTTGAAAAGTAAATAAAAAATCGCTAATAAAATAATACATGAAATGACACCCCCTAGAAAGAAATTAATTCAATTCATTGTGGTTACAATGAGATGGTCCTCAGGGATAGTACTTATGTGTTATCGATTTCTCAATAGTACACATTTAAGTCATCTATCAGGAAAACTGGTAAAACTTAAATTCTTTTTTTGAGACAGTGTCTTTCTATGTAGCACAAGCTGTTCTGGAACTCAATTAGTAGACAATTATCTATTTGTATCTTACTCCCCCCAGTACTGGGGATAAAATAATATCTTTTTTTCTGTATGCAAAGATAGCATGTTTCTTTATCTGTATGTGATAAATTAGGCAATGAAATTTAGTAGTCATTTCTACTTGTACTGTTATCATTGTTTTAGGCTTACCAATGAAGATACATATCAGTACATACAGACCTTACAATATAAACATAGTCCATATCTTGCCATTTCTTTGATTTAGTGTAAGTTTTCTTAACTATCTCTTCTAATTAAAGGCAGGAATGTTCAGTCTTCAGTTCTTCGTGAGAAAATACTGCCGAACACATTTATCTCAAGGCAGTGGTCCAACCCAATGTCACAATTAACTAATTTTTTAAAGATTTATTTACTTATTATATGGTACACTGTAGCTATCTTCAGACACACCAGAAGAGAATATCAAATGATTGTGAGCCACCATGTGGTTGCTGGGAATTGAACTCAGGACCAATGGAAGAGCAGTCAGCGCTCTTAATCGCTGAGCCATCTCTCCAGCCCTTAACTAATTTTAATAACCAGTTCTCTACTCATGAGCCATGCAGAAAGGTGAACATTGTTTTTCACTGAACACAGGCTTTAGAGACCTTGATAACCTTGTGTTTCTGTGATGCTGTCAGAGCTGCAGTGGGATCAGATATGAGAACTGTAGATCCAGCTATATATAATGCTTAGGCTGTATATAAGCTCATGAAAAGGAAGTATTTTTGACATTTTTATCTTTCATATCTTGTACAGGCCATGCTCACAGCAGACATTGACTATACACTCTTACTGGCTTATTTCATTTTCTTCACTCTTGAGAAGTATAAAGGCACGCAAACAGAAGGTATGTAAGGTCAAGACTTTTATATATACTGAGAATGGCTTCTGGTTGTGATAAGCATTGATGCGCATCCTATATAATGAAAGCAGAAGTTGGGGGAGGTGGAGACTGTGTATACAGGTGCACACTAGTGAAAGACACATGGTCCTTTATTCCTACTGGTTTGAAAGTACATAAAATATAAGTTCATTGCCACTTTCAAGACCCATGTGAAGTAAATCTAAAGCCTTTAATTCATCCCACTTGTTAACCATATTTGTCTCACCTTGAATTTGATACAATCTGAATGTGAAGTGTAGTATAATAGGCATTGAATTACCTAGTCATAATAGTATATTAAAACTATAAGAGACCAGACACAGCATGTATTTCAAATCTTTCATTACATTTAATGAATTCAGTTCAAATAAGTCAGAAAACTATACCTAAGTGTTATTATTCCTCTAGCCAGTGCATTCAAGCAATATATTGAAAAGGACTGGGTTTAGTGCACACCTTATTTCATTACTTATTTCACTAAGATGGGTTTGAATTTTTCTTCTACTGCCCATGATTTTAGCTATTGAACTGTCATATGGAACATTTGTTATATCAAGGTATGCTACTTCTGTCCTATTCTTTCTAGCAATTATATTCTGAAGTTATACTGGATTTTGACAAAGACTCTTCCTACATCTATTCAGATGATCAAATGATTTTTGTATTTGAATCCATATATGTGATTTATTGTATTTTTTGTATATACAAATTTCAAATGATGTATGCATCTTTGTTATAAAGACAATTTTAACACAATGATAGATGATCTTCTAAACCTATGGATGTATGCGTTTAAAAATTACTTTGTGGAAATTTATGCATCTATTGTCATCAATGAGAGTGTGGCCTATTGTTCTCTCCTCCTCCTGTTCCTCTTTTTCTTTCTCATCTTTCTTTTTATAACACTGGCTTCACGGGAGTTTCAAAGTGCTCATTTTCTTTCTTTATTGTTTTACTTTAAATACTTTAAGATATATTAGCTATAGTTCCTTTTAAAAGTCTTAAAAAGTTCTACAGTGAATCAATCTGAACCTGTGCACTTTTTTAAGTAGGAAGACTTTTTATTAGTGTTTCAATCTCCTTATTGGTGATAAATTGAAGTTGTTGATATTTTATTGGTTTAACTTTAGTTATTCATATGAATATAGAAATCTATTTCATTTAGACTTTTTTAACTTAAAAGAGTACAGGCTTTTAAAATATTCATATATAATTTTCTAAATTTCTTTAGTGTTTGTGTGTTTCCTTGTCCATCTCTAGCTTTGTTAATTTTGGGCGCTTATTTCTGTTTTGGTTAACTTAACTAATAATCTATCAAATTTGGTTATGATTTTAAAGAACCAGGTGATATATTAAATGATAATTTGTTTTATTAATTGTTGTTTTTATATTTCATTAATTTCTTCCTCAGATTTTAACATTTTTTTCCATGTGTACTAGAACTGCTTTTAGTTTGTGTTGATTTATCCAAGATCTTGAAGCACATCATAAAATTATTGATTTGTGCTTTATACTATAGGTTAATAAAATAGGCACTAAGAGCTACAAATTTACACCTTAAGCCTATTTTAATGTATATCAGAGCTTATTTGTGAAGTTTGAGGTATAACTGGTTATTTGTACAACAATTTTTAACACTTATTTTTAAAGGTTGATCTTACAATAAAGAAAAATTGTCTTAAACACAATGTGTAATGATCCCCCAAACAAACTCATAAAATACACAAAGTTTCCTTCTAATATTAATCTAATTCTTGGCATTTGAATTAAAATACTAAATTATTAGACACTTTTTGGGGAAAAGAAATGTTTTGTTCTACTACCATGAATACTTGTAAAGTGCATCTCCAGTAGAAAAATGGGGCATCAAGTGGATGGATGGAGTTGCCATCCCACAGTCAAAACTATGACCCAGAATTGTTCCTGTCTAAAAGAACTGCAGGAACAAAAATGGAGAAGATCCTGAGGGAAAGCAGGTCCAATGACCTGCCCAAATTGGGAACCAGCTCAAGGGGAGGCTCCAAGACTTGACACTATTTTTTAATTGGATTTTTTTATTTACATTTCAAATGTTATTCCCTTTCCAGGTTTCCCAAACATAAGCCCTATATCCCATCCCCTCCCCTTCTTCTATAAAGGTGTTCTCCACCCCATCCACCCCCTTTCCTATACTCCCTACTTTCCCCTACACTGGGGGTCCCACCTTGGCAGGACCAAGGGCTTCTCCTTCCATTGGTGCCCAACAAGGCCTTCTTCTGCTACATATGCATTTGGAGCCATGTGCCAGTCCATGTATATAGTCTTTGGGTAGTGGTTTAGTCCCTTGGAGGTCTTGTTGATTGTCATTGTTGTTCTTGCGGGGTTGCAAACCTCTTCAGCAAGATCTGACACTATTAGTGGTGTGTTTACAGACAGGAGCTTAGCCTGACTGCCCTCCAGAGGCCCATCAAGCAGCTGAAAGAGTCAGATTCAGATACTTACACTCAATCAATGGACAGAATCCAGGGACCTTGTGGTTGAATTACAAAAGGCTGAAAGAAGCTGAGGAGGAAAGCAACTTCAACCAGCAGTTTCACCTGACCTGCATCCCCGAAATCACTTAGACACTGAGCTACCAACCAGGCAGCATGCACTAGCTGATATGAGGTCCCTGACACATATACAGCAGAGGACTGCCTGGTCTGGACTCACCTAACTGTTGAGAGAATTGGACACAGGGTGTGGGGAGATCTGGCGGGGTGGGAGTAGGGGAGCATCCCGATGGAAATGAGGGAGGTATAGGATGAGGAACAGTCAGAAGGAAGACTATGAAGGCGAATAATGACTAGACTGTAAAAAAGAGATTAAATGATAATAACAACAACAATAATAATAAATACCTTCCATTTGTTTTATCAATGCAAAGATTTATAAATCATTCAGTAGTGTTCTATATAAGATCTATGAGTTTGTATAATTTTAGGTTTCTTTTGCTATTGATTTTGAGCTTTATTGGTTTCATTGGATTGTGGTCAGATAGATATATGATGTCATTTTACTTTCTTCTGTATTTCTTCAGATTTATTTTTTATACCATTATGTGCTTTACATTATTGAAATTTACATGTGCTAACAATTAGAGGTGTACTCTTTGGTGTTTTGGTGGAATATTCTGTAGATATCTATGAGATACATTTGAAAAATTATGCTAATGGATTTTTAATAGTTCTGTTTACTTTTTTTCAGATGTTCTTGTCCAATTAGAAAAAATGTGGTATTGAAATCACCCAGTACTCTGTGGATATTAATTTACTCTGTCTGGATTAATCTGTCTCTGGAATTACAATATAATAACAGAAATAAACGAACTATAAATGCTTACATTGACAAAGCAAAAGGAACATATTCTTGATAGTAGATCAAAAAATGCATTTCCCAAAAGAAGTTTAATGATTTAGTATATTGATTCTAATTCCAAGGGTTGGAATGAAATCAGAAGTTTCATATAGTTTATTGATTTGCTTGTTTTGAGGTCATCACACGATGTATTTAATGTAACTTTTCATTAATATAAAATTTATATTTAAAATAAGTATTAAATCGTGTCATGCAAATGACCAGTTATACCTCAATATAAAGTCTTTGAATACTAGAAATTTCTATATGCCTTTGGTTTAAAATATTTTATTTATTATTGTGTATATTTATGACATATGCAGGTGATTCAAAATATTATGTGTAGAGGTCAGAATATAGCTCTGGGTCTGTTTATGTCCTTCCCACACAGGGACTACAGAATGTGAAGTTGGGTTACTGGGTTTACATGGCAAGTGTCTTTACCCAGTGAGCCATCTTTATCAGTATGGTTTTTTTTTTGTTGTTGTTGTTGTTGTTGCCTACAAACTTTATTGGATTTATACAAAACGAATCCCCAAAAGTGAAAAAAAATACATTATGTACAAAGCCACTTTCCCTCAGGAGGAAGGTTCTGCTCGCCTTTTAACATGCATTGCTTTTAACTGTAGCTGCAGGGTCCACTGTCCCTTCTGCTGTTGTCTGGCTCTCAGCCTGATTCTCAGCCTCAGCCTCCATGTTTTCTGAAACTTCATTTTCCATCGGAGACAGCATCCCCACTGCCTCCATTCACCTCTGGCTCTGGTTTAGCTTTCTTTGCATCATCTTTCCGGGGACTCTCTTCCTCTGGTTTCCTCTTCTTTCTGACAAGATGGGAAATATCAGTGACACAATTTGATGAGGAAGCTCCGTCTGTTGGTTTTCTACTGGCAATCATGGATACCGAGGCACCAGCTCCACTAGGAGTGAAACCTGAAGTAGAGTTCTCGACCAGAGTAGCCTTCAGAGCCAGTTCAGCTACATTCCCACTCCGCTGAGATTCCTTTGCATCTACTATCTTCCCTCGAATTTCAGGTAGCAGTTCTTTCAGCTCCTCAATTTCTTTCTCGTATTCAGTAAATGATCCTTCAGCCTCCTTCATCTGCTCACGTAGTACAGCCATTCTCTTCTCAATGACTTCAATAGATTTTTCAAACTGGGCTACTGCCTCATCATACTGAGAGTTGTAACCATAGGCCAAACCCAATTGGTAGTGAGTCTCCGCAAGGAGACCATCGTGAGCTTCCAAATACTGTTCTTGCAGGCTTAGGCAAGCCTGAAACTCCTCCACAACTTGGATATAATCCTCAGATTCAACACTAACTTCTCCAGGTTTAAGATGGGCTTGTGCAGCATAAACCTGGGATTCTTTTGTTTCTTGCCTCTTAAAAATAATCTTGGCTAAATCTAGCATATCCCAGGCAAGTTCCCAATATCCTCTTCTTCATTTTCTTGAAGAGTCTTTTTTTCAAGAACTGATTCATTTGTTATTTCTTCAGCCTTGTCATTTTCTTTGTCTTCTTCCTCTGAGCCTTCAGTTTCATCTACATTATCATTATTTTCTACCAAAGATTCATCTTCTGTTTTTTTTTTCCTTCTTCCTCTTCTACATGAACTCCTTCTAAAGCATTTCCCAACACTCCATTCTCCATTCTGACCAACTCCAGAAGTGACTTCAAGTAAAAAAAAGAAGGCTTTTCCAAACTCATTAGCCGTTTCTCCATACTTCTTACCTAAAAGTTGCTTCCTGGAATGCATTAACAGCTGCCTGAATGTCACCCATCAACAGATGTTTCTGTCCTAATCCCAGTAGTTTCTTAGCTTCACTATCCAAATGCAGACTCTCCATTTTATCTGCAGAGGTAGAAGGAGCAGGAGCATCTTCAATTTTGTCAGCAGAAACCAGTTCCATGGTAATGGTAAGAGTGGGTGTAGACTCTGTGGCCATCGTTCCACTGAGGTGGTGGGCCAGTGGGAGTATACTGCCTGGGAAGAAAAACTAGAGAATTCCAGACAACGATGACTTACTCAGGTAGAGAAAATGGCAGATTCTATCAATATGTTTTAATCTTCTCTCTCTCTCTCTCTCTCTCTCTCTCTCTCTCTCTCTCTCTCCACCTCTCTCTCTCTCTCCACCCCCCCTCCACATTCACACTTTACATACTTATAAATCCATGGACTTGTGGTCAGACTCATACACTGTTACAGATTTTGTCAGGAACACTATTTACCTGTCAGTTCTTCTTTGAAGCTATTATTCAGTATGTAATTTCTAATATGGAATATTTCTCTATCTTTTCTAGAATTGCTTTAGAAAAGAGAAACAATAAAATATTAGGAATATATAGCAACATTTTCCTGTTCTACTTTTCTTTTTTTCCCCCATCTTTGTTAACTTGAGTATTTCTTATTTACATTTCTATTGTTATTCCACTTCCCAGTTTCAGGTCAACATTCCCCTAAACCCTCCCCCTCCCCTTCTATATGGGTGTTCCCCTCCCCATCCTCCCCTCATTACCACCCTCCCCAAAACAATCCCGTTCACTGGGGGTTCAGTTTTGGCAGGACCAAGGGCTTCCCCTTCCACTGGTGCTCTTACTAGACAACTCATTGCTACCTATGAGGTTGGAGCCCAGGGTCAGTCCATGTATAGTCTTTGGGTAATGGCTTAGACCTGGAAGCTCTGATTGGTTGGCATTATTGTTCATATGGGGTTTCAAGCCCCTTCAAGCTCTTTCAGTCCTTTCTAAGATTCCTTCAATGGGGGTCCTGTTCTCAATTCAGTAGTTTGCTGCTGGCATTCGCCTGTGTATTTGCTGTATTCTGGCTGTGTCTCTAAGGAGAGATCTATATCCGGTTCCTGTCGGCCTGCACTTCTTTGCTTCATCCATATTATCTAATGGAGTGGCTGTATATGTATGGGCCACATGTGGGGCAGGCTCTGAATGGGTGTTCCTTCTACCTCTGTTCTAAACTTTGCCTCCCTATTCCCTCCCAAGGGTATTCTTGTTCCTCTTTTAAAGAAGGAGTGAAGCATTCACATTTTGATCATCCTTCTTGAGTTTCATGTGTTCTGTGCAACTAGGGTAATTCAAGCATTTGGGCTAATAGACACTTATCAATGAGTGCATACCATGTGTGTTTTTCTGTGATTGGATTACCTCACTCAGGATGATATTTTCCAGTTCCATCCATTTGCCTATGAATTTCATAAAGTCATTGTTTTTGATAGCTGAGTAATATTCCCTTACGTAGATGTACAACATTTTCTGTTATCCATTCCTCTGTTGAAGGGCATCTGGGTTCTTTCCAGCTTCTGGTTATTATAAATAAGGCTGCTATGAACATAGTGGAGCATGTGTCTTTGTTATATGTTGGGACATCTTTTGGGTATATGCCCAAAAGAGGTATAGCTGGGTCCTCAGGTAGTTCAATGTCCAATTTTCTGAGGAAACTCCAGACTGATTTCCAGAATGGTTGTACCAGTCTGTGATCCCACCAACAATGGAGGAGTGTTCCTCTTTCTCCACATCCTCGCCAGCATCTACTGTCACCTGAGTTTTTGATCTTAGCCATTCTCACTGGTGTGAGGTGAAATCTCAGGGTTTTTTTTTTTTTATTTGCATTTCCCTTATGACTAAAGATGTTGAACATTTCTTTAGGTGTTTCTCAGCCATTCGGCATTCCTCAGCTGTGAATTCTTTGTTTAGCTTCGAACCCCATTTTTAATAGGGTTATTTGTCTCCCTGCGGTCTAACTTCTTGAGTTCTTTGTATATTTTGGATATAAGGCCTCTATCAGTTGTATGATTGGTAAAGATCTTTTCCCAATCTGTTGATTGTCGCTTCATCCTAACCACAGTGTCCTCTGCCTTACAGAAGCTTTGCAGTTTTATGAGATCCCATTTGTCAATTCTTGATCTTAGAGCATAAGCCATTGGTGTTTTGTTCAGGAAATTTCCTCCAGTGCCCATGAGTTCGAGATGTTTCCCCACTTTTTCTTCTATTAGTTTGAGTGTATCTGGTTTGATGTGGAGGTCCTTGATCCACTTGGAGTTATGCTTTGTACAGTGTGATAAGCATGAATCGATCTGCATTCTTCTACATGCTGACCTCCAGTTGAACTAGCACCATTTGCTGAAAATGCTATCTTTTTTCCATTGGATGGTTTTGGCTCCTTTGTCAAAAATCAAGTGACCATCGGTGTGTGGGTTCATTTCTGGGTCTTCAATTCTATTCCACTGGTCTATCTGTCTGTCTCTGTACCAATACCATGCAGTTTTTATCACTATTGCTCTGTAATATTGCTTGAGTTCAGGGATAGTGATTTCCCCCTGAAGTCCTTTTATTGTTGAGGATAGTTTTAACTATCCTGGGTTTTTTGTTATTCCAGATGAATTTGCAAATTGTTCTGTCTAACTCTTTGAAGAATTGGATTGGTATTTTGATGGAGATTGCATTGAATCTGTAGATCGCTTTTGGTAAAATGGCCATTTTTACTATGTTCATCCTGCCAATCCATGAGCATGGGAGATCTTTCCATCTTCTGAGGTCTTCTTCAATTTCTTTCTTCAGAGGCTTGAAGTTCTTATCATACAGATCTTTTACTTGCTTGGATAAAGTCACACCCACGTATTTTATATTATTTGGGACTATTATGAAGGTGTCGTTTCCCTAATTTCTTTCTTGGGTTGTTTCTCTTTTGTGTAGAGGAAGACTACTGATTTATTTGAGTTAATTTTATACCCAGCCACTTTGCTGAAGGTGTTTATCAGATTTAGTAGTTCTCTGGTGGAACTTTTGAGATCACTTAAATATCATATCATCTGCAAATAGTGATAGTTTGACTTCTTCTTTTCCATTCTGTATCCCTTTGATCTCATTTTGTTGTCTGATTGCTCTGGCTAGAACTTCAAAAACTATATTGAGTAAGTAGGGAGAGAGTGAGCAGCCTTCTCTAGTCCCTGATTTTAGTGGGATTGCTTCAAGTTTTAATCTCCTGTGAATGAAATTTTTTGGTTATACTTGATATTTACACAAGTTTAAAGTTCCTCCTGTCCACTGTTTCTCTTTATCATTACTAAGTTCCTGAACCATGACATGGAATAAAAATGGAAACAATTTGAACATGAAAACTAAGGTTATTTTTATTTAGAGGTCAAGTTCAAACATTTCATATTAGAGTATTCTGATAGTCCTCTCCTCATGACATGATTACTATAAATATTTGACTTCTCTTAAATGAAACTAACCTAGATTAAAAATTTCAAAGATCATCTTAATATTTTTTTTAAACATGAAGCATCTCTTGGGATTTTGATAAAGTGTATATTGCTATTCAGTGAGTCTAATCTGCGGCTTTATCTAATTTATGTTAACTTCTGGTAAATAGGTGATGCTTATGCAAGTACACCATGAAAGTAAATTGTAATTGCTCAATAATTCTCTGTATTGGAATTACATGAAGATTGTAGAATATGGGCAGTTCTGGCTATAAGCCCTAGATTTTCTAATATAATTGGGCCTTTCATCTGAAAATTTATAAATGCCTTACATAATACTAACATGCAGCTTAAAGTGGCCTATACCTTTAATTATTTTGTGTACCATTGAATTTTCTGTCATTGATAAAATGGAATCATGTATCTATTCACTATTTCTAATGCATCAGGCAGAAAAGTACTTTCAGGAGGGCATGCTAATAAATGTAATAAGGCAGGAATGATATCAGGAACTGTTATACATACCCAATTCTACCACTAACATGCTAGGATAGAACTAGTAGCTCTGTGTTAAAGGAAACAATCACATAAGTGTTAGGAAAGCATAATTACTGACATTTCACAAAACATTGAAAACCAAAACTTACCTTTTACAAGATTTTTCAAGTGAGAATTATGCATGTTATACTTTGAACATCAATACTTCTGGAGTCCTTTTCTAGCTGTGTTAATTTGTCTGTGCTGGATTCAGAGGCCAACCAGGTAGCTACCTTACAAAGGTCTTGGATAAGAAGACTTAAGAGCCCAGGGTCAGCCCATGTATAGTCCTTGGGTAGTCGCTTAGTACATGGAAGCTCTGGTTGGTTGGCATTGTTGTTCATATGGGGTCTCGAGCCCCTTCAAGCTCTTTCATTCCTTTCTCTGATTCCTTCAACGGGAGTCCCATTCCAGTTCAGTAGTTTGCTGCTGGTATTCACCCATGTATTTGCCGTATTCTGGCTGTGTCTCTCAGGAGAGATCTATGTCCGGTTCCTGTCAGCCTGCACTTTTTTTTTCTTTTTTTTTCTTTTTTTTTTTTCTTTTTTTTTTTTCGCAGCTGGGGACCGAACCCAGAGCCTTGTGCTTTCTAGGCAAGTGCTCTACCACTGAGCTAAATCCCCAACCCCTGCACTTTTTGTTTCATCCATCTTATCTAGTTTGGTGACTGTATATGTATGGGCCACATGTGGGGCAGGCTCTGAATGGGCGTTTCTTCAGCCTCTGTTCTAAACTTTGCCTGCCTATTTTAATAGCCTAGTAAGAGCACCAGTGGAAGGGGAAGCCCTTGGTCTTGACAAGACTAAACCCCCAGTGAACGTGATTGTTGAGGGGTTGGAGGTAATGGGAGGAGGATGGGAGGGAACACCCACAGAAGGGAGGGGGAGAGGTTAGCGGTATGTTGGCCTGGAAACCAGGAAAAGGAATGACAATTGAAATGTAAATAAGAAATACCCAATTTAATAAAAATGGAGGGAAAAAATTTAAAATATATATATTCAATTAGAACATCATTCTCTTCTATTTCTTCTCTCTTGAAGAAAACTCTCCCATGTGAACTTTTCTACTCTTCTTCAAAATCATGGTCTTTATATTTACTGTTATTGCATGCATATTTTTATTCTTATATACATATATACTCCTAAATATAAATCATAGCATCCAAAAAAAACTGGTTTATAGAAAGGTTACTTTTTTTTTTATGTTGATCTTGCCTCTTAGATACAGCTGTTCATCAATTCTATAACCTTTCTCTTGTAATTCTTTTTGGTTCTTTTATATATATCACATCATCTGCAAATAAAAATAGTTTGTTTTCCTGTAAAAAACAAAGTAGACTTAAGAGAAAGAGGGAAGTGATCAATGATCTCTCTCTCTCTCTCTCTCTCTCTCACACACACACACACACACACACACACACACACACACACACACACACACACACAAATCCTTATATGACTAAAGAATGAAATTTCAAAATATACCCTACCATCCAGTGTAGGTTTCAAATATATCAAGGAAGTGTTTGCGTGGCAAAATTTAAAGATTATTTCTTTGAATAATTTAGAGAAAAATTAAAACTTGTACAAGTCAACAACTCTGCATCAATATTTTTCAACTACTGGAGAATTTGGAACAAGTGGTACACTTTTTGTTCCACTGGGAGAGTTTTAAAAAGGAATTTAGTAGGTAAAGGCCATAAGAACTACTACCAGTACATTCACTCTTTATTCCTTTGTTTTGCAAGACACTTGTTTATTATTTTATGTGTTGGGTGATGGGTGGGTTTCTCTGCACCTGTGCATATAGAGGTCAGAGCACAACATTTGAGAGTCTGCTTTCCCTAACCCCATGTGAGGTCTGGGTATTTAGTTTAGGTCATTGAGCTTTGCAACAAGCACTTTTACTTATGGAATCAACAAACTGGCCTCAGCTGATGGAAGAAGGAAGAGGCAACCATGAAGCCTGTATAGGTCTGCACCAGGCTATGTGTATACATGCTGTGATTATTTTTGTTGGTGGTCTTGTTGGACTCCTAACAGTAAGAATGAGGATTTTTCAGACTCGTTTGCCTGCCCTTGGAACCTTTTCCTTCTTACTAGATTGCCTCATTCAGCCTTGCTATGAGGGTGTATGCCTAGTATTATTGCACGCTGCTATGCTGAGTTAGGTTTATATCCGTGGGAGAAGTTTCTTTTCTGAAGGGAAACAGAGAAGCAATGGATCTTACAGAGAGGGCATGTGGGGTGAGATTATGAGTTGGGAAGGGAGGGAAGGCTGAGGGACTGAAGGAGCTGATGGGGTCTGCAACCCCATGGATACAACAACAATATCAACCAACCAGACACCCAAGTCCCAAGGGTCTGAACCACCAAGCAAAGAGTACACATGGAGGGACCTATGGCTCCATCCGCATATGTAATAGAGGATGATCTCATCCAACATCAATGAGAGGAGAGGCCATTGGTTTGGGAAGGCTATATATCCCAGTGTTGGAAAATGCTGGGGACAGGACCCTGAAGTGAGTGGGTGGGAGGGGGGATCTCCCTCATAGAGGCAGTGTTTGCGTGAGGGGATAGGGAGTTTGTGGAGAGGAAACTGGGAATGGGGATAACTTTTGCAATGTAAATAAATAAAATAACCAATAATAATATGAAAAATAGTTACTTTTGCAGGGGGAAATAGTTACTTTTTGTCCCCTAATTACTCAATTGGCTAGTAAAGATGACAGGAAGCCAATCAATAGCTGGGCAAAGATAAGGAGGTGGCTTTTTCTGGTCAGAGAGAGGGCTAGGGGACATGAGAGAAAATAAGGCCCTTTTTCATTGAGGTAGAGAGTGAGAGGACTTGCAGGATGTACACCAGGGAATTGTCAAACCTGGTGGCAGCTTCCACCACAGAAAGCATTTTCAGCATGAATTTAGGAAAATAGATTCTACACCCAGAAGTTGTGCCTTTCTGGTTTATTTTAAAATTAAAGTTATCATGTTTTTTTTCCATTTCCAACAATTCAGGTGGACCAGTGAGAAAGCACATACATGGGAGCAATGGCATTAGCAGATCTGGCCTCTGTGTGGTAGGCTGGTGAGGGAGCAATCTTGTAGTGTGTGGCAGTTGTGGCATTGGTAGAGACAAAGCATGGGGGTGGATGATTGACTGTGAGTGGATTCAGGGAGGGAATGTGTTAGGGGGTTGGGAGGAAGAGGACATTGATTAGGAATTAACTTTTAAAATATATTAATTTATTTTTATTTTGTATATCTGTCTTTTTCCTGCATACATATATGTGTACCTTGTGCATGCTTTGTCTGCAGAGGGCAGAAAAGTGTGTCAGATCCCCTGGAGCTGGGGTTACATATGGATGTATGGATGTGAGTTGCTATTTGGGTGTAAAAAATCAAACCTGAGTTCTCTGCAAGAATAGCAAATTATATTACCTGTTGAGCCATCTCTCTAGCTCCAAGAATTTGCTTTTAAGAATACACCCCACTAGGGACAGCCAAACCTGCACTTAGCTAAGGCAGTGCAGGAAAGCTGGTCCTGGTGGCATGGGTGCTTGAGAGCTGACCAAATGATTTGGCTACTAGAAAGCCAGTTCTGTCCCTTGCAGGCTGCTACAAGAAGAACTGATGGGCTGAGCAAAACAACTTCTACTGAGGCTTAGATCTAGTGCCAGGAGCTGGCCCACCACAACCTTTATCCCGTCTATGAACTACTGGGGTACATAAAGGGGTCATTTCTGCAGAACTAAAGATGTAGAGAGAAGCACCAGGAGGATCTAGTATAGATAGTGTAGTAGAAGCCAGTGGCCACAACTCACTGCAATAAGTGATTGCAAGTAAAATTGGATAAAATCTGTCACAATAAATGTGTGACACACTGCAGCTTCTTTGTTTGTATTTTATTTCTGATTTTTATGTCACTTTTTCTCTATTATTGCTTTTATTTTTTTGTTTTTGTCATTTTCTTTTGGAAGATGTTAGGACAGATCGTGGATATGGAAGGATGGAGAGATGAGTGGGATTGGAGTGCATAATTTGAAACTCACGAAGGATCAGTAAAAAGTTTTCAAAAATTAAGAATGCAAAATAATGAGCTTTACCATGGCATCTTCAAATATATCATTTTACCTTATTCTCATTAATTCACCTTTTCCTCCACTGCCTTCTCTATAACACTACATCCTGCAGCTCATTATCATTTCCCCCTCAAACTAGTATCTTCTTTTAACTTCTCAATTTCCCATCCGTTAAGAAGGTTCATCCCACCATAATTCTATTTCTAGTTTTGACTTAAGCAGACAAGCAGACATACCCATGCACAATTCAATTTAATTTTTAAACATGAGAGAAAACAGATGACATTTATTTTACTTAATGAAATGAGTTCTGGTTGTATCCAACCACAGTGGTCATATTTAATGTCAATTTACCATAGATGTTTTTAATACCTTTATTGAGATAAAATTCAAAGACCATAAAATTCCCTGTTTATATGATTTAATCTGGTGGTTCTCACCATTTGGGTCAGGACACTTTGTGTGGAAGCATGTTCAAATGAACTTTTCACAGGAGTTGCCTAAGATCATCAGAAAACACAAGATGTTTTCATTATGAATCATAACAGAAGAAAAATTACACTTATGAAGCAGGAATAAAAATTTTGTTGTTGTGGATCATCTCAACATGAGGAACTCTATTAAGATGTACAGTATTAGAAAATATGAGAACCAGTGATGTAATGGACCTTGTGGTTTCACATAGTTTTTCAACCATTCTCCACACACTTTAAAAATGTATGACTCCCCAAGAATTAAATGTATGCATTAGCAGCACCTTCTCTTTTCTACTTCCTACATGCCTTGACAATATGGTCATAAAATAAGACATTTGAGACTAAGTAAAAATAATGTAGCTACTTTTTGCTAAGAAATTGTCTTTTCTGAATTCTAAGAGTGAAACAGCTAAAGCAAATTAAAGCATTTATACTATAAACTAACCCCACTTAAACAATTCCAATAATTAAAAACTTAGTTTTATATTCACCAAACTCAAACTCTGAAGTTCTTCTACCTTTTTTCCTGGCTTTTCTGTTGTAGGATGCAACTTAGACTCTGTCAGACTAATCCTAGCTGTGATTAGTCTTGTAGAAACAGTTTTGAAATGTCAAAAGATATAAACGGTATACAATTAGAATCTATATTTGTCTGTATTCTTGTTCTCACAGTGGGGTTCCTTAGGGAAATGTTAAGGTTGTCTTATTCCTCCTTGCTGGAGACAATCAGACAGCACATTTTATTTCTCCTAGCCAAGTTCTTACATAGTATTCTGCATATAATATCTTGTCATTTCTTTGGTTTTAATGCCAACGGCTTTACTGTTATGTCGCAATTATTTTTAGTGTGTTCTAACTAGGATTTATATTTCAGTTGGTTTCCATTTGAATATTAAAAGAAACATATAGTAGATTCTTTTCTTAATCTTCTATTAAAAATATTTTTCATACAATATACTCTGATTATTGCTTCTCATCGTTCTATTCCTTCCAGTTCCTTGCAACCTCCCCTTCCATATAGATCCAAACACTTTATGTCTTTTCTTAGGAAAAAGTACAGATATGTAAGGTATAGTAATAAAATAAAATAGGATAACCCAAAAAGCAAGTATCCAAGGAACAAAAATAAAAGATAATAAAAACAAAAGATTGTAATATGACAAAGCAACAAAGAAGAAAAAGAGGCAAAGAAAAAGCACAAGAAAAACGTACATATGTAGAGATAGACACATTCAGACATGTGAAAAACACATAAAACCTCCAAACTTAAAGCCACATTATACATGCAAAAGACATGCAAGGTAGATAAAAATTATTTCCTCACTTAACAGTATGAAACAAAGAACCTTCAAAGATGCCATAGTGTTTGTACCCTATTGGCCAGCTACTGGTGTACAGAGGACTAGGCCTAAGAGTGTTTTGTTTTCCCAATGAGACTTCATTAAAGAAGATATTTTTCACTTACAATGAGTATCAGTTGGACATAACTACTGGGTTAGGCATTCTTGTCTCCATTAAAACCTTTTCTAATTTAGTCTTTAGATGCAATTTGTTTACTTTAGGCATGGTAGGAGCTAAAGGAGAAGAATAACATATTGCAACATGTTATGTTCAAGAAATTTCACAAATTGACTTTTCAGTGACTAATCTTTATTTTTCTTTTATTGAATATTTTTTATTTACATTTCAAATGTCATTCCCTTTCTGGGTTTCCCAGACATAATCCCCCTATCCCATCTCACTCTCCTTCTCCTATAAGGATGTTCCCCTCCCCATACACCCCCCCTCCCCACCAACATTCTCCTACACTGGAGGCCCAATCTTGGCAAGACCAAGAGCTTCTCCTTCCATTGGTGCCCAACAAGGCCATCCTCTGCTACATATGCAGCTGGAGCCATGGGTCACTCCATGTATACACTTTGGGTAGTGGTTTAGTCACTGGGACCTACGGAGGATTGGTATTGTGCTCTTATGTGGTTGTAAGCCCCCTAAATTCTTTCAATCCTTTCTCTAATTCCTCCAAATTGGGTCTTGTTCTCAGTTCAATGGTTTGCTGCTAGCATTTGCCTCTGTATTGGACATGCTATGGCTGAGTCTCTCTGGAGACATTTCTATCAGGTTCCTGTCAGCAATGCACTTCTTAGATTCATCAAACTTATTTAGTATTGGTGTGTGTGTGTGTGTGTGTGTGTGTGTGTGTGTGTGTATCACATGTGGGGCAGGCTCTGAATGGCCGTTCCTTCACTCTCTGCCCCAAACTTTGTTTCCATATCCCCTCCTATGAATATATTTGTTCCACTTTTAAGAAGTAGTGAAGCATCCACACTTTGGTCGTACTTCTTGAGCTTCATATGGTCTGTGGATTGTGGTCTTGGGTAATTTGAGCTATTGGGCTAATATCCACTTATCAGCGAGTGCATACTACCTGTGTTTTTCTTTGAGTGGGTTACCTGATTCAGGATATTTTCTAGTTCAATCCATTTGCCTATGAATTTCATGAAGTCACTGTTTTTGATAACTGTGTAGTATTCCATTGTGTAGATATACCACATTTTCTGTATCCATTCCTCTGTTGAAGGACACCTGGGTTCTTTCCAGTATCTGGCTATTATAAATAAGGCTGCTATGAACATCGTGGAACATGTGTCTTTGTTGTATGTTAGAGCATCTTTTCCATTTATGCCCAGGAGAGGTATAGCTGGGTCCTCAGGTAGTTCAATGTTCAATTTTCTGAGGAACCTCCACACTGATTTCCAGACTGATTGTTCCAGTTTGCAACCCCACCAACAATGGAGGAGTCTTCCTCATCGTCCACATCCTCGACAGAATCTGTTGTCACCTGAGTTATTTATCTTAGCTATTCTGACTGGTGTGAGATGGAATCTCAGGGTTGTTTTGATTTGCATTTCCCTGATGACTAAGGATGTTGAACATTTCTTTAGGTGCTTCTCAGCCATTCACAATTCCTCTGCTGAGAATTCTTTGTTTAGCTCCGTACCCCATTTTTAAATAGGGTTATTTGGCTCTCTGGAGTCTAACTACTTGAGTTCTTTATATATTTTGGATATTAGCCCTCTATCAGATGTAGGATTGATGAATATCTATTCCCAATATGTTGGTTGTCATTTTGTCCTAATGACAGTGTCCTCTGCCTTACAGATGCTTTGAAGTTTTATAAGGTCCCATTTGTTGATTCTTGATCTTAGAGCATAAGTTATTGCTCAGGAAATTTTCCCCAGTGCCCATGTTATTGAGACTCTTCCCCACATAATCTTTTATTACTTTAGGTGTATCAGAATTTGATGTGGAAGTCCTTGATCCACATGGATTTATGCTTTGTACAGGACGATAAGAATGGATTTATTTGCATACTTCTACCAGCTGACCTCCAGTTGAACAAGCTCCATCTGTTAAAAATGCTATCGTTTTGCCTTTGTGTAGTTTTAGCTCCTTGTCAAAGATCCAGTGACCAAAGGTGTGTGGGTTTATTTCTGGGTCTTCAATTCTATTCCACTGATCTATCTGCCTGTCTCTGTACCAATGCAATAGAGATTTTATCACTATTGTTGTGTAATACAGCTTGAGTTCAAGAATGGTGATTCCCCCAGAAGTTCTTTTACTTTTGAAGATAGCTTTTGCTATCCTGAGATTTGTGTTATTCTAAATGAATTTACAAATTGCTCTTTCTAATTCCATTAAGAATTGAGTTGGAATTTTGTTGGGGATTGCTTTGAATACGTAGAATGATTTTGCCAAATGGGCATTTTTACTATATTATTCTGCCAATCCATGAGCACAGCAGGTCTTTCCATCTTTTGAGATCTTCTTCAATTTCTTTCTTCAGAGACTTGAAGTTCTTGTCATACAGATCTTTCACTTGCTTGATTAAAATCACGCAAGCTATTTTATACTATTTGGAAATAATGTGAAGGGTGTCATTTCCCTATTTTCTTTCTGAGCCTGATTATCCTTTGAGTAGAGGAAGGCCACTGATTTGTTTGAAATAATTTTATACCCAGACACTTTGCTGAAGTTGTTTATCAGGCTTAGTAGTTCTCTGGTGGAACTTTTCAGGTCACTTAAGTATACTGTCATATCCTCTGCAAACAGTAATATTTTGATATCTTCCTTTACAATTTGTATCCCTTTGACTTCCTTTCATTGTCTGATTGCTCTGATAAGATTTTAAGTACTATATTGAGTAAGTAAGGAGACAGTGGGCAGCCTTGTCTAGTTCCTGATTTTAGTAGGATTGCTTCAAGTATTTCTCCATTTAATTTTATATCAACTGTTGGTTTTCTGTGTATTGTTTAATTATGTCTAGGTATAAACCTTGAATTACTGACCTTTCCAATGCTTTTAAGATGAAGGAGTGTTGTATTTTGTCAAATTATTTTTAAATATTGCATTATATAACCTGGTAAATTTTTTCTTTGAGTTTGTTTATATAGTGGATTATATTGATGGATTTTGACATATTGTCATATCCCTGCATCACTGAGATAAAGCCTAATCGATCATGATGGGTGATCCGTTTGATGTGTTGTTAGATTTGGTTTGCTAGAATTTTTTTCTTTTTTTCCATTTTTATTAACTTGAGTATTTCTTATTTACATTTCGATTGTTATTCCACTTCCCGGTTTCCATGCCAACATCCCTCTAACCCCTCCACTTCCCCTTCTATATGGGTGTTCCCCTCCCTATCCTCCCCCTCATTACCGCCCTCCCCCAACAATCACGTTCACTGGGGGTTCAGTCTTGGCAGGACCTAGGGCTTCCCCTTCCACTGGTGCTCTTACTAGGCTATTCATTGCTACCTATGAGGTTAGAGCCCAGGGTCAGTCCATGTATAGTCTTTGGATGGTGGCTTAGTCCCTGGAAGCTCTAGTTGGTTGGCATTGTTGTTCATATGAGGTCTAGAGCCCCTTCAAGCTCTTTCAGTCCTTTCTCTGATTCCTTCAACAGGGGTCCTGTTCTCAGATCAGTGGTTTGCTGCTGGCATTTGCCTATGTATTTGCTGTATTCTGGCCTTGTCTCTCAGGAGAGATCTACATCCAGTTCCTGTCAGCCTGCACTTCTTTACTTCATCCATCTTATCTAATTGGGTGGCTGTATATGTATGGGCCACATGTGGGACAGGCTCTGAATGGGTGTTCCTTCTGCCTCTGTTCTAAACTTTGCCTCCCTATTCCATCCCAAGGGTATTCTTGTTCCCCTTTTAAAGAAGGAGTGAAGCATTTGCAGTTTGGTCATCCTTCTTGAGTTTCATGTGTTTGTGCATCTAGGGTAATTTGAGCATTTGGGCTAATAGCCACTTATCAATGAATGCATACCATGTGTGTTTTTCTGTGATTGGGTTATCTCCCTCAGTATGATATTTTCCAGTTCCATCCATTTGCATATGAATTTCATAAAGTCATTGTTATTGATAGCTGAGTAATACTTCATTGTGTAGATGTACCATATTTTCTGTATCCATTCTTCTGTTTAAAGGTATCTGGGTTCTTTCCAGTTTCTGGCTATTATAAATAATGATGCAATGAACATAGTGGAGCACGTGTCTTTTTTATATGTTGGGGCATCTTTTGGGTATATGCCCAAGAGAAGTATAGCTGGGTCCTCAGGTAGTTCAATGTCCAATTTTCTGAGGAACCTCCAGACTGATTTCCAGAATGGTTGTACCAGTCTGCAATCCCACCAACAATGGAGGAGTGTTCCTCTTTCTCCACATCCTCGCCAGCATTTGCTGTCACCTTAGTTTTTGATCTTAGCCATTCTCACTGGTGTGAGGTGAAATCTCAGGGTTGCTTTGATTTGAATTTCCCTTATGACTAAAGATGTTGAACATTTCTTTTGGTGTTTCTCAGCCATTCAGCATTCCTCAGCTGTGAATTCTTTGTATAGCTTTGAACCCCATTTTTTCATAGGGTTATTTGTCTCCCTGCAGTCTAACTTCTTGAGTTCTTTGTATATTTTGGATATAAGCCATCTATTTAAAAGGTACTTAGAGAAATTTTAAATACACTATTCTGAGGAAGTTAATTTTTGGGGGATAGACAACTTAGAGAATTAATAAGTTTATAAGATAAAGAATGCAGTATCTAGCTGTAGTGGGTTGTCAAATTAATAACTTTAATTTATCATATAGATAGAATGAAGTTAGTTTATAACTTTGAAGTTTCAATTATACAGTGTTAGTGTTTTGTATCTAGACTGAAGATTGAATGCTTATTTAAATAAAACTTTTTTCCATATTCCAAAACAATTATCATATTCCTATGTTTGAAAAGATTATACCTTGGAGTTTCTTCCTTATTTTACCCAAAACAGTTTGAACAAGTTTTTTGCTAAATCACTTTAGGAAATAATAGCATTTTTGTTATCTGATCCCACTAAATTTTTTGACATCTTTATCTATCTTCATCAATGTTTTTAACAAATAAATTAATTTAGACAACTCCATCTATCTTTGATATTTCTTTATAATAATTATGTATCCACTAACCCTTACTCATCTCTATGGTTATTAAACACCACTTGCCTTCATTGTGTTTTAGAGGAAAAATTATAAAATAGTCTTGGTAAAAGAAAGTAATTTTCTGCTCATCTACTTGAATAGAACTTTGATTGAATTGGTATGATATCATATTTGAAAAATAAATACATTGGTAAGAAGCAATATGTACTTTTCTTAACCTGATAAATATATTAGTGTCAGATCCAAAATAGATGTAAAGCATGTATTTCATCAGATATACATGAGTTTCTTCCTCACACATTATATTCTGATTGTAGTCTACTAAATGCTGTAAATATACAGGAAAATTTCAATAATAAATGTTTATGAAACTAAATAAGAGAACAGGAAAGTATGTATGAGAAGATAAATAAGCAATTATAACTTAAATATCTGTATTTCTCTTATGAATTATACGGATTTGAATGTGTATGATCTTTTTAAGATTTATTTTATTTATTTACATTCCAAATGTTGTCTCAATTTATGGTACACCCTCCACAAGCTCTTCCCTCTGTCCCCCAATATATTTGCTTCTTAGAGGTTGTTAAAGCACCCATGCACCCACTCCTACCTCACCCTACTATCATCTCTCTTCTCTGGGGCAACACGTTTCTGTAGGATTAAGCTCACCCTTTCCCACTGAGTCAAGACAATGCAGTCCTCTCCTACATCTGTAGTGGGAACCATAGGGTAGCCCATGTATGTTCTTTGGCTTGTGGATAGCCTCTGAGAGCTCTGAGGGGTCCTTGTGAGTTGATACTATTGTTCTTCCTATGGAGTTGCAATTCTTTTCAGCTCCTTCAGTCTTTCCCCTAACTCTTCGATAGGGATCCTGACTACAGTCCAATGGTTAGCTGTAAGTATCTGTTGCAATTGGCTGTTGGTTGTACCTCTTAGAGGACAGCCATACTAGGCTCCTGTCTGTAGGCACAACACAGATATATACCTGATGATCTGGTACTTTCTACATGTACCTACCCCACACTGCTAAATATTTCTATTCATTTTCCTGGCCCTCTGGGATTCTCTCCTATCTCCCTCCATACCTATCCTGCCCCCCCTTCCCTCCTCCTCTTCTCTGCTACCCAGTTACGCACTCCCTCTGCCTCTTGTGATTATTTTGTTTCCCCTACTAAGTGGGATTGGAGTATCCACCCTGGAGGTATACTTCTTGATAAGCTTCATATGGTCTGTGAGTTGTATCTCTTAAAGAAGTGATAACAACACTAGTCATCAGGGAAATCCAAATCAAAATAACCTGGGATTCTACCTTACACTATTTTGAATGGCTAAGATCGAAAACTCAAAAGACAGTACATGCTGGCAAGGATGTGCAGAAAGAACTCTCTTCTATTTCTGGTTGGATTGCAAACTGGTACAACCACTCTTAAAAATCAATATGGCAGTTTCTCAGTAAATTGGAAATAGTTTTATCTGACGACCCAGCTATATCAGTCCTCAGCATATACCCAGAAAAGGCTCCATCACACCGCAAGGTCAAGTGCTCCACTATGTTCATAGTAGCCTTATTTGTAACAGCCAGAAGCTGGAAACAACCCAGATGTCCCTCAACTGAAGAATGGATACAGAAAATATGGTTCATTTATACAATGGAATACTATTCAGTTGTTAAAAACAAGGACATCCTGAATCTTGCAGGCAAATGGATGAAACTTGAAAATATTGTCCAGAGTGATGTAACACAGACACAAAAGAATATACATAGTATGGGACTGCATGCACCAGGGGTTCCTCATGGAGATCTGGATTCAGGAGAAGGGAAGAGAACTCAGGCAGTGGGGGAAACACCTTTCACTGCTCCAGCTGCTGGTCCTTCCCTTTGTGCCACTACTGTTTCAGCTTCTCAGCAAGAGACACACTAGCCTGAGAAGAGTGCAGGGGAGCTTCTGGCAATGATTTCCAGAGAGCAGATCTCTTCCCCATGCTACAGTGTTACAGCTCTTATGACAGAAACTCTCAGATGATGGAATAATTCTTGCACACACTTAATCCTTCTGAACAAATTTGTGTGTGTGTGTGTGTGTGTGTGTGTTGGCTTGAATTTTTTCTCCCTCTTTATTAAATTGGGTATTTCTTATTTACATCTCAACTGTTATTCCCTTTCCCAGTTTCCAGGCAAACATCCCCTAACCCCTCCTCCTCCCCTTATGTATGGGTATTCCCCTCCCCTCCTTCCCCCATTACCACCCTCCTCCGAATAATCCCATTCAATGGGGGTTCAGTCTTTGCAGGACCAAGGGTCCTTCCCCTTCCACTCGTGCCCTTACTAGGCAATTCATTGCTACCTATGAGGTTGGAGCCAGGTCAGATCCATATATAGTTTTTTTGGGTAGTGGCTTAGTCCCTGGAAGCTCTGGTTGGTTGAAATTGTTGTTCATATGGGGTCTCAAGCCCCTTCAAGCTCTTTCAGTCCTTTCTCTGATTCCTTCAATGGGGGTCCCATTCTCAGTTCAGAGGTTTGCTGCTGTCATTCACCTATGTATTTGCTGTATTCTGGTTGTGTCTCTCAGGAGACATCTACATCCGGTTCCTATCAGCCTGTACTTCTTTGTTTCATTCATCTTATCTAGTTTGGTGGCTGTGTATGTATGGGCCACATGTGGGGCAGGCTCTGAATGGGCATTACTTCAGCCTCTGTTCTAAAGTTTGCTTCCCTATTCCCTCCCAAGGGTATTTTTGTTACCCCTTTAAAGAAGGAGTGAAGCATTTGCAGTTTGGTCATCCTTCTTGAGTTTCATGTGTTCTGTGCATCTAGGGTAATTCAAGCATTTGGGCTAATATCCACTTTTCGATGAATATATACAACGTGTGTTTTTCTGTGATTAGGTTACCTCACTCAGGATGATAATTTCCAGTTCCATCCATTTGCCTATGATTTTCATAAAGTCATTGTTTTTGATACTTGAGTAATATTCCATTGTATAAATGTACCACATTTTCTGTATCCTTTCTTCTGTTGAAGGGCATCTGGGTTCTTTCCAGGTTCTGGCTATTATAAATAAGGCTGCTATGAATATAGTGGAGCATGTGTCTTTGTTATTTGTTGGGGCATCTTTTGGGTATATGCCCAAGAGAGGTATAGGTGGATCCTCAGGTAGTGCAATATCCAATTTTCTGAGGAACCTCCAGACTGATTTCCAGAATGGTTGTACAGTCTGCAATCCCACCACCAATGGCGGAGTCTGAACACAATTGTTGAGTATATCCTATTGGTTTGTCCTGAGAACTTGGGAATACCTGATCTACATATTTGGGGGTATGGTCTTGTTTCTGTGACTGATCTGTCTTGAGCCTACCTGACCTGTGGTCATGTCCTCACCTGTGGAGAAGGGGCTTGGGGTATTGCCCTAAGTGATTGGTCTGTCTGAAATCTCTCTACAGGGATGAGGGGGACGTTGTTTGTGAGGCCTTGATCTTCTGGGAGTTTGGGGATGTTACTGCTGTCCCTCTTAAGTCTCCAGAGATTCAACCTATCTAATGAGGAATCAGGGTACTTTTCACAGCCTGCTGCCCCACAACATACTATGTACTCACTGATAACTGGATTATATAATCTTATGAACAGGAAACATATCCTTAATGGTTTTGCTGCAATATAATTCATGTTTATATAGATTCTGGTTTTGAAACTTCTCAACTATTTCTGAGGCCTCTTTGGATAAGTGATATTAATTTCTTCCTTGATATTACACTCATCCATAAAGATTACTTGTTGCTGATATATCTTTCTCAAAGAAATATATAAAAGGTATCATGCTGAAAGGTGAATGAAGAGATTAAATTAGTGAGAATTGTCTATTTTATACAATTTATTATTTTATACAAATATAAATTACTCAGATGTCTTGTCTTATGGTCAGTAGATACATCCTGACTTCCTGAAAGATGCAGAGTTTTATTTTAGAATACTGATGTATTTTAAAAAAAGATAAATTCAAAAATGCAAATCTACAAGTTTAAATAACATTATCTTAGGGAATTAAACACTATTTAGAGTGATACAATTTAATTTACAAATAGTAGTTTTATGACTAGTTTTAGAAAGAGATGGCTAATTTTGATATTCATGCATACTTATGAGAAATAACAAACTATGTTAACATTGCAGCACATAATTTTAAATAAAATCTACCATAAAATGTAAAAATGTATGTAGGTTTATTTTTTGGTTGTGAAACAGAAGATGGGTGGGTGGAGACATGTGGGATCTAAGTAGCACAGAGAACATGCTTTATTATTCATTTTGGTTAGGTGGGTGAAAATTACTAAGAGGGGTAGGATACAGCCAGCAGAATTAGCATCAATTCTTTTTTTGGTAAAGATGAAGCAATGCTTCAAGTTTACTCAAATTCTGTATTCCGAAGCACAAAGGAATCTCAGCAGGAAAAGCATCATCACTTATCTGGTAATTTTGGTTAATCATACCTCTTTTAAATAGAACTTTCTAAACTTCATTGATGAATATATATTTAAATACACATTACTTTTCTTTCATTAAAGCTATGTGTTAGGCTGTCTTACAGAAACAATTTTGAGTTTTTGCAATTGGCTGCTAACTTAGGATGGCTGGCGACCAAGGAGACATATTTAATTTCTTAATTTATAGTTCCATCCAAGCATTGAGGGAGGTGAGATGTACTCAACAACAGAAACACTACAGGAGGTGCTATCCATTCTAAACCTCTTTTCATTATTTTCCAACATAAAAAAAAAATGTTTTAAAACAAAGCTCAGGATGGTTGAAACAATGAGTCCTATTTTGTGTGTGGGGTGTGTGTATGTGTGTGTGTGTGTGTGTGTGTGTGTGTGTGTGTATTGTTCTTTCAAGGAAATAAAGAATCAGACACTCAACTTATTTTTATCATTTGATTTAATGACATCTGTCATTGATAATTTGGAGGAAAAAATAACAGTAAATTCTGATCAAAAATAAGTTAAATGCAAAATTTATTAGATCAATGAATTTAAGCTAGTTTTTAATCAGTAAAATTGGTCTACCAATTTTGGTTAGATAAGAAAGAAATAACAGGAATTATCTCTGTTGGACAATACTTACAATAACTCATGGAAATGTCACAGCCCATGTCATATAGTAACAAAATCTTGTATGAGTAGGAAAAAATCATCAAAGGTAAGAGAATAAAGCACCTATACTTTTATTTCTCCTGATCCTGCCATCAGTCACTAACATCAAAACAGTGTCTTTGGTCTACCAATATATATTATGGCCATTCAATTCTATAGCTGCTTATGACAAAATTGGGGTTTGTGATTTATACAGTCACCTTTATTGAACAGCTGGTGTCCTGTGAGCCTTTCTACAATAGAGAGAGACATTGTTGGATCAAGAACATACCTTCTAAGGCAGTCTAATAAATATCTTTTAATATATATTAATTCTGTCAAATCTATTCCCATAGAGAATTTTGGTGTTTAGCTTGTTTTAGTTCTTTATGTATTCTAGATAGTAACTCCCTTCTCAAAGTACTAATTTACAAATATTTTCTTCAACTTGTTCCATTCATAACAACATCCTTTAATTTTACAATGAAAATGGTTAGAAAAAATTTAAAGTAAAACTCGTTTTCATACAAAAATTAATGTTTGCTAATTCTTAGTTGTAAGACATAGTACCAAATAATTCCATGGTTTTCTTATCATTTTTCATTATGGAAATGTAAATAAAGGCAATAATTATAAATGAATTGCTGAGGTATGAAAGCTCAAGAAGAAACAGGTTTCATAACAAATTGGAAAGATCACAGCATGAAACTCTATACATGAGAAAGAAAGAGTCTTAATAGTTTACAGTTAGTGGTTGGTTTTGTTGTCATCACACTAAGTAGATTTCTGATTGAACATATTTTCACGGTGTATCAACAGCAGACAGAAATTATTTCTGAATATAAAATAATACAAAACTAAGATCATCCTAGGATGCTGTTTTAAAAGAAATTTAAACAGCAGTAGAAAAATAAATCCCCTCTAAAAATGCATACCCAATATTTCTATCTCTTTGCTAAGTAGAGGTATTGTACCTCTAGTCTTGCTCATTTTTTTCTTCTGCAAAGAACTGTTCCTGATTTCTGCAATTTATACTATAGAACATACATAAAGTTTTTGTATATCTTTGTTTAAAATGTATTCATATTCTAGAACAATACCCCTCATTCTTATTATAGTGAATTTTTGTTCCTTATTCAATTTCTCTTGTAATAATAATACATTTAACTTGATTGACACTAGATAACCATGCTAATGCTTCATTTGAGGGTATCAACAGAGGACACAAGGTTTAGCGGTCATCGTTAAAGAACATCTTCATGGGTGCAAACTAGGAAAGCAAAATTAAAATTAAAACTAAGCTTTTAGAATGATAAAAGAAAGGGTCAAGAAAAAAGGAAGTGATATTATAAGGTGAGATAAGGGATAATACTGCTTGAAGGGGGAGATAAAGTGATGCATATGATCATATTTCATTTTATATAAAATGTTCAAGAGCACTTCAAGACAGTCACTTCTATATATGAGACATGATAAATCCATGAATCTCGACAGTATGATTATCAAAACAAGACTTTCACAATAGATGGTACCAGTCAATATCACACCAGTAATAGGGACAATCCCATAAGCCCCTATCACTACGTGGAGAGCAGTAGGTAGTAAATGGCTGCTGAGATTGGGAGAGTGGATCTTCTTCAGAGAAAATCCCTCTTTTAAATGATCCAATCCCAAAATGGTCAGACTTAAAGCCATGTAAATATAAGCAACACTAAATGAACTCAGCAAGTTATATTTATATATGTGTATATATACATATGTAATACTAATAAAAGAAGAGGTCATGAAAGGAGAAGTGACATGGGGGAAATCGAGGGAGAAAAAATGGTGAAAAAGAAATAGATTAAATACAGTGCTTATGTATGAAATTGTCAAAAGAATAAAATAATTGTTACAAATTGAAAATAATAAAACATGGAGAACTGGTTTAGTACATGAGGTGCTGTGAATCAGAAACAAGAGAATATAAACTCCAAAAAGATGTTGACAATTTGTCTCAAATGCTTATTATGTAAAGCTTAAGGTAAACCTAAAATATGGTAGAATTCTTTATTGAATTTTAACTTATTATTTTTTAAATCCAGAGATGGAACTTTGGAATGTTTAACATAATGAAAATATAATTGCATAATTTATTTCCTTCTTATAACTCCTGTTTCTGCTCTCAGCTGCCTCCCAAATTCACAGCTTCTCCTTTAGCCATTACAAATAACCAAATAGGTAAATAAACAAAATCTATTGAATACATTCAGTTTTAGTGAATGCATATGTTATAGGATTGACCATTTAGTATTAGATAATCAGTCACTAGCTCATATCTGAGGAAAGTTAATTTTTTTCTCTCTGCACTTTTTAATAGCTAGTACCTATTCACCTAGGGTTAGGGCCCCATAAAATTTTCCCATCTACTATGAGATATCAACTCATGTTGAATTACTCAGATTATATTTAAGTAGCTGTGTTGTTGAGCTTTCATAGGAGTAGATCCCTTACCATAGCTAGAAGGCACAATCTTAAAACTGACTTCCTGGTCGTCTGGCTTTTAAAATATTTCTAACCCACATTCAAAATGTTTCATGTGCATTTAGTGTACCAGTTGTATTGTGGATGTATTGAGGCTAGTCAGTTGTTCTCTGTGTTTTGTCTATTTGTTAATTTCTGTAATAGTTTACTTCTGCTGCAAAAGGAACTTCATAAATGAGGGGCAGTGTGGACACCCATTTGATAGCATAAGGATAAGCATCTATCTGCATTGTACTTAGGAATTATACTGGTTCAGAAAACTGGTGATAGCAGATTCTTCTCTGATATTTATAGCATCACAAGCCATGTATAATTATTTAGGTTTACAGTGCCAGGCATGATTTTCCCGCTGTTGAAAGGAAACTAAATTTCACATAGATTTCTTTTGCTTACCTCCAACTTAGAGGAGACAATTTTAAGAATTGCTTGCTATTTTACATACACCTTTGAAAAGTAAGTTTAGGTAACTAAAATTTTTCCCATGTGGGAAATAACTATAAATTGACTTCACTTAGCTAATATTTGATAGTTTAGAATTATGGACACTACTTACTAAATACTTAACTTTTAAGACTGACACTTTGTGGCCTAATCTAATTTAAAACAGTATTAATTAGTATTTACATAACTGAATACAGGTCATGAGTGATTGTGAAGAAGTCACAGGATAATATTTGTGAATTGATTCTTTCCTTCAACCATGTGGGTTCTAGAGATTGAATGCATATCATCATCACTGGGCTCAGTGGCAAGCCCTTTACTTACTGATCCATCTTGCTGGCCTGTAGTACCAATTTGTAAGTATGAAAGAGAAATCCAAAACACTAAGTTTTCTGATATTCTACTCATTGATATTTTTCAGGTTGAGAGAGGATCCCCCCAATTTCTTTTGTTTGGGAAGGGATATTTGACTGAGATTTATGTGGAAGATGATTTAGTATATGACACAAAAAATTATCTTAGAATCTGTTGTAAAATTGACAAATGTCACCACCAGATTCAAGTATTTGAAAGCATGGTCCTTAGTTGATAGCAGTGTTTGGAACATTGTGGGCTGTTTGGAACAGCCTTTCTCTAGGAAGTAGGTCACTAAGTTTAGGTTTTGAGAATTCATAGCCTAGCTCTACATCTAGTTTGCTTTCTCTTTGCCATGTTTGTTGTTGAAGACATGATCTTTCATATTCTTGCTCCTCTGTTCTGCTGCCCAACCTCCCAATGAGAATGAACTATTTTTCCTCTAGAACTATAGGGCAAAGTAAACTCTATCTTTCTGAAGTTGCCTCAGTCATGGTGTTTTATCTTTGTGGGAACAAAACATATATACATATACATAATTTATTAAAATCTTTAGCATACTATAGCTTTCATGAATGATTCTAATTTTTAATTCTATAGTTGGACTTGCTTATTCTATAATTATTTATTAAAACTGTTCTGAAACTAGGAGGCACATGACAAGTATAATTAGGATGTGGACATTTTCTGAATCAAAAGAAAAATGAATATTTTATGTCTACTCAAAATGCCCTAGGATCTATAACAAAAGTACTAACATAATATAAAGTACATTATTAAACACATTTACACATCTAATATTCTTCAATGTTGTACAAATACTAAATCTTAACCAAATTTGTTTAGTATTCTGTATGAAAATCTATTTTTTTCTACTTCTTGAATTATTTGAAAGGCATAATTTACCAGAAAGTGACTATGGAGAGGTGAAAATAAACCCTTATAAATACATTTAAAGTTTATACACAGTAGAATATTATTCCTCTGGTAAAAATTGTCTGCAGCTGTGTTTAACAAAGACATTGAGTTGTCAAATTGAATATATTAATTTAATGAAAATAAATCAACCTGTGCACTGTGAGATGCCCACTGACTTTTAAATTTGTAATTAAAAGGTTATAAGTCACTCATTTCAAAACATTAAGTTACTGGGTAACAAATAGGGTAGGTGCATGATATCTGTTGAGACAAAGTTGTATTTATTTGAAAATGAAAGTTCTGTAAATATTTCATACTATACTGCTAAGTTAGCAAAATGTGTTCTACTTCAATTAAAATATTTGAGCGCATATAAACACATTTATCCTACAAAATTTCTGCTATATTTTACTAACAGATATCCACTTACAGCAATGCAAATAACATTTCTATAGTTCTTATGGCTTTCCTAACTTTAAAAATATTAAGTCTTGTTTTGACTAATGATACTGCTATAATATAAAATGCTTAAAATAATTATATTTTATACTTGTTTATATTTTATATATTTTTTATATTTAAAATGGCAGAGAAACATTCTGTTTCTAATTAATGATTAGTGATATCGAGAACCTTCCATGGTAGATTCTTACTCTGAAACTATTTTCCTTTAGTTGTCTTGAGTTATCAAATTGAACATATTACTTTAATGAAAATAAATTAAATTGTATTCAAAGAGGTTTACTACTGAGACAGAAAAGCAACTGATACATAGACCATTTACTTCCTATTTTAAGGTTAGTGAAAGCACTATAGGGTAATCATAAATCCAATTTATTAAAAATCTAGCACACTTCAAGAAAGAGAAGTTGTGAGTAAAACTTTTAATTCTTTACTGTGATCTTATGTACATATAGTAACAATAAAATTCTCATTGTTTGTATT
Organism: Rattus rattus; assembly: GCF_011064425.1. Classification (NCBI taxonomy): domain Eukaryota; kingdom Metazoa; phylum Chordata; class Mammalia; order Rodentia; family Muridae; genus Rattus; species Rattus rattus. The sequence goes on along the minus strand of NC_046172.1, from coordinate 39,475,571 downwards.
TATGCCATGAAAAGAAGTCCCTGTTTGATCTGACTTACTATATGGGATGCTATTGATATAAAAGTTGAAAGCAAGCAAAAACACACAAAGAATCACATGTTGTATAAAATAAGGATACTTAGATGAAGACAAACATGTACACAACAATCAAAATATCTAGTAGATATAGAAAATTCATAGTCTTTTATTGGCTCTGAGCACTGAGCACAATGACCCCAATGGAGGAGTTAGAGAAAGGACTGAAACAGATGAAGGGGTTTGCAACCTCATAGGAAAACAACAATATCAACCAACCAGCTCCCCTAGAGTTCTCAGGGACTAAAGCACCAGCCAAAGAGTACACATGGACCCATGGCTCTACCCACATATGTAGCAGAGGATGTCTTTCTCTGGCATCAATAGGCGGAGAAGCCCTTGGTTCTGTGAAGGCTCATTTCCCCAGTATAGGGGAATGCCAGGGAGAAGAGGTGGGAGTGGATGGGTGGGTGGGCAAGCACCCTCATAGAAGCAGGGCTTTGCAGAGGGGAAACCGGGAATGGGGATAACATTTGAAATGTAAATAAATAAAATGTCCAATAAAAAAAGAAACCCTCTGAACTGAGAATGGGACCCCCGTTGAAGGAATCAGAGGAAGGACTGAAAGAGCTTGAAGGGGCTCAAGACCCCATATGAACAGCAATGCCAAGCAACCAGAGCTTCCAGGGACTAAGCCACTACCCAAAGACTATACATGGACTGGCCCTGTGTTCCAACCTCATAGGTAGCAATGAATAGCCTAGTAAGAGCATCAGTGGAAGGGGAAGCCCTTGGTCTTGCCAAGACTGAGCCCCAGTGACTGTGATTACAGCAAGGGCGGTAATGGGGGGGGATGGGGAGGAACACCCATAGAGAAGGAAGGGTGGAGTTAGGGATGTTGGCCTGGAAATGAGAAAGGGGAATAACAATAAAATGTAAATAAGAATGCCAAGTTAAAAAAAAAAAAAAAAAAGAAAGAAAGAAACCCTCCCTGGGTATGTGGAGTGAGGCTAAATAAATAAATAAAGTCCTGGATTATTTTTATTAGCAACAAAGCTTTTATTAATCTTTCCACAAAAGAAAGTTTTTCCTTAACCATAAACTAAATTATAGATTTCAAATATGTTTTATATTTTGTGGAACAAAACATACTTACAAAAACATTTTATTGAAGAATAAATGTCAATTTTCATAGATAGATAGACACAGGCTCATGAAAAAATTGCACATTCAAAAATGGCAGATCTAGATAGGAAAACCTATTATCTTAAGAGTCAACACTAATGAGCAAGCTGTGTGGAATACTTTGAAAGCATGACAACAAATTATTTGATACCTTGACTATTAAGACATGAAGCAGAATTTTTCTCTTCTCGAGAATTTATTTTCTTTATTTAAAACACCATGACTTGACAAAGTATGAAAAGGCAATATGTTTTCCCTCAGCATTCTGTATGCCTCTTAAGATGCTTACAGTGAAAACTTGAGGCTTGTGAAGAAGCCATACGCAGATATGTTCAATGGACAGCTTTTGATAAATTCTTAGCATTATAGCAAGACGGAGCTCTCTGCCAGCCATTTATAAATTAGATTCTCACAAGTGGGTCCATTTCCTTTTACTTTCAAACTGCATGAAAGTCAACAAAAGTGTCTAGTTGAGTATAATCAATAATTAGTAAAAAGTAATGAACATATATCTTTTTACTTCAGTGGTATTTATTGAATCTAGGGCCTTGAACATGCTATTTAATAGTATATTAGTTGAAATGTGTATTAAATAATAGATTGTGGAAACAACTGGACATTCCATTAAGGAAGAATGGGCAACACTCTGCTACCCTCATATAATGCAAGTACTAAAGTAACTATTCAATGTTCACTAGTAACTATTCACAGTTAAATTCAGTTCAAGTAGGATAGCATGTGCCCACAAGAAATGTTAGCATGTTTTATATAATATCTCTTAAATATGTAGTAGGGAAATATTTAAATAATCTTACAAATTAGAACCTAAAAAGTAATAATTATCTATGTATTTCCACAACCACCTGAAAGAAAGTTTGACATGAGAATCTGGCATAAATATTCTAAGTTCAAGACCGGTATAGACTTGTACTAGACACACACAAAAAAACTTACATGATATTAAGAACTAAATAATTTTAATTGCATGTAAACCTTTATGCCATATTGTCTCAGAAAATAAGAAGCTTAGAAAGATATGTTCGTTGAAAAAACCCAACATCTATGTGTAAAAAATGACAATTTTGTCTTCATATATTTTTACATCTACCATTGATTAGTTATTTGTTCTGCAAGTGAAAATAGCCAATTCAAGACAGATTAGTGTATACTAAATTTAGTTTGAAGCTGAGCTTTGGCATGTGAGTTCACTGACCCCAAGGAAGGAGGACAGGGAAGTAGACATGGGATGGGACAGAATGGAGAAGGAGAAGAAAGAGAAAATGTGTGTGTACAGAGAGTGAGGAGAGAGAGAGAGAGAGAGAGAGAGAGGGAGGGAGGGAGAGAGGGAGAGGGAGAGAGAGAGAGAGAGAGAGAGAGAGAGAGAGAGAGAGAGAGAGAGAGAGAAAGTAAAATGATTATATAGGAGGAGCTTCTGGAAAGTGCAACCCAGTCCCTGGAATGTAAATTTCAGAGTTGTGGGCAGGATTATGTTATGCCAAATAGGGACTGAGGGACGGTAGAAGAACCTGGAGGCCTGGTCTGCTTTGATATATAAAGTATACACCTTAGCCCCTTCTCCCAGGATCTGAAATCAAACAAAAATAAAATATGAAGCACAGATAATTACTAAAGTTTAGGGTTCAGTGATTATTTAAAAACAACCCGGGAAGGGAATAACAATCAAAATGTAAAATAAGAAATACTCAAGTTAATAAAGATTAAAAAAAACAATTCTTGGTTTTTTCTCCAACTTCTAATACAACATTCAAAGTGTCACTTTCTTAGAGATTTTTGCCTCTATTTTAATATTACTGCAACAACCCACATAATTTAATACGATTATTTCATTAACATGGTGTATTAAATATCTGCATAGATTGGTGTCAAGAAAAGACACCAGTATAATGTAATCTTGATCTAGTAACCAGACTTTCACTTAAGAATATCTAAGAATGGGGAATTTGGGGGTTTAGCTCAGTGGTGAGCGCTTGCCTAGCAAGCAAAGGCCCTGGGTTAGGTCCCAGCTCGAAAAAAAAAGAAAAGAAAAAAAAAAAAAAAAGAAAAAAGAATATCCCTAAGAATGTGCTCTTAAAAAGCCACAAATGGATATATAACACACATCTTTCAAATTACTCTCCTGAAATATTTATTAATTTAAACCAGTTCCAAAGATCAAAAACATTAATTAGAAGATTATTTTGTTGTGACACTTAATGTTAATGAACCTGAAAAGACCAGTCATGAGCCGATCTGATGAACTTGCACAAGGATCTTTATTTACAAATTGCAGGTTGGGATTAGCCCACTTCAGGATGGTTTTGGTTGTGAAGAGCCCAGAACACTCATCGGGGTAAGGTTTTATAGAAAAAGGCAAGTCGGAGGTGTTTCTAACCTAGCAAGCATCAAATTGGTTTGGTATTGTGGTCTTTACCATAATTGGCTGGTCCTGGGAGCCAAACCTTAAACTTAACTTCTGAATTCTTCCTAGGTAGGTGTGAGCTTGTAACCTGGAGGTGCAGATTTGTTGCAGGAAATAAGCTGGAGACTGGTGCTGGATGCAGGTTTGTTGGGGCAAATTATCCTGGAGATGCAGTTCTTGTTGGGCGAGAGGGGGTAACATAGAAACTAATGCTAGGTACAGGCCTGTTAATTAACCTTGGATCAGGTTCCCTAAAATGGAATCTGAACTTAAAAGATTTGGTCTCTCAATTTCTTCTGGTGATTAGTCCAAGAAAATAGATTATATCAGGAGTAATTTCAGAATATAAGTTTAAAATGGTTGTGTGTAGATATTTTTTGTCTATAGATTTTTGTTATTTCATTTTTATTCATTTTTATTTTTAATTGCATTTTTGTTTACATTTTAAATATTATCCCCTTTCCTGTGTTTCCTTCCAGAAAACTGCTATCCTCCTCATCCCTTGCTTCTGTGAGGGTGCTCCCTCACCCACCCACCCACTCCTTCCCATCTCCCTGCCCTAACATTCCCCTCTACTGGGTCATCGAGCCTTGACAGGACCAAGGACTTCACCTCCCAATTCATGACACATCTGCTACATATGCAGATGGAGCCATAGGTCCATCCCTGTGTACTCTTGGGATGATGGTTTAGTTTTAAAAATGTGCTACCACCTTTGACTGAAAGATGCTGTGCTACCAGCCACTCCTGGCTCTGTTTTGTTCCACCAGGCATAAAACCTCTAGCACTGACTTGGCTTCTCTTTCCTACCCACCTTTGCTCCAGGAAGGTTTGCATTACCAGCCTACTTCCCAGATCATAGAATCCATAGATGAAGGACACAGGACAGCTTTACTATTTTAGAACTTGCTGGTTAGAAATTGCTGGGCATAGAAATCTCCTGACTGGAATGTCATGCCCCTCTAAATTATCATTGTTTCTCCTCTTGCCCTAAACTTAGTGGCTTGTATCAGCTAGCCCCAGCAAACCTCCTTGGCCATCTGCCCATGGTAGAGGCCACAGACCCTGGCTACCCCAAGGCCTTACATGATTGCAGCACCATAATTCCCCTCAAAGCATGTCCAAAAAAAAAAAAAAAAAAAAGAAAGAAGAAAGAAAAAAATCTATTTTCCGTGTCTCCTTTTCTTCCTGGGACCCAGAAGTCCCACCTGTATCCTCCACTGAGCAATTGACCACCCCCCTTCTCTACTGACAAGTGAAGAATGAATGGGGAGAAAGATTTAAGTGACAGAACTATTCCTTACATAAAATGATTTTTAAATATATAAGCAGACATGTTTTTGAAATAAGAAAAGCATTCTGTCTTAGTTTTCTTGTTGCTGTGGTAAATTGCTTTTATAAAACAAACAAGGAAAAGATTATCTGGACTTTGCAGTTCAAGGTCCATGGTGGTAAGAGTCAAGTCATCAGAGTCTGAATTACCTGATCTTGCATATTCACTCAGGATTAAAAACATTGAGCGTTGTTTCTCAACTTGCTTTTTCATATACGGTCTATATCAACTCAGAAACGATGGTTCTAGCTTTTAGCATGGGTATTCTACTACCTCTCCCACCCCAGGCTTAATTAACCTAATCAACATAATTCTCTATCTCATGTCTGGAATCTGTGTAATTTCCTACAGATTTGCATAGAGAAAACAACACTATCACACCCTCACTGAAAAGAATGAACTATTTGAATACACAACAAATCAAAAATATACCAGAATCTCAGGATTACGCTTCATGCTTCCAGTTATTTGGTAATTATCACTACCTTCATTTTCCTTTGCCTTATAAAGCTCAGTTATCACTTTCCTACAAAGAGATAAAGAAGAAATAATTCAATATAATTATCTATGTCTTTAGCAAGTCTCAGCTCTCAATACAAATAATGTTTTAGCGTTTTATTTATCAAGAGCAATTATTACATGCTTTAGAGAATATTTTTTGATCATCTAATTATACTCAGCAAAGTGAATAGACTGAAAGAATAAAAGAATGTCTTACTCTGAAGATTATGTTTGACACTGTTCGTGGCATATTTGTAGTTTCTTTGAAATCAGAGTTTGAATTTATGGTAAGACAAGTCAGGTTTTGCTGATTTTCTGGAGTTTATAGTCTATTAGACAAAAAAAGCATACAAATAAACATCATAATGTCAGAAGTTCAAGAGCATTTTGATGTATTAAATATGGTTTTTATTTTTGAAAAAGGTATCTTCTGTCTAGAAACTATGAAAAAGAACAAAAAGAAACTAAATGTGAATACTATATCTTGTTTTTCTATAACTGTATCCACATATCCATCTGTATTTTATATATCACAGGAATATAGATAAACAACACTAAAGTTGGTACATAGGTATACTGCAATTTAATGTAAACAATAAGGTTGATGGGATTCAGGTTTTTCACTGGAGTTAATGGGAGGTTCCACATAAAGGAGATAGAAAAATTCCCTTTCATGCTAGATAAGAATTGTACATATCAGTATAAAAGCATTTTAGCTTTATCTAATATAGTTGACTATGTATGCACAAAAATTTTGCAATAGATTTTTTCCTTTTTTGAAAATAAGACATTTTCATAATGATATATTCTGATTATGGTGTTCCTTCCCCCAAATTACTCCAAGATCCCCCCTCCCATTTGCATGCTTGCCCTTTGCGTCTTTCCTTATAAAATAAACATGAATCTAAAAAAGCAATAAAATAAAATAAAATAAGATACAACAAAAACAAATTGGAATAGAACAATTAAGTAAGTCAAAAAGTACTAGAATCACATATATATGTAAAAACACACCCATTTGCACACACAGGAATCTCATAGAAACATACAACCAGAAACCATAATATAAAATAAAAAGATAGATAAGAGTTAAAAATATCCATTATATGAGATAGAACCCATCCCAGACAATAACTGGGTAACCAAGAACATGGGTCTAGATAGTTCAAGGACCGAGAAGAAAACCAAGTACTACTTAGTACTTTGTTAAACTAATGAATATAGCAATAAAAATCACTCCTAATGATATTTTGCTATAGTTTTAGATTTATGCAGCCATCATTATAGAAGCATCTTCCTGCAGTTGATAGAAAATAATACAGAAACCCACAGCCAAACAATGTGTAGATAGTGAGAGACCTTTGAACACTCAGCCCTAAATGGGTCATCTACAACAAACAATGTGGTGCAGGGAACACGATGGAAGAAGAGGTAGAAAGAATGTGAGAGCCAGAGTAGATAAAGGACACCAAGGAAATACATTGGAACCAGTGTACAGATGAATTGTAAAGACAATAGCCACACAAAGTTTGAATGGGATCAGTGCTTAGAGGAGAAATAAACATAAGCCTGATTCTTAATGTACAAGGTATCTCCTATTCATAAGTACTCACAAAAAAAATAGCTTTTTTTTCTAGCAGAGTTTTACCAGAGTATGCATCATTTTTAAGGACAGGCCCTATGCTGTAGATAGTCAAAACAAACAAACAAACAAACAAACAAACAAAAAACTCAACAGTATCTTTTTAGAATTATTTTATGAGTATGAGTGCTTTTTTCTGCATGTCTATATGTGCAATTCACATTTGCCTAGTACCTCCAAATGTTACAATATTTCAGAGACCGTAGAACTGGATTTATAGATAGTTTTAAGCTGCCATGGGTCCTGGGAACCAAACTGTTGCAAGAATAAGTGTCCCAGCCTTTCAGTGTGTTTTTAAATGCTTTAGAATATACACATAAATTTCTTATCATTATTAATTCAGATAGATCACACTCAAGAATACTCTGTATTGATGAACACATTTGTCAATAGCTTTCTTTAGTAAAGATTTGTATAATTCTTAAAGAAGTAGCTGGGGAACAGAATATATGAAGTGAGTCTGGGAACAAGAATTTAATGAATAAAATGTTCTATAAACAAAAGGAGAAAAGCTTATCTGAAGTTCACATACGTCAATATGAGAATATTCCTGTTGCTGTTTGGACATGAAATATCCCTAAAGGTAATTAGACTGCTTTTTCCCACCCACAGTTGCTGTTTTATGGATTTGTGGAACCTTTAGAAACTAGAGACTTGCTATAAAAAATGGGACGGTGGCATGTAGCATTTAGGCTGATAGAGGTATCTAGCTTCTGGCCTGAACTCTTTTCTATCTTTTCTATCTTTTGAGATATAATAAGCTAGTCCACGAGTGTCCACTGCCACACCATGATGGCCTGATAATCACTGAAAACATGAATCAAAATGAATCTTTCCTTGTCTAACTTTTTCTCTCAGGTATTTTGTCAGAGTCAGAAGAAAAATATTTAATGCCATTTCCAATAAACAAAATCAGGACCAATTCGGACACACACACACACACACACACACATACACACACACACACACACACACACACACACACATGAAACATTAAATAAATATGAATGAATGTTTCCATATGAATGTAAGTGAATGATCAAATACTTATGCAATTGTGGAATATATGTGAAATAACTTGTTTAGTATAACAATTTAGCTAGATCTCAGTCCTCAAGGAATTGACAGCATAGACCCTAGATATGATTTGATGAGAATTGTTCTTCCTTCTATAGTCTTCCTTCCCAAATTACATAAGTTAGTCAATCCATGAGGAAACCACAGAAAAATCTAACATTCCATTAGTAATTTTCAAAACATCAACAGGCAAAAAATTGAAAACCTCATCAAAGGTAATTAGAGTAATTCAGAAACGTGAGTTAACTATAGTTGCCATGCTGATTATGACCATGGAACAGAAAATAACAAATGTTATAAACAAGTTAATATGAATACAATGTATACTAAAGAGTAAGTTATTAACATTTATTTTTGTGTTGTAAGACATATATGACATATAAGATGTTAATGATAGTGAAATTATATGGAGTACATAGGAACTTCTTGAACTGTATTTGCTACTTTTCTTTAGATCTATGTATAATCTAAAATTAAAGGCTTATTCAAATTTAGAAGACTACATAAGAAATCATAGGGACCAGGAGTTCACGGTCACTTTCCTCAGTTACTTGAAGATCTCAACATACAGATCTTTCACTTGCTTGGTTAAAGTCACACCAAGGTATTTTATATTATATGGGACTATTGTGAAGGGTGTAATTTCCATAATTTCTTTCTCAGCCTGTTTATCCTTGTAGTAGAGGAAGGCTTCTTCATTAGATTGAGTTAATTTTATATCTAGCCACTTTGCTGAAGTTGTTTATCTCTGGTAGAACTTTTGGGGTCAATTAACTATACTACCTAATCATCTGTATATAGTGATATTTTGTCTTCTTCCTTTCCAATTTGTATCCCTTTGAACTCCATTTGTTGTATGATTACTCTGGTTAGATTTTTGAGTACTAAATTAAGTAGAGAGAGAGTGGGCAACTTTATCTAGTCCCTGATTTTAGTGAGATTGCTTCAAGTTTCTTTGCCATATATTGCTTTTACTATGTTTAGGTATGAGCCTTAAATTCCAGATCTTTCCAAAACAATTACCTTGTAGGGGTGTTGAGTTTTATCTAATCTGCTTTCAGCATCTAAGGAGATGATCATGTGGGGTTTTTATTCTTTGAGTTTGTTTATAGAGTGAATTATGTTGATGGATTTCCATGTATTGAACCATCCCTGCATCCCTGAGATGAAGCCTACTTGATCATAATGGATGATCGTTTTCATGTGTTCTTGGATTCAGTTTGAAAGAATCATATTGAGCATTTTCATGTAGATATTCATAAGGGAAATTCGTCTGAAGTTCTCTTTATTTGGTGAGTCATTGTGTGGTTTAGGTATAAGGGTAATTGTGGCTTCATAAAACAAATTGGGTAGTGTTCATTTTGTTTCCATTTTGTGGAACAGTTTAGACAGTATTTACATCAGGTCTTCTATGAAGGTCTATAGAATTCTGCACTAAAACTATCTGTTCCTGGGAGTTATTGTCTGGGATACTTTTAATAACTGCTTCTGTTTCTTTAAGAGTTATGGGAACGTTTAGATGGTTTATGTGGTTCTGATTTCACTTTGATACCTGGAGTCTGTCTAGAAAATTGTCCATTTCATGCAGATTTTCCAGTTTTTTGAATATAGGCTTTTGGTCTAGGATCTGATGATTTTTGAATTTCGTCATATTCTGTGGTTATGTCTACCTTTTCATTTCTGATTTTGTTAATTTTGATATTGTCTCTACACCCTCTAGTTAGTATGGCTAAGGGTTTATCTATCTTGTTGATTTTGTTGAAGATCCAGCTATTATTTTGTTGAATCTTTGTATAGATATTTTTGTTTCTACTTTGTTGATATCAGCCCTGTGTTTCATTATTTCCTTATATTTACTCCTCTTGGGTATACTTGCTTCTTTTTGTTTTAGAGCTTTTAGGTGTACTGTCAAGCTGCTAGTGTATGCTCTCTCCTGTTTCTTTTTGGAGGCACTGAGACCTATGGATGTTTCCTCTCAGCACTGCTTCCATTGAGTCCCATAAGGTTGTGTATGTTGTGCCTTCATTTCTTTAAATTCTAAGAAGTCTTTAAATTCTTTATTTATTCCTTGACAAAGTTATTATTGAGTAGAGTGTTGTTCAACTTCCATTTGTATGTGGGTTTTCTGTCCTTTTTGTTGTCATTGAAGACCAGCTTTAGGCCATGATGATCTGATAGGATGTGAGGGATTATTTTAACCTTCTTGTTTCTGTTTAGGTCTGTTTTGTGACTGATTATATAGGCAATTTTGGAGAAGGTACCATGAGGAGGTAAGAAGAAGGTATATTCTTTTATAGTAGGGTAAAATGTTCTATAGATATCTGTTAAATCCATTTGGTTCATAACTTCTGTTTACTTTCTCTTCTCATGATCTGCCCATTGATGAGAGTGGAATGTTGAAGCCTCCCACTATTATCATGTGAAATGCCATGTGTGCTTTGAGCTTTAGTAAAGTTTCTTTTATGAATGTAGATTCTGTTTCATTTGGAGCATAGATATTTAGGAGGGAGAATCCATTTTGGTAGATTTTTACTTTTGATGAATATGAAGTTTCCTTCTGTATCTTTTTATAACTTTTGAGTGAAAGTTGATTTTATTCAATATTAGAGTGGCTACTTTTGCTTGGAAAATTTTTTCCACCCTTTTACTCTGAGGTAGGGTCTGTCTTTGTCACTGAGATGTGTTTCCTGTATGCAGCAAAATGCTTGGTCCTCTTTAGGTATTCAGTTTGTTCATACATGTCTTTTTATTGTGTAAATGTATTCATTGATGTTAAGAGATATTAAGGAATAGTGAATGTTGTTTCCTGTTATTTTTGTTGTTAGAGGTGGAGTTATGTTTGTGTGGCTCTCTTCTTATGGGTTTACTTGCAAGAAGATTACTTCTTCCTTTTTCTAGAGTTTATGTTCCCTCCTTGTTTTGATGTTTTCCGTTTTTATACCTTTTTAGGGCTGGGTATGTGGAAAGGTATTATGTAAATTTGGTTTTGTCATGGAATCCCTTGGACTCTCCATCTATGTTAATTGAGAGTTTCTTTGTATATGGTAGCCTGCGCTGGCATTTGTGGTCTCTTAGGGTCTGTATGATATCTGTCCAGGAGGTTCTAGCTTTTCTAATCTCTGTTGCAAAATCTGGTATAATTCTCATAAGTCTGCCTTTATATGTTAATTCACCTTTTTCCCTTACTGATTTTAATATTCTTTCTTTGTTTTGTGCATTTTTTTTGTTTTCACTATTATGTGACAGGAGGAATTCCTTTTCTTGACCTATCTATTTAGAGTTCTGTAGGCTTCTTGTATGTTTATGGACGTCACCTTCTTTAGGTTAGGGAAGTTTTCTTCTATGAATTTGTTGAAGCTATTTGCTGGACCTTTAAGTTGGGAGTTTTTGCTTTCTTCTATACATATTATCCTTAGGTTTGATCTTCTCCTTTTGTTCTGTATTTCCAGGATGTTTGAGTTAGGAGTCTTTTCTGTTTTACGTTTTCTTTGAGAATTGGGTCAATGTTTTCTGTGGTACTTTCTCCCCTTGTGATGCTCTCTTCAATTTCTTATATTTGGTTAGTGATGCTTATATCTATGTCTTCTGCTCTCTTTCCTAGGTTTTCTATCACCAAGGTTGATACCCTTTGTGATTTCTTAATTGTTTCTATTTCTATTTTTAGATCCTGGACGGTTTTATTCAATTCCTTCACCTGTTTGTGTGTGTTTTATTTAAGGTATTATTGTGTTTCCTCTTTTAGGGCTTCTACTTATTTACCTGTGTTGTTCTGTATTTCTTTAAGGGAGTTATTTAAGTCCTTCTTAAAGTCCTCTATTATCATCATAAGATGTGATTTTAAATCCAAATCTTGCTTTTCTGGTTGGTTTGGATATCCATTATTTGCTTTGGTGGGAGAACTGGGCTCTGATGATACCAAGCAGTCTAGGTTTCTTTTGCATTGGTTCCTGGCTTGCCTCTCACCATCTGTTTGTCTCTGGTATTGGCTTGACCCTCCTGTAAGCCTGTGTGTCAGCACTCCTGGAGACTAGCTTTCTCCCAGAGGGATCTGGGTGCATAGGGTTGTGGGACCAGTTCAGCTCCAGGCACAGGCAGAAACTGAAAGTGTCCTGTCCCAGACTGCTTCTGGGTTCATGTGTCCTGAGGTTTCCAGAGGGGTCCAATGGCCAATTCCTAATAATGATACTCAAATCACTTCACTTGAGTAATTTGCCATCTTATTGGACATTGATAAGTTGTCTGACATCTTTTGCTTGACCAAATTAACACTCAATTTTGAAAATTACAGCATCACTACTTCTTTAAAGCAGCACTATTTCATAAAATAGATTGTTCACTGATAGCTGGCAGCTATTTGGTAGCATATTCCTCTTCTTGCCCTTTATTTTAAAGAGCTTGTTAAAATCCTTGAAGCCCTGGTCGTGGCCTGCAAGCTACTGCTGAAGAAGTCTTTTTGGAGTTGATCACTATTTCTCTAGAGAAAGAAATGTGTGTGGTGTGGTAGAGTAAGTCAATAACAAAGCAGATACTCTGTGGCATGATTAATCAAGAAAATAAAACAAGTGTGAATGAAATAATAGTGTAAGCTTCATCAAAACAAAACTTCAAGCCCTTCTGAGCAAATATTCAAGAAGCCATGAGTTTTTGTGAACCTTTTGGAAAATTTTTATATAATGGCATAAATAAATGGCCATAATTCAATACCCTAAATTATGAAGTAGATTTACTACAAATAATACAAATAAGTAACTCAGTGATTCAGCATGTATGGATTGATATGCAGTATATATCTCTAGTCAGCTAACGTGAAGTAAGTCTTCCATTAAGTTTGTACTCAGAAAGCTGTCTAGATACTTAAGGAAATTGGAAAAATAAGGATACATTTGTTCTTTCTTTCTTGCCCTACTATGCTGTTTGCTCTTCAACATCAGCCACCCCCATTTTCTATTCTCCTTGATATATCCTGCAACTAGCAGCTGTCATTAAGTAACTGTGCTTCTAGTGAAAAAAATATTCTAGAGATGAAAGCACTTTTCACATAAGGTTTTAAAATATTTTTCTACTATTGCAGTAGAAATCAACCTTGTCCTAAAACAGTTTGATATTTCTAGAGACAATATGTAAAATGTAGTAAATGGCAAGTATGCACAAATAAAATCATTTAATTCTATTTAGCAAATAAAACCTAACTGACCATATTTTCCCCTCAAACTTACATTTTATTTTCTTTAATAAATTAGCCCTTTTTTGTTTATGTACTTTACTGAGTTAAACTTATATGTTCTAAAATCTGGTGTGGGTTTTTAATTTAATTTTGGAGGGGGGCATTTATCAATGTGAAAGGGATCTTGACTGTTCAAAACCTAGGGCTCCTTTTCCCCTCATCTTTCAACATCCCTAGACTTCCTCATATATTATCTTGTTTTAGTCTAGGTTTATATATCAACACTTATGGGGACCTGGAAACAGTGATATGTATTGAAGATTTTTCTCCTCTTTTACTTTATATCATATATCTTCAGGCACTATTATCATGACCTATGTGCTTCAAAGTGATTCTTGAAAAAATAATGAAAGTAGAAGTCAGTTATCTGTAAATTACTATAGCCTTCTACCCTGGAGGAAGAAAGAAAAGAAGGAAGCTCATTAGACAAAGAAATCAAAGAAAACAAAATTCTCTGTTTATTCCTAAAACTCAAAAGACTCACAAGGCCTTTCTCCAAGATTTTTAGACATTGTAGCATTTGCTTTGGAGATAATGTACTCTGACTTTAAAGGCTCCCTGCATGTCTTATATATAAGTTACCTTGTATTGCTAAAATAAAGAACCATAACTTAGGCGGCTTTTAGATATGGCTATGGTTCCATAGGGATAAGAGTCTCTCATAGTGGAAAGCATAAGACAAAGCTATAGGAATGATGACAAGAATACAATCCTGGGAGATGCCATTTGGAATCATGAATTTGAAGCAGAGAGAACAAAGTTGGATTCTACAAGCCTGCTTTACTTTCAAAACTCATACCAAGTGGCATACTTCATTTAACAAGGCCACACCTTCTAACCCTTCACCACCAACAGTGAAACCACATATTTAAATGCTCAAAACTATGGGGAAACGTCTCATTCAAACCACTACATCATGCAACAGCACTCCATTAATGTGACTTTTGTGAGTTCTTAACTATGCTGGATTGGAATATTTAGCAATGTAGCCATTATTGAGTCACCCATTCTCCTATAAGCAATGTTCATTCATATCCCTGTGGGTAACTCCAAAACAATTCACTGGTCCACTAAAATTTGGTTGGTATAATAATTTCTTTGGTCTACTGTTAGTATCCTGCCTGTGGTAATTAATAAATCTTCCCAGTAAACATCAAACAGTAGTATATGTTAGCATACTATATGATCATAGGATATATTGATTTGTATTGAAGGACTCTATATCTTTAAAAGGAGGTTTAGATTGTGATATTTTGCATTAATAGTGAAGACAGACATAGACAGACATTTAATATATCATATAATTAAATGATATATATGAAGAAGTCCCATAATGGAACTTCATTCATTCAATGGCATTTTATATCTCTGATGAACCATGAGGTTTAATGGAAAAATAACATTCTTCTTTTCCCTTTATGTTGGTCAAGTCAAAGTGATATTTTCATCCCAACATACTATGGTATATCCAGGATAAAAAAATTATATTTTACACTACATAAAGATAATTAGATCCACTATTTGTAGAATTAACCTGAGCACATTTTTACTTTCTGTTTATAGCATAACTACATTTTCTGTGTGATTATGTAACAGTAAAATAATTGAGGAAGGTGAGTGTTTAAATGGCTTAGCAGATAAAAGCATCTGATGTTAAGCTTTATGACCAGAGTTAATCCCTTGAACCCATTTTGGGAAAAGAGAAACAACTCCTGCATATGCACAACATGCCCACTCCATATTGATAAATAGATCAACAGTTGTAAAAAACAAAACAACAATTTAAAAGAAAACTAAACACAATAGTTCAGTAAGTAAAGGACTAACCGAATGTCTTATTTTAGCCCAAAATAATAGTAAATTGTTAGAGTTCCCAGAACCAACTGATCCATATGTTATATGACATGTTAAAAGCACTGATTTCCTACCGTGTTGATAGATTTACTGTTTCTGGAATTCAACATCTTACATAAATATATATTTAGTTTCATAGATATCCATTCATGGATTTAGTCCATTTATGTCTTCATCACCTCAAATTATTATTATATCACTATTTCATCTGCGATCATCTATTAAACAGAGGAATCATTGAGATCTTACGTGATTTAGATAGTGCTCAGTCCCACAACACAGTAGGTTGTTAGGAAAGAGAGGAGTTGCACATAATGATCATTTGATTTGGCTTCAAGGCCTTTGAATATGCGATGTACTCTTTCTTAGTTTCAAAAGTAGATTCACAAATTGTGGTGAGTTGGTTTGATATTCGACCCAATTGAATTGAATGAAAGATGCTTTGGATTCCTCCATGATGCATTTATAATATTGTTTTCACATACAATAATACCATGGATTATGTGCTCAATTGAATAGTTAACCCATTGATAGATACAAAATGTTAGTAGACGATTTGGAGGTGCCAGGCTTGTGGAAAGACTAGTATGATGGAGGAAATAATTTTTTTTTTTTGGAGCTACGTTGCTGAAGATCACACTTGTTCTGGGCCATTCTTTCTGCCTCTTTCTAGTTTCGACTTCTATGAATTGAACAGCTATTTTTGTATCCTTCTATTGTAATATTTTGATTCAAGAAGGTAAAAAGAAAAAATGCAGTAAGACAATCATAACTTGAAACATCTGAATCTATGAGTCAAAATAAATCTTCCTTTAAAATTTTCCTCTCAGTCAGTCTGATCAACATACAAATCACTGTCAAATTAACGGATACTAGAAGTGTGTGGACTCATTTGTGTGTGGAATCATTTGAATAATACAATATATACTTTTTATTCTAGCTGGATGAGAATAAAAACTGTGATTATAAAACATATAAAACTCCTCCCCATGAATTCTCAACTCTCACTTTCAATTTAGAAAGAAATAAGCAGGTCTTAATCTAAACACCTAAAGAAATATATTTAATAGTTATTAATGTGGGAGTAGCTTAGCACTTAAGAGAACCATTATTGAAATTTGAGCAGCAATGTGGCAATTTAAATCTGTCTGTAACTAATACTAGGTGACCCAAAAATCTCCTCTTGCCTCCTCATATACCAAGCACCCATATGGTGCATAGACATACAGGCAGGCTAAATACTCCTACACATAAAAAATTCAATTAAAAAGTTATTAACTTTCAAGTGTTGGAATAACTTTTCTTAAATACTTTTCTTTTTAATTTAACAATTTTATTAACAAATCGCAAAAGTTTTACAGAACATGAGTCAGCTTTTATAAACTTATACTGGATAAAATCATAGGAGAAAAACTTATATGCACTCGAATTTCCTCAGAGATAATCTAATTTCTAAAACTTAAGGGATAATGCTTGACAAAGTCTTCTGAATTCATTACTCCAAAAATATCCTTTAAAATTAGAACAATTTGAATTTGCTCATCCTTAAAGTGAAGCCTGTTGCTTACACTCATTTTGGCAACAGTAATTTAGCTCAGTTCTTCTTATTCGTGGTAGTTCACTCTGTGGGTTATATGCTCCCCTGCAGGCTTAATGAATGGTTGCTGTCAAACTGACTGACATATCTATTTGATCTCCTAAGCACCGTGGTAGTGAGCTGAAACAGGCACAGAGATGCTACAAAAGATAATGGAGACTTAGCAAGTGAGACATGAGTAGGAAAGTGGGTAGCATTTCTCAGTATATTCAGAAACTGAGTCCAATGTGCCATTTGTGCTCATGAATTGGTATAACTAACATAGTAAAAGCAATCTACAGATTGAACAAAACTCCAATCAAAACTCCAACACAATTGTTCAAAGAGGTGGAAAGAGCAATGCTCAATTTCATACGGAAAAACAGAAAACTCAGTATAGTGCAAACCATTCTTAACAGTAAAAGCACTTCTAGGGGAATCACCATTCCTGACCTCAAACTATACTACAGAGCAATTGTAAGAAAAACTGCTTGGTATTGGTATAGAGATGGCCAGGTTGATCAAAGGAATAGAATTGAGGACCCAGAAATAAAACTACACACTTATGGACACTTGATCTTTGACAAAGAAGCCAAAAGTATACTTTGAAAAAAGGAAGCATCTTCAATAATTGGTGCTGTTCTAACTGGAAGTCTGTATGTAAAAAATATGATACTAGGTCCATTTTGTCATCTTAAACAAAGTTCAAGTCCAAGAGGATCAAGGACCTCAACATAAAACCAGATACACTGAATCTAATAGAAGAGAAAGTGGGCAAGAGCCTCAAACTCTTTGGCACAAGCAGAAATTTCCTAAACACAGCTCCAATGGCTCATGCTCTAAGATCAAGAATTGATAAATGGAACCTCATGAAACTGGAAAGTTTCTGTAAAACAATGTTCATAGTCAACAGAACGAATTGGCAACTTACAGATTGGAAAAAAATCTTCACTAACCTCATATGTGATAGAGGGCCAATAACCAAAATATATTGATGACTCCAATAAACCAATCAACCCAATCAAGAAATGGGGCATTGAACTAAATATAGAATTCACAAGAGAGTAATCTCGAATGATTCAGAAACACTTAAAGAAATGTTCAAAGAGATTCCAGCTTACACCAATCAGCATGGCTATGATCAAAAACTCAAGTGAAACCACATGTTGGCGAGGAGGTGGAGAAAGAACACTCCTCCATTGTTCATGGAATTGCAAATGATAAAACTACTCTGGAAATCAATGTGGAGAAAACTGGAATTAGATCTACCTGAAAACACAGGTTTACCACTCTAACCCAGATGTTGCTCAAAAGAAGAATGAATACAGAAAATATGGGTCATTTACAATGAAATCCTACTCAGCTGTTAAGAATGAAGACATTCTGAGTATTGCAGGCAAATGGATGGAACTGGAAAATATCATCCTGAGTAAGTTAACTCAGATCCAAAAGGACATGTATGATATGTACTCATTAATATGTGGATATTAGCCAAAACAAATCTACAGAATACCCAGGATAAAGCCATCAAAATTCAAGAAAGTTAGCAAAATGAAGGGCCCAAGTGAGGATGCCTGAATCCCTCTTTGGAGGGAAAAGAAAGCAATCATGGGTGCAGAGGGAGGGAGGGACCTGGGTAGGAAACTGGACAGGGAGTAAATATGGAAACATGCTCAGGTTTGAGGGAGGGGAGGACTGAAGCCATGATGGCCAGCAGAAAGAATGGAAACAGGCATCCTTGGGAGGTAAGAGGGATGGCCTCTAGAGTGTACAAGAGACCTGGGAGGTGAGAGACTCTCAGGACTCAAATGGAGGGACCTTAGATGAACTTCCCTACAGTGGAGAGAGAGAATTGTAGAGTCCACCTCCAGTAGAAAAACAGGGTATCGTGTGGAGAGGTGGGGTTGCTATCCCACAATCAAACTCTCTGACTCAGAATTATTCCTGTCTATAAGAACTGAAGGGACAAAACTGGAGAAGAGATTGAGGGAAAAGAGATACAGTGACATGATCAAATTGGGATCTAGCTCAAGGGGAGACTCCAAGGCCTGACACTGTTACTGATGCTTGGTATGCTTACAGACAGGAACCTAGCATAGTTACCTTCAGAGAGAAGCCCAACAAGTAGCTGAAAGAGACATATACAGATACCTACACACAACCAATAGACAGAAGCCAGAGAACCCTGTGGTCGAATCTCTTAGGAAGACCAGCAGTCTCAACTAACCTGGACTCGTGAGATCTCTCAGACACTGAGACACCAGCCAGGTACCTTACACCAGCTGAAATGAGGCCCCTGACACATACAGGAGAGGACTGCCTGGTAGGTCCTTAGTTAGAGAAGAACCACCTAACTCTTGAGAGACTTGACCCCCCCCAGTGAGGAGAACTGATGGGGGGTTGGTGGTGGGGGCATCCTCTTGGTGAAGGGGACAATGTATGTGGTAAGGAACAGTTGGAGGGCAGACCAGAATGGGAATAATGACTGGACTGTAAAAAAGGATAATATAATTAAAAAAGGAAATAAAATCATGCCAATCAACTACCAGTAAGCATATACAAGGACTTAGAAATTCATAAGTACTAAAGAAATATTACTGATTAATATTACTATGAGATAAACTAGAGGTTGACACTGATATTTTGGTTTCTACATATATACATATATGGAATGAAAATATAGTAGTAGTAAAAGCTAGGCCATAGAATACACTAATTTTTAAAAATTTTTCTATTATTACATTGTTCTAGGTTGAGATATTTTTATGTTTTACATGAATACAAGGTGACAAATAAGACAGTTTCTCACTAGGAGATCCCACAAACCTTTCATACAAGTAAAGTGAGTCTTTCATCCTGAGTACACACTTTCAATAATGATAGATTTTATTTTCTGTGTTTTCATGACTTCACACATTGCCTTGCTGCAACTCTTAGGAGTAAATATTTCCAAGATTTAGAGAATCAAATATAAAGATAGAACAACTTTCACTTGCAAATCAATTTATCCAGAACATATGGTCCAATCATATTCCTTATCAGAGGTACTTAGGTTCTTAACCACTGTCTAACTTAATTAAAAGCCATGGTGTCAGGCAGCTCAGAACAACCTTTATACATCATGGGCTTCTGACCTTATTTAAACTATTCAATCCCAATTTGTACATGTTTATGTTGTCTCGCCTGTTCATTCTCTAGAATCCATACCAAACACTCTTGCTTACATTTCTGTTCACACCCTCTGCTAATTAAATAAATCTAGTTCATCTTGTATGTGAACCTGTATACTGTATTTATACCTCTTGTTTCTAGAAAGGGTGTAACAAAACCATCCCTTCAATATCTGATTGGAAAATGTAATATCAATTTATTCTTTTCAATCAAGTAGTTTTCTGAACTTAATTGGAGGCATAGGTATATTGTTTATCATGCATCTGTGCATTAACATATCTATGTGTCAAATACACTTAGAGTTTGTCAACAGAAATGGAGAAAAGGGCCCATGAAACAAATTCAGAAGAACCACACCCCATGTAATTCAGTGTTTGAAAGACTGTAAGTTTAAAATACTTATTAAATGTAAAATAGATTGCTTTCATCTAAGAGAAATTCCAGTAATAAGGAAGTATATCCACAGTCACCAAATTCTATGTATTGCTTTATTTAACCTACTTTCATTTTGCAACTATATGCATACATTTGACACAGGTGGATGAGAAAATCTGTGATCAGAAAAATATTGATGGTGGTAGTTACAGGCTGGGTAACATCTGTGAAGTGGTCTCCTACCCATCAACTGCAGCTGATCTCAGGCTCTTTAGATAATATTATGAAGCCATGAGATACACGAGTTGTATGGCTCTCTCTACAATATAGCTGCTCCTTGAACATAAAATTCTGTGTGGACTGGACAGATGCAGTGCTACATCAGTGGAAGAGCAGACAATAAATTGTATTCCTACAGATATTCCCCTACCACCTCCCACGTAAGGGCTTAAAAATGAATGACTGAGAAGAGAATTTCTTGTTGGGTTTTGTCTTAAGTCTTAGTGTCTCATTGTTATGTCATAAACTGTGAATGGAATTGGAAAGATGGTTTGGAATATAACTCAGCTCGTAGAGGGCTTGCCTAAAATTGCAGAGCCCTGTGTGCTATCTCCAGCACTGTGCAAGAACAATGGTCATGGCACTGCTTCTTGTAATCCCAGACCCTGAAAGGTTGGAAGCAAGAAAGTCAGAAGTTTAAGGTCACCCTCAGCTGAGGCAGCCAGCTGTAGTCAGTCATTAGAGGCTCTGTCTTAGGAAGAAAGAAATCAATGGATAATCTCTGATACCATTGTCAATGCAGAGACAGGAAGCAGCCTTTTAAAATTTGGATAACAGTTCATCTTTCATAATAGCTACATTGTAATATCTTTGTCCTTCATATTTATAAAATACAATATATATGTGGCCTGAATTCTCAATCTTAAAAATAGAGTTATTTTATTTGCAATTAGAATGAGTTGAATTTTGCATAAATTTATATAAGAAAAATAAAGGATCTCAGTCAATAAATTGCCTGCTGACCAAGTAAAAAGACCTGTGTACAGAGCTTCAGTACTTGCATAAACCTTGATATGATAGTGTGCATCTTCATCCCAAAGCTGAGATTTGGAGATGGATATAGGCAAATTTCCAGGGCTCTCTAGCAAGTCAGGTTTAACAAATCTGTGAGCTCTCAGCTCCTTTTTCCAAAATGGATTAGATGTGCCAGTGAAATTGTTCAGAAGTTATAATCAATTGCCATGAAACCCTGGCAACCTAAAATCCCTAGTTCAGTCCCTAGCACCCAGGATGGAAGGAAAGAATAACCATCAGAAATTTTCTTTGGAGTTTGTGAAAGTCTTGCATGTGGTGTCACAACTACTATAAGTCATATATGCACCTACCCTGACGTAACCAGGAAACATAACAGTTTATTGTTATCTATCACATCTGACTCTCACAATCTTTCTACCCATTCTTCAGATATGATGACTGAGCCATAAAAATATGAAGTATGGCACAGATATTCTATGGAGAGCTGACAAAATAAATTTTAAAAAATGAGGTAGGGGATGATAGACAGAGACCAC
The DNA here is from genome assembly GCF_011064425.1 of Rattus rattus. Classification (NCBI taxonomy): domain Eukaryota; kingdom Metazoa; phylum Chordata; class Mammalia; order Rodentia; family Muridae; genus Rattus; species Rattus rattus. The sequence goes on along the minus strand of NC_046172.1, from coordinate 39,453,628 downwards.
TGAGAGTGACTTCTGGGTACTACATGCAAACCTCCATCCATATATGCACTCACACATATTCTCTACACACAAAGAGACACACATACATGTTGTTGTAGAACTGGAAGAGCATGAAGGGGCTCGAGACCCCATATGAACAACAATGCCAACCAACCAGAGCTTTCAGGGACTAAGCCACTACTCAAAGACTATACATGGACTGACCCTGGGCTCCAACCTCATAGGTAACAATGAATAGCCTAGTAAGAGCACCAGTGGAAGGGGAAGCCCTTGGTCCTGCTAAGACTGAACCTCCAGTGAATGTGTGATTGTTCTTGGGGAGGGCAGTAATGGGGGAGGATGGGGAGGGAACACCCATCTAGAAGGGGAGGGGCGGGGTTGGGGGATGTTGGCCAGGAAACCGGAAAGGGAATAACAATCGACATGTAAATAAGAAATACTCAATAAAGAAAAAAAACAGCAAATATATATATATATATGTATATATTATATATATGATATATATATGATAAAAAAAGTATTGGTGTCTTTTATCCCACTAGATGCAAACCGCAGTGCCCCAAGATATCTGCTAGACATCTTGGCAGAAACACATCCCAACTCCACAGCCAGTGCCTCCTGCCTCGAACACTTTCCTACGTTCAAACCATCACATAAAAGAACACACAACACAATAACCTTTGACCCAATTGGTAAGATATAATTGCCCACTTGAACATACAAATCCCGGTACCATCCATCCCTTGAGGACATTAATAACAACCTGTAAATAAACAGAGTGAGATCTTTACGTCAGCCTCCATCTTTCTGCCACAGCTTCCCCCTCTCTCTTCTACTCTCTCTGGTCCAGTCTCTCTTCCTTCAAACTTCTCTCCGCCCATCCTTCCTTCTTCTCCAATAGCAGGCCTCCTTCTATCCTGTACCTGCCCCTCGCCTGTACTTCACAAATTCAATGGGGAGAAGGTTCTGGTGAAGTCACATGATTCCTGAGTAGTGACTAGGCAGCTGTCCTTGGGGCAATGGAATTAGCATCAAAATACAGATAACCACAGCACATACATATACTATTTGACCCATGCAAAATTCTTTAAATATATACATATATATATGCAGCAAAAATAATATTGTGTTTACTATTTTAAAATAAAATTTCTATATGTACATACATTTTCTATATTCATGATATGAAATGGGGAAATTACATTAAGTATATTTAGATTTTTTATATAGAAAAGAAGTGTAAAAGTAAGAAAATAGGTTTTATTTTCAAATGTGAAGACTGATAGAACTGCTTTCCCACCACAAAAAAAAAAAAAAAAAAAAACCTGTGGAGAATTTTCATGACCCATTTGCATGAACACCAGTTATAATGTAATTACATGCTGAGCATTGCCCCTGACATAATGCAGGAGATCAGAGGATCAGCACTTGGCCTTCCTTATCAAGCACAGGATTCATGGCTGTTAAAAAAGAAAGAACAAAATGGAATACCCAGATTTTTTTGTTTTATTATTTTCCGCACACCAATTTTACATGAATGTATGAGCATTTTTGTATACATGCTCTTAGCATACTTCAAACTTTACAGTACATTTTTTCCTGTGCCTGCATTCATGTTTGTGTCTGTGTGTCTGTGTATTACTTCATCAAAATTAGTTTCAGTTAAGTCAGTTGATCTCATATTGATAGAGATCAAATCTACAGAATATCATGGTAAAATGGCAAAAGTTTTCAGTGAAATGCATTTGATCTTTAGCATATTATTTCATACCATTGCTTTTCATGAGAAAGCATCCCTTTAACTGATACAGCTGTGAGGACTAAATACAATCCAAAGAATTTCCACCGTGACAAGCATTCATAGCTGATGCCCTACTCCTGACCTACTGGTGGATATAGAGAATGTCCACGACTGTTTGAGAACAAATGACTGGCTCCTTGGAAATAATCATTTATCATAGGATTAAAGCACTTGTCTTTTTCTTCTTGTGCTAATGTGTAGTAGAATAGAATGGTAAACATTGCAATGTCTGAGATGATACTTTATCTAGAAAATATATATATAACAAAAAGGTTTTTAGCATAACTATAAAATCTGACTGATATATTTTATATCAGCAACTATTATATGTGAAAACTGAAAAAACTTTCATAAGAGTGACAAAAATACTAGTATATAGATTAAATAATTAAAATGCTTCATGTTCTGTATTAGAGATTTTTTGTAGGTGATCCCATTTTAGAATGACTTTATATGATAATAACATCAATAATATTATAAAGTAATATTATATGAATATTGTTATGTGTCAGATTATAAGAATTTTACATGTATTAAGAGTCATGACATTAGAATCAACTTGATAACACTATTTAATATATTACATCAACAGGAAGAATTGGAGTGAAATTCTAGCTATAATTTGTTGCTAAAGGGAATAGAAGGGAAGATAGAATGATATCTTAGTTATGAAAAAATTCAATCATAGTCACTTCATGGAATTGGGGATTCCTTTAAAATCTCCTCATTAAAAGATAATTCATTTAATACTGGGTAACTGCCACAATGAGTAAAATATAACAAGATGTCCAACTTTTAGGTGTTAAGTGATATGTGTTTTATTTCCAACTTTGCCACATACTGGGTGCGCTTGATAAAGGCACTTAAACTCTACATGATAATTTCTTCACTAGTGCAAGTGGAATAAATTATGTAATCTGGCTTAGAGATAATGACATTACTACATGATAAATTCAATACAATATATAATGTAGCTAAATGTACCATTTTCAATTTGAAAACAGGTATATTAGTATATTTCTAAAGTGTAAAATTGGAATATGTCTCAACTTTCTCCAAAATATATGTGCCTGATGGATTTGTCTCACCTTCATTGTGTCTTACTTGTTTTTATAAATATTTTTGATGATTTATTTATTTTAATTTTTGAGAATTTTTTATGAATTTCATCTTTATTTATTACACTCCAGAATTTATTCCTCTCCCAGTCCACCCCTGCCTGTTCCACATCCCATACCTCATCCTCTGACCCCCGTCTCCACAGTCTCCACAAGGATGTCCCCACTCCACCAACCTCACCAGACCTTTGAATTCCATGGGGCCTCTGAACCCAGACCCGGTAGTCCTCCCCTGTATATGTGTTGGAGGCCTCATCTCAGCTGGTGTATGCTGCCTGTATATTGTGTCTGAGAGATCTCGGGGGTCTAGGTTAATTGAGACTGCCAGTCCTCCTACAGGGTTGCCCTCCTCTTCAGCTTCCTCCAGCTTTTCCCTAATTCAACCAGAGGGGTCAGCAGCTTCTGTACGTTGGTTGGGTACACATATCTGCATCTGACTCTTTCAGCTGCTTGTTGGGTCTTTTGGAGAGCAGTCATGGTAGGTCCCTTTATATGAATGCCCCATAATTGTGGTAATGGTGTCAGGTCTTGGGGCCTTCACTTGAGCTGGATCCCAGTGTGGGCCTATTGCTGGACTTTCTTTCCCTCAGTCTCTTCTTTTCCATCCCTGCATTTCTTTCAGGCAGGAATAATTATGGGTCAGAGTTTTCACTGTAAGATAACAACCCCACCACTCACTTGAAACCCTGTCTTTCTGCTGAAAGTCGGTTTAATAAGTGCCCTCTCCCCAATGTAGCATATTACATCTAGACCCCCCCCCCCCGAGTCCTAATGATCTATCAGTTCCCAGGTCTCTGAACTGGTGATTTAGAGCATCCTCCCAAAATTCTTCCTCTTGTGGTTGCCTGTTTCCATTATTTCTGAGGCTTCAGTCCTTTTCCCCTAATCAATACCAGATCATGTTCTCTTCCCTCACCCTCTTCCTCTTTCCCTCCCCTGTCCTTCCCTCCCTTCTGCCTTGTGGTTGCTTTCTTCACCCTCCCAGTAGAACTGAGGCATCCTCACTTGGGCCCTCAGATTGTTGAAATTTTTGAGTTAAGTGGACTATATCTTGGGTAGTCTATACTTTTATTTGGGAGGGCCTAATATCTAATTATTAGTGAGAATATTCAGTGCATGTCTTTTGGGTCTTAATTACCTCATTCAGGATGATATTTTCTGGTTCCATCCATTTGCTTTTCTTCAGCTCAGGATACTCTTTGTTTCTTAATAGCTGAGTATTAACCATTATATAAATGAACCACGTTTTTGTATCCATTTTTTCTGTCCTGGGACATCTGGGATGTTTCTAGCTTCTGGCTATCACAAATATGGCCGCTATGAATATATTGGAACATGAGCCCCTATAGCATAATGGGACATCTTTTGGGTATATTTTGAAGAAGGGTACTGCTGGGTCTTTAGGTAGGTCTATTTCCAATTTTCTTAGGAACCTACAAATTGATTTCCAGAGTGGTCGTATCAGTTTGTAATCCCAAACAGCAATGTAGGTGTGTTCCTGTTTCTCCATATCCTCGTCAACATGTGTTGTCACCTGATTCTGACTAGTGTAAGGTGGTATCTCAGGGTTGTTTGATTTGCATTTCTCTGATCACTAAGGACTTTAACATTTCTTTGTGTGCTCTCAACCAGTTGAGATTCCTCTCCTGTGAATTCTTGGTTTCATTCTATACCCAATTTTTTGATTGGATTGTTTGGTTTTTTGGTAGTTAGCTTCTTGAGTTTTTTATATATTTGGGTAATTAGCCCTCTATTGGATGTTGGTTTAGTAAGATTTTTTTTTTCTTTTTTTTTTTTTTTTTTTTTGGTTCTTTTTTTTTTGAGCTGGGGACCGAACCTAGGGCCTTGGCGCTTCTAGGCTTTTACCACTGAGCCAAATCCCAGCCCCAGATTTTTTTTCTTAACCTGCAGGTTAATCTGTCTTATTGATTATGTCCTTTGCCATACAAGCTTTCCAGTTCATTAGGGTCCATTTATCAATTCTTGATCTTTAGGGCCTGAGCCCATCGGAGATCTATTTAGAAATTTTCCCTGTATAATGAGTTCAAGGTTCTTTCACTTTTTCTTTCTATTAGATGAAGGGTATCTGGTTTCTTGTTGAGATCCTTGATCCACTTGGACTTGAGCTTTGTAAATGGTGACAAATATGGGTCTATTTTCCTTTTTCTACATACAGACAGCCAGTTTGACCAGCACCATTTATTGAAGATGCTTTCTTTTTTCCAAGGTATATTTTTGGCTTATTTGTCAAAGATCAAGTGTGCATAAGCATGTGGTTTTATTTCTCAGTCTTCAATTCTATTCCATTGGTCAACCTGTCTGTCTCTATACCAATACCATGCAGATTTTATCACTCTGTAGTAGAGCTTGAGGTCAGGGATGGTGATTCCCCTAGCTCTTCTTTTACTGTTAAGAATTATTTTGTTTTTGCTATTTTTGGATTTTTGCCTTTTCAGATGAACTGAGAATTGGACTTTCCAAGTCTTTGAAGAATTAATTGTGTTGAGAATTCAAGGGGATTGCACTGAATATGTAGATTGCCTTTGGATGGCCATTATTTACTATGTTAATTCTCCCAACCCACGAGCATGGGAGATCTCTCCATTTTCTGAGATCTTTGATTTCTTTCTTGAGAGACCTGAAATTCATTTTTTTTCAAATTTTATTTTTCTTGAATATTTTAGTATTTACATTTCAAATGTTATCCCTATTTCCCCCATCTTCCCTTCTCACTTGTATGAGAATGCTCCCTCCTAAACACCCACTCTCAGGGCATTGAGACTTGAAGTCCTTATTGTAAAGATATTTCACTTGTTTAGTTAAAGTTACCCCAAGATATTTCATATTATCTGTGGCTATTGTGAAGGGAGTTGTTTACCTAATTTTGTTCTCACCCTGTTTATCATTTGTATAAAGGAAGGCCACTGATTTGAGTTAATTTTATATCCAGCCACTTTGCTGACATTGTTTCAGCTGGAGAATTCTCTGTAGTAGAATTTTAAAGGTTGTTTATGTAGATTATAATATAATTGGCAAAAAGTCCTTTTAATTCTTCTTTTTGCCAATTTTGTCCTATCTTGATTCTTTTGTTATCTTTTATTTTCTAGCTAGCACTTTGATACTATATCTAATAGATATGGGAGGAGTTGCATCCTTTTGTTGTCCGGATTTTGAGTGGGGATTGCTTCATTTAATTTGATTTTGGCTGTTGGTTTGCAGTAAATTTCTTGTATTATGTTCAGGTATGGGCCTGAATTCCTGATCTCTCTAATACTTTTAATATAAAGGGGTTTGGTATTTTGTCAAATCCCTTATATGCATCTGAGGAGATGATTATGTCGTTTTTTTCTTTGAGTTTGTTTATATGGTGGATTATGTTAATGAATGTTCACATATTGACCCAACTTTGTGTCCCTTGTATGAAGCCTACTTGATTGTGGTGAATGATGGTTTTGATGTCTTCTTAGATTTGGCTTGTAAGGATTTTATTGAGTATGTTTGCATCGATATTCATAATCATGATTGGTCTGAAGTTCTCTTTCTTTGGTGGAATCCATGTGTGGTTTAGGGATCAGAGTAATTGTGGCTTCATAGAATAAAATAGGTAATATTCATTCTGTTTCTATTTTATGTACTATTTTGAGGAATATTGGTATCAGGTATCAGAATTCTGGTAGAATTCTGAACTAAATCCATCTGGCACTGGGCTTTTTTTTGGTTGGGAGGTTTTTAATGAATTCTTCTATTTCCTTATGAGATATGGACCTGTTTAGAAAGTTTAGCTGCTCTTGGGTTAACTTTGATATGTGATATCTGTCTAGAAAATCATCCATTTCATCAATATTGTCTAATTTTGTTGGTTATATGCTTTTGTAGTAGGATCTGATGATTTTTTTAATTTCCTCCATTTCTGTTGTTATGTCTCCCTTTTCATTTTGACTTTGTTCATTTGGATGCTACATCTGGGCCCTGTAGTTAGTGGAGCTAGGGGTTTATCTATCATCTTGATTCTCTAAAAGAACCAGCTTTTGGTTTTGCTGACTCTTTGTATTATTCTCTTTGTTTCTACTTGGTTAATTTCAGCTCTGAGTTTGACTCTTTCCTGTCATCTACTCTGCTTGGATGAGTTTGCCTCCTTTTTTTCTAGAGCTCTCAGGTGTGGTATTATTTTGCTAGTGTGAGATCTCTCCAGTTTCTTTACCAGTGCACTTAGTATATGAATTTTCCTCAAGGCACTGTTTTCATTGTGTCAAATAAGATTGGGTATGATGTGTCAAAATTTTCATTAAATTTTAGGAATTTTGAATGTCTTTCTTTACTTCATACCTGGCCAAATTATCATTGAGTAGAGATTTGTTTAGTTTCCACATGCATGTGGGGTTTCTGTTGCTTTTGCTGGTATTAAAGACCAGCTTTATGCCATGGTGGTCTGATAAGATACATGGTATTATCTCAGTCTTCTTGTATAGATTGAGGGTTGTTTTATGACCAATTATATGGTTATTTTTTGAGAAAGTACCATAATGTGCTGAGGTGTATTCTTTTGCTTCAGGATGAAATGTTCTAGAGATATCTCTTAAATTCATTTGTTTCATAACCTCTTTTAGTTTCACTATGTCTCTGTTTAGTTTTTGTTTTAATGACCTATCCATTGGGGAAAGTGGGGTGTTTAAGTCTCCAACTATTACTGTCTGGGATTCAATGTTTGTTTTGAGCTTCAGTAAAGTTTCTTTTATGAATGTGGGGGCACAAGTGTTCAGAATTGAGACTTTCTCCTGTTGGATTTTTTTCTTCTATGAATATGAAGTGTCCTTCCTCATCACACTTAATAAATTTTGGTTGAAAATATATTTTATTGGATATTAGGATGGAAACTTTAGCTTGTTTCTTGGGACCATTTGCTTCGAAGACTTTTTTCCATCCTTTTATTCTGAGATAGTGTCTGGCTTTGTTATTGAGGTGTGTTTCTTATATGTAGCAAAGTGCTGGGTCTTGTCTGTGTATCCAACCTGTTAGCTTATTTCTTTTTATAGGTGAGTTGAATCTATTAATAGTGAGAAATATCAATGGCAGATGACTGTTATTTTGTGTTATATTTGTGTCTGGTATGTAGCTTTATGTGCATATGGTTTTCTCCTTTTGGATTTGTTATGAGGTGATTAGTATCTTGTCTTTTCTTTGATAGAGTTATCTTCCTTGTATTGGATTTTTCCTTCTAGGATCATGTATAGGGGTGGATTGGTAGATAGATACTTTATGAGTTTTGTTTTTTTTCTGGAATATTTTGGTTTCTCCATCTATGTTGATTGAGAGTTTTGCTGGGTATAGTAGCCTGGGCTAGCATTAGTGTTCTCTTAGAGTTTGCATGACCTCTGACCATTTATGATGCATTTCTTTGAAATTTTATTTTTATGATGTACTGTCACTTCTGTTTTCTATGGAAACAATCACAAAACAATTCCTACATTGTGCTGTGGTGTTCTGGTTACACTGGGGATCAAGGCTCTGTAAATATTGACGAGATGGTGCTCAACCATTTACTGACTAGTTCCTGTGTTTTCTTAATAAAAAGACTAATTTACAAGAGGTAATTTTGGGTGAGTTTTCTTTTCTTACATTTTTCTGTTGCGATATATTTTTCCTGAAATACAGCTACCAATTTGACCTTCATACTGCATCAGCTAGAGGAGTATGAAATGCCTCTCTTAGAACTCAGCTGATACAAAAATTGTCCTTGATTTTCATTTTTGAGATGTTATATAAATTGGCTATTTTTGAGTGTATTATATTTTATGTTTCATATCAGAGAGAAAAATTATGAAAATGATAGCCCTCATTCTTTCTGAATACAACTGGTATAAACTTATGTCCATGAATTTCTTCTGCTTTTCTGAGAGATGAAGGTGACTACTGCAGAGCTGTGATTTTTGAATTTGCAATCACACATGAGGAAAGTTCTGGGAAATTTTTCTTTTCTAATTCTTCTTTCTTTAAATTTTGTTTTATTGATTTTCTTTGTTCTCATTTTTTATATTTTTATTCAGAGAAATTATCTTTCCATCATCAATTTATGTATATATACTTTACATCTGTTTTCTAAACTAAATTTATTCCTAGGAACCAAGTTACCAAAGAAACGAGGATGACTAGGTTCAAATACACATTGTTCCATTTTATCAACAATATCAGACTATCCTGGCCAATATTTTGAACTTCTAAACTCTTCTGATCCAGCAAGTTTGTTACAAGATTCCAAATATACTCCTTTAATAAACTCTCTAAATCCATATTTTAACATTTTATTTTTCTAGAGAATATCATGCATCAATTAATTTGTGTATCATCTATCTGCCTGCCTGTCTGTCTGTCTATGGGAATGTAATATACAAGATTCAGTTCACACAAGCAAATAGAATTACTAGAGATTGTTATCATTTGGATAACAAAGACTTTTTCTAAAGATGTTGCTGACAATTAACAATAGTGCACACCTCTAACTCTTACTAGAAATTACCTATAATGAATTATAAAATAATCACTAGTCTAATCTGGCCTTGGATTTTCAGTAAATAAATCTGTTTGCATTGATCTTCATTCTCTGAACTGACATTATTCATTCTGGCTCAAAGTATTTCAATTATTCTAATCATTTAGATTCTTGTGCAAATTTTTAATCTTTAACACCAGAAAAATGCTATCTCTAGTTGATCATAATTAAACACAATATGTAACTTTTAAGCACCAGAAATAAGCGGGTCCACATACAATTTTAATGAACCTCAAAAAAAGACAAATAAGGGACCTAAAATTACTTCTGTCTGATATTGTAGTAAATTCTAGTATATCTAATGGGATGTTTTTTTAAATCTAAGTTTTTAATAAACTCCTGAATTGCTTCTTTGCTCCCCTTTTCCCCACAAATAAACCTAACTTTGGGAAGAAGATATTTATCAATATGTCATGAAGTAATTTCCACACTCCCAAGATGCATTCTTTCTTTCTTTCTTGGATTCTATAATGCATTATAAAAGGCCAGCCTTGCTCTGCACTTTCTTGTCTTGTCACTAAGAAATGCAAAGAAAACTAGCCACCATTTGGCCTATTGAACTATAGGTAATCAACTCTAACAACTTCTACTAAAGTCACTTGAAATGTCTTTTTATGCGTGATTTTTGTTCTATTCTTTATTTCTGATGATTTCACATTTGAAATGTCCAATTGTATATAGTCAGCACAAGCTGGTTCATTGAATGGTACAAGGTGGCATGCCAGAGTATGTGACCTCTCTTTATTAAAGAAAAAAATGGTTTTATCTCTTTTGAGACAGCGAGCCTATTACATACCCAAAGAGCTGAATATGTGCAGAACACTTGGCTTGTCTAGAACAACAGGATCAATTGACTCTGATTTAGTTTTGTTTTTACTTGTGCATTCACTCTGGGAAAATAACAGAAAAAAACCTGTCTACCAGAAATGGACCCACACACCTATGGCCACTTGATTTTTGACAAAGGAGCCAAAACCATCCAATGGAAAAGAGCCTTTTCAGCAAATGGTCCTGGTTCAACTGGAGGTCAGCATGTAGAAGAATGCAAATCGACCCATGCTTACCACGCTCTAAAAAGATTAAGTCCAAGTGGATCAAGAACCTCCACATCAAACCAGATACACTCAAACTAATAGTAGAAGAAGGGGGGAAGAATCTTGAATACATGGGCACTGGAGGAAATTTCCTGAACAAAACACCAATGACTTATGCTCTAAGATCAAGTATCGACAAATGGGATCTCATCAAACTTCATAGCTTGTATAAGGTCAAGGACACTGTTGTTAGGACAAAACGGCAACCAACAGATGGGGAAAGATCTTTACCAATCCTACAACTGATAGATGGCTCATATCCAAAATATACAAAGAACTCATGAAGTTAGACTGCAGGGAGACAAATAACCCTATTAAAAATGGGGTTCAGAGCTAAACAAAGAATTCACAGCTGAGGAATGCCGAATGGCTGAGAAACACCTAAAGAAATGTACAACATCTTTAGTCATAAGGGAAATGAAAATCAAAACAACCCTGAGATTTCACCTCACACCAGTGAGAATGGCTAAGATCAAAAACTCAGGTGACAGCAGATGCTGGCAAGGATGTGGAGAAAGAGGAACACTCCTCCATTGTTGGTGGGATTGCAGGCTGGTACAACCATTCTGGAAATCAGTCTGGAGGTTCCTCAGAAAATTGGACATTGCACTACCTGTGGACCCAGCTATACCACTCTTGGGCATATACCCAAAAGATGCCCCAACATATAACAAAGACACATGCTTCACTATATTCATAGCAGCCTTTTTTATAATAGCAAGAAGCTGGGAAGAACGCAGATGCCCTTCAACAGAGGAATGGATACAGAAAATGTGGTATATCCACTCAGCTATCAAAAACAATGACTTTATGGAATTCATTGGCAAATGGATGGAACTGATAAATATCAACCTGAGTGAGGTTAACCCAATCACAGAAAAACACACATGGTATGCAGTCATTGATAAGTGGCTATTAGCCCAAATGCTTGAATTACCCTAGATGCACAGAACACATGAAACTCAAGAAGGATGACCAAAATGCAAATGCTTCACTCCTTCTTTAAATGGGGAACAAGAATACCCTTGGCAGGGAATAGGGAGGCAAAGTTTAAAACAGAGGCAGAAGGAACACCCATTCAGAGCCTGCCCCACATGTGGCCCATACATATACAGCCACCAAACTAGATAAGATGGATGAAGCAAAGAAGTACAGGCTGACAGGAACTGGATATAGATCTCTCTGGAGAGATACAGCCAGAATCTGGCAAATACATAGGCAAATGCCAGCAGCAAACCACTGAACTGAGAACGGGACCCCCCTTGAAGGAATCAGAGAAAGGACTGAAAGAGCTTGAAGGGGATCGAAACCCCATACGAACAACAGTGCCAACAAACCAGAGCTTCCAGGGACTAAGCCACTACCCAAAGACTATACATGGACTGACCCTGAGCTCCAACCTCATAGGTAGCAATGAATAGCCTAGTAAGGGCACCAGTGGAAGGGGATGCCCTTGGTCCTGCCAAGGCTAAACCCTCAGTCAACTGACTTGTTGGAGGGGAGGGTGGTAATGGGGCAGGATGGGGAGGGGAACACTCATATAGAAGGGAAGATGGAGGGGTTAGGGTAATGTTGGTCTGGAAACCGGGAAAGGTAATAACAATTGAAATGTAAATAAGAAATACCCAATTTAATAAAGATGGAAGGAAAAAGTCTGTCTATTGCTGACATTAATTTTCATATTTGAAGAGGAGGATGTATTTATACCCAATACTATGCTCTTGCTCTCTCTCTCTCTCTCTCTCTCTCTCTCTCTCTCTCTGTGTGTGTGTGTGTGTGTGTGTGTGTGTGTGTGTGTGTGTGTGTGTGTGTGCGCACAGCAAAAAGTATTTAAATAAGAACAGATCATCTTTTTTGTATGAACATTTAATTTAATTCATACAATATCATTTTTGGGTTACTATTATACTTTAGTTTTGATTTTTCAAAGAGTTGGAAGTACAACTAGATCTTTTTTCTCTTTCTCTTCCTCTCTCTGAGTGTATGTATAATGGGTATGATTATGTGATTTTGTGTACTTGTACATGTAGATGAGCACACATGTATATGGGGAGGCCAGAAGTGAACTTTTATAGTCTTCCTCTGTTTCTTTTTGACTTACTTTGGCGACAGGATCACTCACTAAACATATTGCTTGCCTTTCTGATCAGGGAATTCTTAAGATCTTACTGATCAAAAGCTCATGTGACAGCAAATGCTGATGAGGATGTGGAGAAAGAGGAACACTCCTCCACTGTTGGTAGGATTGCAGACAGGTACAACCATTCTGGAAATCAGTCTGGAGGTTCCTCAGAAAATTGGACATTGAACTACCTGAGGACCCAACTATACCTCTCTTGGGCATATACCCAAAAGATGCCCCAACATATAAAAAAAGACACGTGCTCCACTATGTTCATAGCAGCCTTATTTATAATAGCCAGAAGCTGGAAAAAACCCAGTAGCACTTCAACAGAGGAATGGATACAGAAAATGTGGTATTTCACTCAGCTATCAAAAACAATGACTTCATGAAATTCATAGGCAAATGGATGGAACTGGAAAATATCATCCTGAGTGAGGTACACAGTCACAGAAAAAACACACATGGTATGCACTCATTGATAAGTGGATATTAGCCCAAATGGTCAAATTATCCTAAATACACAGAACACATGAAACTCAAGAAGGATGACCAAAAATGCGGATACTTCACTCCTTCTTTAAAAAGGGGAAAAGGAGTACCCTTGGGAGGGGATAGGAGGCAAAGTTTAGAACAGAGACTGAAGGAACGCCCATTCAGAGCCTGCCCCACATGTGGCCTATACATATACAGCCACCAAACTTGATAAGATGGATGAAGCAAAGAAGTGCAGGCTGACAGGTACCGGATGTAGATCACTCCTGAGAGACACAGCCAGAATACAGCAAATACATAGGCGAATACCAGCAGCAAACCACTGAACTGGAATGGTGCTCCTGTTGAAGGATTCAGAGAAAGGAATGAAAGAACTTGAAGGGGCTTGAGACCCCATATGAACAACAATGCCAACCAACCAGAGGTTCCAGGGACTAAGCCGCTCCCCAAAGACTATACATGGACTGACCTTGGGCTTCAACTGCATAGGTAACAATGAACAGCCTAGTAAGGGCACCAGTGGAAGGAGAAGCCCTTGATCCTGCCAAGGCTGGACACCCAATGAACAGGATTCTTGGGGTGAGGGCAATAATGGAGGGAGGATGGGGAGGGGAATACCCATATAGAAGGGGAGGAAGACTGGTTAGGGGGATGTAGCCCAGGAAACTGGGAAAGGGAATAACAATCGAAATGTAAATAAGAAATACCCAATTTAGTAAAGTTGGAGACAAAAAAAATTAGAGGTAAGACAGATAAAAGAATATTTAAAAGTCTGTGAAGACATCTCACAGATAGTACTCTTATGTTATTTTAACTACTCATCTATTCATTATAAAATGGATTTTTGACTTATTCATTCAAAGAAAAAACAATGTTATTTCCTTTCCCAATTTCCCCTTTGCAAACCCCCTATCCCATCCTCCCTCCCCCTGCTTCTCTGAGAGTGGCCCCCTGCCAACCCAATCCAGCCTCCTGGCCCTGGAATTTTGCTACACTGGAATATAGCCTTTCCAAGACCAAGGGCTTCTTCTCCTATTGATGACAAACAATGCCATCCCCTGCTACATATGCAGCTGAAGCCAAGGGTCTCTCCATGTGTATACTTTGGATGGTGGTTTAGTCCCTGGGAGCTCTGGGGGTTCTGGTTGGTTGATATTGTTGTTCCTCCTATGGGTTGAAAACCCCTTCAGCTCCTTCAGTCCTATCTTTAACTTCTCCATTAGGGACCCCTTTCTCAGTCCAATGGTTGGCTGCAAGCATTTGCCTCTGTATTTGTCAGACTCTGGCAGAAACTCTCAGGAGACAGCTATGTCAGCAAGCACTTCTTGGCATCTGCAACAATGTCTGGTTTTGGTGTCTGTTTATGGGATAGATCCTCAGGTAATACAGTCTCTAGATGGCTTTTTCTTCAGTCTCTGCTCCATACATTTTCTCAGTGTTTCCTTCCTCATGTATTTTGTTCTGCCTTCTTAGAACCGAAGCATCCAAGCTTTCATCTTCCTTCTTGAGAACTTTCTATGTTCTTCCTTCTTGAGAATTTTCTATGTTGCTGATATACTAAGACAATTGCATGCAATGGACTTGAATTTTTGTTTTTAATTTTATAAACTTTATTATTTTAAAAGGAATTTGCAGACAAAAATATCACACATCAAATCTAAACAGAACTTGAAATTTTAAAAGAAAACCAGTAACAAAAGGAAACATTCACAGAATAGGTGTACAGATACAGATGATTGGATATGGATGTAGTAGACATATGGAGCATCCATTTATTTCCCATTAGCAAACTGCACTAAGCCCAGAGAAGACATATTCTGAAGACTTTGAGAATTCCTTCATTAGAATTATGTTAGTATTATCTTAGAATGTCTTCAAGGATTTAATAGTTTGAATTATGCTATGTCTGTGTCTGTCCTTGGAAGAAAATTTCTGTACAAATAACTGCTAACAAACAGCACCCCCATTAACATATATAATTATAAGAAGATCAGTCTGAAATGAACACAAACTGAGCTAATTTAAAAGAATCTTCAGAAGACTAGCACTTACAAATATTAACATCCAATTTTCTGAATATTTAACCATAGGAATATTTAACCACAGCTTTTTGCCCTCAAAATAGTGAAAAGGAAGATGAGAATATTCATTATTGTATCTTAAATTTGAGCAAAAATTGATAATTAACAAATTCACACTTGTCCTTTATAATACTTTATTATATTTAAATTAATGTTCCATGGATTAATAAAATCATTTAATATAACTTTATATAGATCTTAATTATATATTTTACTAGAAATAATAATTATAAATCTTTGGTACATAATATGTCATTATTTTTGTTATCGTTCTGTTAGTTAATAGTTTTTATCTTTATCATCTCATTAATAGAATTATAGATAAAGCCAATATTTCAGTTTTACAAATTATACTATTAAATCTCTGAAGCTTTAATGAATACTCAAAATGATACATTAAAGACTGATAAAAGCAATCTTTTATTCTCATGTTATATTTTGCTTTTGGGAGGAAGGAAATGAGAAATGGAGAATAAAACGTGGTGGGTTTAAATAATATTTTTCACAGATTGTTTAGGTAAAGTATTAACCATAAAATCATGTTCACATTCTCATAACAGGAATCTTCCAATGTATTGTCTTATGTGACAAAATGGACTGTTCCAGTTTTCTTAGGTTAAAACAAGAATTGAGGAAATAAAATGCATTTTGTGACTGGGCTCAATGTAATCACAAGGAAACTTTTAATTGAAAGAGAAAGGAAGGTGGTTCAAAGTCAGAAAATATATAATATATTATGAAATAAGTAGAACCAAGAGAGATACAATTGTCAGAAAGGGTTCAGCTAGACAATGTAGAAAACACTATGTATAGAAAGTAAGAAAATAAAGGGAAGAATTTCTTTTCAGGGTAGGTTATTATAGTTTAACTGTGCTTTAACAATGGTTAATATGATTGCAGGCTTGGTTACCAAGTTTATACTACTGGGAAGTATTGTGGAATCTTAAAAGGTAGAGCCTAATAAGTAGCCTCTAGCTTACTGGGAGTGGGGTGTTCCCAGAAAGCAGTTCCTTTCAGACTTCTTGAGTTATCTTAAGAGGGCTGTTCCAAAAGATGTAAAGTTGGCATTACCCAGATTTCTATGTTTGATGAAATTATTATGGAGTCTGTTTGTTGTACTGCAGCCTTGTAGTCAGTAATGGGAATGCATAGCCAAGAATCAGTTCTCAATGAGGCTTTACTAGAATGTATGAATTTGGAACAATATCTAAGTTAGTATTTTATTACACTAATAGGAAGCTAATATAATCTCAAGAGCCCTAGAAAGGTGAAATGCAATCTCCCAACTCCTTTTTTGTTAAAGCGAGTCATGTAGAATATCTAATCGCCAGAATAGTATGCAATTGGTCTGGTTTGAGGCCTCTGATTTCTGATCAATTTGATCCCTTGGTCTCTTCTTAGATATCTTACTGTTGCCTTGTGTCATGGAGATCTTGTAGCTTTGGTTCTGTAGGACAGGCCCCTTTGTGCACTCCAGCAGATCATCGATAATGTAGATGTTGGTGTGGGTTAACTCAAGGCTCTGGATGTGAGCCTCAGTTGTGGTTGTGTTGGTCAGGCCATGTGTTTGCCCCATGCCACCAGAGCTAACTCTCTTACTTTGTGCAGGTGAGTGGTAGGGTGAGAGTGGCCAGTAAAAAGAGTCATGGCTTACCAAGTGGCTAAGAATAAAAGATGATGAGGTGTTTAGCCGTATATAGTACACTTATATCATAACCCCTAAGGCTCTGTGCAAAAACAAGCTAGGAAAAAGTAAGATCCAAAATATATGAAGGACTGTTAAATTCTATCTTCTTATCAAGATACTAGGATTGCAGTTTTGAACTCACAGCAACCTTGGTTTTCTGCACTGGGACTACAGAAGACTGAGCATGTCAATGGTTACTCATGGACTGGGGTAGGACCCACAGAGCATATGCTGTATACACTAAAATACTGGCTATTGATAGATTGTGTAGTGAGTGTATACTCATTGTCTTTAGTTGATGAGTCTACCAGACTTCAGTTGACATTTTCAAAGCCATAACAATGCAGATATCCCTGTATAAATGAAGTGGGCCAGAAAAACACCGACAAAAATAAATGAGGGAAAGAGATTTATAGGGAGGAGTGACCTGAGTAGGAGGGAAATAAGAGAGAATGGGGACTGAAAGTAATCAGAATGCATTATATACATATACAAAACTATAAAAAATAATAATTTATTTTAAAATAGCGATTAAGATCAAACATGTAGGGTTGGGGATTTGGCTCAGTGGTAGGCGGCTTGCCCTAGCAAGCACAAGGCCCTGGGTTCGGTCCCCAGCTCAAAAAAAAAAAAAAAAGATCAAACATGTAGATGATTTCCGTTACAACAGACACCTAGGAGGCAAAATCACATTGATTTTTGTGAGTTCAAGGTCACCATAATCTACATGACAAGTTTCAGTTCAGCTAAGGGTATATAAAGAAAGCTTATCTCAATAATAACAGTAGCAGCAACAGCAACAAAAATAATAAACAAAATAGGTATTATCTAAATATAACAAATTCATAACAACTTGTTATTGTGGTTAAAGATAAAATCAACACAAGCATAAAATAATTTAAGCTATGGAAATTATATGAAGTTGATTAGATATACAACATAATAATACTTCCCCAATTATATGTTTACAGAAAAAAAAACACTAATTCAAGTTTTTTTCTTTGCTATTACTCATTGTCAACTTTTATATATCCGTGACTTGTCCTCCTCCTCTTCATGTTAGGTAATTCAGTAGTTCAATGTTTTTGTAGTTCTGGTTTTAAATTAAAGAAAGGACATAGCAAAGATATCAGATGATTATTCAATTTCCATTTGGCACATGTTCCAACATAAATTAAAAAATGTAAATGCTTGCATCAAATATTCACTTACAGACACTATAGTTTACTCCCAAATGTTCTTTACATTCTCTTGTCTTGAAACTTTAATATTTATTTGATATTTCATAAATTGGAACATGATTAGAGCCAATGAATTTTCAAATCAATTAGAATAGATCAATCTGTTATGTCAAACTGCAGGATAGATAGGAAACAAATTTATTTACAATTAGAATTTCCATAGCCTGTACATCTGCTAAAAATAGCATGTCAGTACTGAGTTTTATTGAAAACCACCTAGAACATATAGCTTCCACTTGATCCATTTAAATTTAAAAATTAAATTAACAATGAAACACAAAATCACATTCCTGTCAATTTGCCATTTTTAATCTACTTCTGAAAATAGCTGTTGAGAACATCTGGGAAGATTGCTCAATCCACATTATAGATAATTAAAGGAGAGCATAGTTAAATAAATAAAACACTTCTTTTCCATATATCAAATTTAGGCAGTTGTCTGTCTTCAATGAACTATATAGTAAACATATAACTGTATTTCACTTCCTCAATATATATATATATATTATATATATATATATATTACAGCTGAATATATATTTGTTCATATATTTGTTAAATAGCATTCACTTGCCCACATGAGTCACATCATTCACATACAGAGATTTCAATGTAGAGGCCCATAACTAAAATTCACAATTGCCAAAAAAAACATTAATTATAATTCTCTCAACATTTTCAGTCCATTTTATTTTATTTTATTTTGGCTTCAAACATATTTCGTCTGACAACTTGGATCAATGTAGCCTGCAGCATACTGTGCTTGAAATTATAAAACTGAAATAATGGATGCCT
Organism: Rattus rattus; assembly: GCF_011064425.1. Taxonomy (NCBI): domain Eukaryota; kingdom Metazoa; phylum Chordata; class Mammalia; order Rodentia; family Muridae; genus Rattus; species Rattus rattus. The sequence continues at coordinate 39,434,647 of NC_046172.1, read as the reverse complement.
TGCTTTTGGGGTGTTTTTCAGTACATTGCATAGTAGTTGTTATTATTCTGCATAGGTAGTAAGCTTTACTATGTTAGGAGCCACATAATTGGTCTTATAATGAGAATCAGACCAGAATAAGTGCTACATCCCAACTATAATTGAGAGAGAGAGAGAGAGCAGAGAGAGAGACCAGAGAGACAGAGAGGGATCACCACTGGATTCATGCTCATGCAACTGGGCATGCTTTTACAGGTTAGCAAAAAGGCAGAATACTAAGATATTCAGTAATACCAGTAATCTATAATATTGTCATTTATTGAATTCTAGCCATGTGTAGTATCTTAAAATATGTGCCCATGAAAACAATCTGACTGGTGGACTGTAGTAGCCATCAAGGATTCCCCTATTATAGACTCCCGTGAAAAGTTGGAGAATCAAAACTCAATAGCAAGAAATGGTTGGTACATATCATTGAATCAGAGACTTTTATAAGCACTGAGAATGAAAGCTGAGCCATTAAAAACCCTCAGAGTTATCCTAAACTGAGGCAGGAGTACCAGAAACCATGAAATGGATTTTGGTCACGTGTAATACCTGGAATGGAAAATAAACATTTTGAAACCAATTACCTTCAAAATAGATTATTACAATGGAAAAACATACACTATTAAAAAGCATCACTATGCAACACAACTGTAGAAATGTGTTTCATTTCTGAACTGGTTTTCTAAAGTGGACCCCATAAAGCCCACCTGGTATTAATTTGTTAAAAAAATGACATAATCTATATATCTTGTAACTCCATAAATAAAGAAACTTACTTTAGCTTATTAAACATTAATATACTAACGATCTAGGGTTTGGGATCCAATAAAGATTTTGTTTCTATATACTGATGGGAGGATATGGTACTGCACTTGCTCAGTTTTGGTGAACATAAGTTTGGAAAATTGTAGTTGGGATATATATTGAATATTTGGAAAACAATTAAAATTCCTCAATATGATAAAATTGAATTTTAAAGAAAATTATAAATCATCACAAATATTGCAAATACAGGATCATGAAAACTCCAAATTAAGCTAGAACTTACTAGAAACAATGGTGATTAAGAGGTATATTAGCAGCTACTGTCACCTGAGTTTTTGATCTTAGCTATTCTGAATGGTATGAGGTGGAATCTCAGGGTTGTTTTGATTTGCATTTCCCTCATGACTAAAGATGTTGAACATTTCTTTAGGTGCTTCTCAGCCATTCTATATTCCTCAATTGAGAATTCTTTACTTAGCACTTTATGACATTTTTAATAGGGTTGTTTGATTTTCTGGCGTTAAACTTGTAAAGTTCTTTGTATAGATTGGATATTAGCCCACTATCAGATGTAGGATTGGTACAGATCTTTTTCCAACCTGTTGGCTGCCATTTTGTCCTTTTGAGTGTCCTTTGCCTTACAATTTGCCTTGTAATTTTACGAGGTCCCATTTTTCAATTCTTGATCTTAGAGCAGAAGTCAATGGTGTTCTGTTCAGGAAAATTTCCCCAGTGACCATGTGCTCGAGGTTCTTCCCCACTATCTCTTCTATGAGTTGCAGTGTATATGACTTCATGTATATGTTCTTGATCCACTTGGACTTGAGTTTTGTACAAAGTGGTAGGAATGGATCGAATTGCATTCTTCTACATGCTGACCTCTGTTTGAACCAGCACCATTTGTTGAAAAAGCTGTCTTTTTCCACTGGAAGGTTTTAGCTCCATTGTCAAAGAACAAGTGACCATTGGTGTGTGGGTTCATTTCTGGGTCTTTATTTCTATTCCATTGATCTACACACCTACCTCTGTACCAATACCATGCAGTTTTTATCACTATTGCTATATAAAACTGCTTGAGGTCAGGGATGATTCCCCCAGAAGTTCTTTTATTGTTGAGAATATATTTTGCTATCCTGATTTTTTGTTATTCCAAATGAATTTGCAAATTGTTATTTCTAACTTTATAAGAATTGAGTTAGAAATTTGTTGGGGATTGCACTGAATCTGTAGATTGCCTTGGCAAATTGACCATTTACACTATATCATTTCTGTCAATCCATAAGCTTGGACGATCTCCATATTCTGAGATCTTCTTCAATTTCTTTCTTCAAAGACTTGAAATTTTTGTCAGCTGGCAAGGATATGGAGAAAGGAACACTTCCCTTGTTCATGTAATTTCAAGCTGGTACAACCACTATGGAAATCAGTTTGGTGGTTCCTCCCAAAATTGGACATAATACTACCTGAAGATCCAGCTAAACCACCCCTCAGCATATATCCAAAAGATATACCAACATTGGACAAGGGCACATGCTCCACTATGTTCAAAACAACCTGATTTATTATGCCAGAAGCTGGAAAAAACCCAGATGTCCTTCAGCAGAGGAAAAGAGAAAATATGGGACATTTACACAATGAAGTACCACTCAGCTATTCAAAACAATGACTTCATGAAATTCTCAGGCAAATGGATGGGACCAGAAGATATCATCACGAGTGAGGTAACCTAATCACAAAAGATAATCAGTCATTCACACACTGATGGTATGCATACACTGATAAGTGGATATTAGCTCAGAATACCCAAGATGCAATTTAGAGACCACATGAAACTCAGGAAGTAGGAAGACCAATTTGTTGATACTTCAGTCCTTCTTAGAAAGGGGAACACAATACTCACAGGAAGAAATATGGACACAAAGTATGGAGCAGAGACTGAAGGAAAGGTCATCCAGTAACTGTCACACCTGGGGATCCATCCCATATGCAGTCACCAATCCTAGTCACTAATGCAGATGCTAAGGAATGCAAGCTGACAGGACCCTGATATGGCTGTCTCCTTAGAGGGACTGCCAGAGCTTGACAAATACAAAGGTGGATGCTAGCAGCCAACCATTGGATTGAGAACGGGGTCCCAATGGAGGAGTTAAAGAAAGGACTGAAGGAGCCGAAGCTTTTGCAACCCCATAGGAAGAACAAAAATTTCAACCAAACAGACACCCCAGAACTCCCAGGACCTAAACCACCAACCAAATTAGTACACACGGAGCGACCAATTGCTCTAGTCACATATGTAGCAGAGGAAGGCCTTTTTGGGCATCAGTGGGAGAAGAGGCCCTTAGTCCCCTCAAGATTCGATGCCCTAGTGTAGGGGAATGCCAGGGCATGGAAGTTTGAAGGAATGTGTGGGAGGGTTGAGTAACACCCTCATAGAAGCGGGAGGAGGGGGATGGGATAGGTGGGGAAACCATGAAAGGAGATAACATTTGAAATATAAATAAAAAATCCAATAAAAGAAAACAAAAAGAGATATATTAGTTAATATTCTTATTTTAGTAAATGTGTAACATGAATTAAATAAATAACTTTAAAAGACAACAGAAAAACTGAAATTGAAGATGAGTTCCATGTAGTAAGAGTAAAAGTAAGTAAATAAATGAAATTCAAGGAAATAATCCCAAAAGTGTAGGATAGAATGTTTGATGTATCTGTTATCATAAAATATACAAACATAATCCATTCAGTTAAAAAGTAAAATAAAACTTAGAAATTCTATTAATAAATGTTGAAAATCACTTAAAGTAAATCACTGTCTTTTTCAAAACAACATCATTTTTTTTTTTTATTAACTTGAGTATTTCTTATGCCATTTTAAATTGTTATTCCCTTCCGGTTTCAGGCAAACATCCCCCCTCCCCCTTCTTTTATGGGTATTCCTCCCCATCCTCCCCCCTTGCTGCCCTCCCCCCAACAATCTAGTTCACTGGGGGTTCAGTCTTAACAGGACCCAGGGTTTCCCTTCCACTGGTGCTCTTACTAGGATTCATTGCTACTTTGAGGTCAGAGTCCAGGGTCAGTCCATGTAGGATAGAATGTTTGATGTATCTGTTATCATAAAATATACAAACATAATCCATTCAAAACAATATCATATAAAATAAGAGTTAAAGGTAGATTCTAAGTCACAAACAAACAAAACAGAGAAAGGTGTGAAAGATCCAAAATACTTTGATAATATTTAGGTGTCTAATGTTTACCTGGTAGGGGATGTCTTCTAGACATGACAGGGCAAATGCATTCATGAGATCTCAATATATTTGGTTGAATAAGACCAGAGTAATGAGAATATCACCCAACATGCAAGAGTATGTGGGGGAAATTTCACGAATTTCCATCCCTAGATTAAGAGCTATAATTAGTAAATGATTATTGAGGCGGGAGAATCAGTTTTCTTCAGGGATGACCACCCTGGTAAGTTTTCCAATATCAGATGATTAACCCTAAGCACACCTACATATAACAACACAAAATTGACTTAGTATAGTGTCTATGTGTGTCTGTGAAATAATAATACAAAAATAATTATAGAAGAATTGGTCATGAGGTCATGTACTTTAAAGGAGGTGGGGAGATACATGAGAAAAGGTAAATCGTAGAGAGAGTGGAGGAAATGAAATTAATACAGTATACTCATAGTAAATTTTTGTCTTCAAATTTAAAATTTGAATTTTAAATTAAAAAATAAAATTAAATTAAAAATTAAAAATTAAATTAAATTAAAAATTAAAATTAGATTAAAAATTAAAAATTAAATTAAAAATTAAAAAGTCTTTGTTGTAAATGATAGGAAATGGACAACTTGTTATTAAAAAGCAAAGTAATACAATAATGCCTATTTTATGGAACAGCTAATATTTTCCTAGAGTAACTCTAAATAATAGTCCTAATTTGGATGAAAAAGAGCAGACAATTATTTTCTTCATCTTGGAAGCTCTAAATATATAATTAAGCTGCACAAAGATGCTCTTGTAACTTCTTCTTGAAGGGTCTCAATTTTTCACTGATTTTTGTAGTTGTTGGGTTTCAGTACATCATTCCATCTTTTGCCTTATCTCAAACAATCTTCTAGTTCATATATTTGACTAACTTTCCCTTCTAAAAACTAGTTAGTTGTTGGATCAGACCACATCATTATCCACTAGAGTGCATCTGTACAGAACACATTTCTAATTAACACAAGAGTCATAAGTTCCATTATTTATGATTTCAACATATTTTAAAGGTAATTCACCCCAAGTCAATTAATTAAAATTTAAAATATATAGAAACTGTGATTCAACTATACAATCGTGGACATCTGTATAATAGAACTAAAAATTATTTTTAATATATATGTCTGTATATCTCAATTGCCCTATCTCATGCATTTTTCAGAACTAACTTTATGATATGGATGAAAGAGTGTAATGTTGCTCTAATTACTACATGTTGATGACAATGTTGAAAACAATACATCCAAATGTAACTAATTAACCAAAAGAAATTTTTGCAATGTGAATGAAAATGAGTGAGAAAAATCAAGTTACGGTGTACATTGCACAATGTAATTCCAATTTTTTGAAATAAAAAAATATTTATTTCCTATAGCTATAATTGTATATGTTAAGCTACCCATTCAAAAAACTATTTAAGTTTATTGTTAAAGTGTATCAATTTCTTGAGAGAAGATTGATGGATTAAAAACAAGGAGTTTAGCCATGCTCCAGTCAGTATATGGGCAACACAAATTGGACTTTTACTTTTTTTAGAAGCAAGGATCCAGTTCTCTAGGGTATGATCAGAACCAGCAAAACTAAAAAGTAGCATTCATGTCATGAAATTCTTAAGTAATCAATACAAATATTATGAAAAATAAAAATTAAAAAAACAAACCAAAAGAAACAAAGGAAAAAGATGTAAAAGAAACTAAAAAGACAAGTATTGAAAATTGTAGAAAAGAATCTGGGCTGCTAGCCCAGCTATCTTTAATTTATACATTGCTGACTGAGACAGATGCAGATGCCCACAACCAACCATTGGACTAAGGTCAGGACCCCATGGAAGGGGGATTATTCAGGAGGATTTAATGGCCGGAAGGGGATGGTGACTGCATAGGAAAACCTACAGAATCAACTAACCCAAACACAAGGAGGATGCCAGATACTAAGCACCAGCAAAGAGGTACTTGAGCTGGTTCAGGCACATGACACATATGTGAAAACCACTACCTTAACTGCCGAGTTGGAGATGAAGTCTAATCCTGTAAGGAGACTTGGTACCCCCAGGAAAGGGGATGTGAGGAGGGGCACTTTATCAAGGAAAAGGTAGGGAAGATGGGGAGTGAAAGAAATCAGGAGTGGGAACGGGAGGAGGCATCAATTGGGATGTAAATAAACAAGATAATTAATTATAAAAATTAATAATAAAAAAGTAATATGGGTTGTGGTGTCCCAACACTTGAAGACACAGGCATGTGGATCACTTTGAGCTCAAGACCAAGCTCATCTACAGAGGAGTTTCAGGAGCCCCACGTGCTGCACAATAAAACCCTGTCTAAAAACAATGGGGAAAAATTTCTAGCAAAGAAAAATCTTATTCGCATTGGTATAAAACTATATTTATGCATATATTTAAACTCATACTTGGGACACAAAGAGCTCAAACTCCAGTATATGCTATCAAATCCAAGATTACAGTGTTCCATCAGATAAATGTAAGACAGAATATGACCAGTATAAATTGGAAGGAAGACTACTTTGGGAAAAATAAGAGAATATTCATTGACAGTTGATGGGAAATATACTCTCATGAATTATTAAGAACTCCTTTAATTCTTTAGTCTGCATATGAAAAAGAATAAATTTTTTATCTCGGCATCATGGTGCAAACCTCTAGCTTACATTTTCTGCCATTTAGGAGGCTGAAAAGGTAAAGTAAGCTGAACCTAGGAAATTGAGGAACAGTTTGAGTAACATAGTGAGAACCTACTAAAAATTGCAAAAAGAAAAATAAAGAAATTGGGTTTTTAATATTTTTCAACATTTTATCTCTATTATACCAACATTTATCTAGAATGAAATTGTTGGAGCATTTAAGGGCTAAAATCTTCTTTATTATTGGTAATATATATTGCTCGATAACGATGATGCAATTGTAAAGTACCGCAAATAGAATGAAAAACATACATTTCACCAATGTCACAATACCAGTGAGTATTAATTTTTGTTATTAAGCTTTTGGAAGAACAAAATTACAAGATATACAGATTGTTTTGAAAAGGCCTATCTATGTAGCTCAGAGTAGCCTTGAATTCAGATCCTATTACCTTTGCTTCCTAAATGGTGGGATAAAAACATGTACCACCTTGTACGACTGGTTTTCCAGTTCTCAATTGCGTTTTCCAAAAGTATATAATCAAGTTCTAAGATGGTGACCACATGTAACCCTATCTTTACACACAAAGAAGAAGAAAGGACAGTCTGAGAGAGAAGGAGGTACAGTTCTGGGGATAACACTATTGCTTGCTGCTAATTTCTACATTATTTGAGAAAATTATTTTAAAAGTTTTTTTCTAATTTGGTTGGCGAGGTCTTAGTTACACTATTTACAAGAAGATAACAATTTGTTCTGTATGAACCTAACTTGCATTCAGAGAATGATAAGTCATTTTAATCAATAATTTCAAAATCATCATTAAGACCAACTTGCATAATTTTTGGGTCCAGTAATGAAAATGTTTATTTGATCATAAAATGTTTCATATGGGAAAGTAGTTGTGTGAATCCAAAGAACAGTATTTCACAACTGAGATAACACTTATAGTTTGTAGAACAAAAATTGCATTAGTGAGCAACGGAAAAGAAAAATGTAATTCTATTTCAATTGAGGAGCAAAAGCTTTACTATGCATAGGTGATTCTAATAAAGTAACTTACTATTTCAAGAATGCCTGATAACATAAAACATTGTAAAATCTATTCTTGATTATGTTTATTATGTTTGTTTAAGAAGTACAGCCCTTAAAGGCAATTGAAAAATGAAGCAGGCCATTTATAGCACTCACTTTACACATAATGCTGCCTTGGGAAGCAGAGTCTGCAAAGCTGAAAAGCAGGTGTGAATTCTTTTGTACTAAAAATAGCCCAGGAAGTTATATCAAGTGGTCAGAATCAGGAAAAACGGCTGGCTTCTCATGTGAAAAGTCTGTTTTTTCATCCATTTTGAGTTTTCTCTGTTTTTGATGAAATACTTCTCTATGAATTCCAGTAGGAGTTCCTAATTTGTTAAAATTGGAGTCAAAATATTTAAAACAATTTCTTATAACTATGTCAATAATATGACATATGAAAATGTCTCTTTCTGAATCCAAGACATTATTAAAATAAGCATGCTTTATAATAGTAGACTGAGAAAAGAATTAAATAAATATTTGCTTTAACTTTTGCTAATCAATAGAAATATGTTATTGGTTAGATCTATAGTTATAAGAAAAGTGATACAGAGCACTCAGTTATGTCATATGTTACAAATGATCTTAACTAGGTCACAAAGTCAGTATCAATGCTCTGCTCTCTAAGATGAGAAGGAAGAGAAAAGTCGCCAAATCTACTTTAATTCTGAATTACATAATAGTTAATCCTTTGATGATTTAAATGGTTATCTGGTTGACATTTTGTACTATAAATGAAAATAATAAACATTTGTGATGTTAGAATCTGAATTAGGAAATACATAAGAGATCACTCAGAATTTTTAAATGAATTGTCATAATGTATTTACATTGTCTTGTGGACATTTGGTTTAGTTCAGATATATGCTGGTATCAGAATCTGCCATTGCAATTATGATTTTATTCTTCACTGAGAGAAAAGCTAGAATTAATTGAGTACGGTTTTTCATGGATATATGAGTCAACTGAGATGGAAGGGCAAACAACAATCTCCAAATTTATAGAAATGGGTTCTTTTAAGAGATAGTAAGGGAAGACATATCTCAGCAGTTAATAGCACTGGTTGCTCTTCAATAGAACTGAATTCAATTTTTTCCAACTTCATATTGACTAACAACCATCTGATTCCCTGCAGTCCAGTGTTGCAAAGAACAGATTAAACAATTAGAGATAACCCACACATTTTGTAAAGTTTCAACATGAGTTATAAAGCAGATGACGTACATGCAAGCAAACCCTTAATGATCCTAAAACACCAAAGAAACAAGAGAATATTTTTAAATGACCTTACATTTTATTAATTTGGTAAGTTAGATGAGATATGCAACAATTTTTGAAATGTTACTATTGAATTTACTCAAAATGAAATAGATAACTTGAATGTATCTAAATCTTTTTTAAAAATTAAATTAAAAGATAGAAATATACTAAAAGAATCAAAATGTTCAAGCACCTTATCTGAGACTCTGTTTATGGTTTTGGTGTGTGCATTCTTTCTGAAATTCTCATTGAAAATTAATACTCAGTGTAACAATGATTACATGTAGTTCATTCAAAAGTTAATTTATTAGAGTAGAACCTACACTAAAAGGGTAGGCTCATATACAGGGTCTTGATAGCAGGAATTTAGCTCCATTTTGTCTTTACTGTATTTTTGTACTCCAGAAAATACTTTGCAAGATTCATTTGTGGAGGCAAAGACAAGATTTTCACTACACAACCAAACATGCTGATGCCTTGACTGAATTCTCAGCCAGCAAGACTGAAAAAATGAATTACAAACCTTCATTAATTAGCTACTTTCTGTTTTTCGTTTAGAGCAACACAAAAAGACTAAACTTAGAAATCTAAGCTTAATAAGAAATATGTAATTTCATGTAAGAGAATGTATATATACATACACATGTAGACATGCATTTAATACCAATCAATGAAATGAATGCCTATGAATTTGAAGGACAGTGGAGACTTTGTATGGATAACAGGAAAGTTTGGTGGGATAAAAGGGAAGAGAAAATGTTAAAATTATACTATAATGTCAGAAAATAAATTGAAACAAAAGAACATTTCCTAACACTTTATGAAGTCAATTTTAACCATATTTTACAAAAACAGACATTGAAGCAAAGGAAACAATAGACCTCATCACTCATTAATTTTGAAATAATTTTCTTTACACAAAATTAAGAAATAAGTCCAACACAACTTAAAGCATGTAGTCTGATGAATAACAATAATTCTCAACCTATTATAATCTATCTCAATGAGGGACTGCCTAGATCAAATTGACCTGTGCATGTTTGTGGAGGATTATTTTAGTTTCTTTAATTGAAGTAGAAAGACACACCCACTGTTAATGGCATCATTGCCCGAGCAAGGGGTTCTGAATAGTACAAGACTGGAGAAAGTAAGCTAAATACTGCCATTCGTTCATGGCTTGCTTCGGTTTTGATAATGATGGGATATGCCCAATTCTGTCAAGTCCCTGACACTGGAATTTCATAGGTATAATGAATCAGGAAAAATAAGCTAAAAAATAAAGTTTCTTCCCTAAATTGCTTTAGTCAGAGTATTTTTTTATGAGAAATATGAAAGGAACTAAGATATATACTATGACTTTCAAAAGTGCTAATATTTGCTTTTTTGTGTGCTCCAATCAATTTATTTTGCCCTGTTAATAATAAGATAAAGAGAAACATTATGTGATCATTTGAATGGAAGCAGACAATCATTCAAAATATACAAAACTATTAATTAAGAATATCTTGCAGGCTAGGAAGGTGGATCAGTTTTTTAATTGCTTAGTGAACAAACATGGGTACCCGAGTTGGATTTTAAGTACCCAAGTAAAAAGCCAGGAATGACAATAAATTCCTATAATCCCAATGCCAGTGGAAAAATGTAATATAAAATGTAATCCATATATATATACATATATCAATGTCTGAGACACTCCCACCAAAGTCTAGACTAATGGTTCTCAACCTGTGGGCCATGAACAATTGGTGAGTGTCTCTCTCCAAAACTATTGATTCATTATGATTCACAACAGTAATAAAATTACAGATATGAAATGACTATGAAAATAATTTTATGGCAGGGGTAACAACAACATGATGAACTGTACAAAAGGGTTACCACATCAGGGAGTTTGAGAACAACTGTTCTACAGATTTGTTGAGCTCCAAGATTAGTGATAATGTATGTACATCCCAACACACACACACACACACACACACACACACTCACATACACACCCCACAAACACACACACCAATTTTAGAAAATTGAGTGAATTCCTCAAAGAAAGCCATGGAAACACAAACAAACAATTAGAGGAATGACTTAATCCCTTAAAGGAGCCAAGAAAAAATTTAGTTGATGGAAATGAATAAAACTGTTCAATAGCTGAAAATGGGAATAGAAACAACAAAGAAAAGGCAAACTGAAGAAATTCTAAAAATGAAAAGCTTAGGAATTAAAAAGGGAACTACAAAGACATGATTTAGTAGTAGACTATAGGAAACTGAAACGGGAATTTTAGGCATTGAAAATACAATAGAAGAAATGGATAAATTGGTAAAAGAAAGTGTTAAATCTAAATAATTCCTAGCACAAAAATCTTATATATCTGCAACTATGAAAAGTCCAAACCTAGGAATAATAGAAATAAAGGAAGGAGAGGGATTCCAGCTTAAATGCCCAGAAAGTATTAATAGTCATAAATATTCCTAACCTAAAGAAAAGGATACCCACAAAAGTAAAACTATAAAAGAAAACAGATGATTATGGGTTTGCTCTTATTTTTAGAAGCTTGTTTTATTATCACTATGGTGGGAGCATGGCAACAGGCAAGAAACACCAAATAAATTGAATCAGAAAAGAAGGTCTACTCAGCACATAGTAATCAAAACACTAAATATACAGAAGAGAGAAAGACTAATAGAAGCTGCAAAGAAAAGACCAACATATAGGGGCAGACTTATTAGGTACAGCTTACTTCTCAGTGACGACTCTAAAAGCTTTGGATTGATGTTCTATGGACTGTTAGTGACAACAGGTGCCCGGCCAGATTGCTATACTCAAAAATAAATTATATCACAGTAAATGAAGAAACTAAAATATTCCACAATAAAGCCAAATTTAAACCATATCTATCTAAAAATTCAGCTCTGCAAAAGGTATTAAAAGAAAACATCCACACTGAGGAGTTTTACCATAAGAACAAAAACACAGGAACTAAATAATCATGTATCAGAAAATCTAAAGGAAGGGAAACACACACACACACACACACACACACACACACACAAACACAAACACACACACACACACACACACACACACACACACAGTCACACACATATTACTACCAACAAAATAACAAGAATTAACAATCATTGGTCATTGTTGTCTCTTAATATCAATGTTTTCAATCCCAATAAAAACTTACCAATTAATAGAATGGATACAACAAAACAAAAACAAAAAGAACAAAAACAGATAGACAGGACATATCATTCTGCTGCACCCAAGAAACATGCAATAACAATTAGAATAAACATTACCTCAGGATAGAAAATTGGAAAAGACATTTCAAGCAAATGTCCCTAAGATACAAGCTGATGTATCCATTTTACTAACAAAAGACTTCAAATCAAAATTAATCAAAAGAGATGATAGACACAAACAAACCTCTACTAGATATCTGATTATCTTAGTCACGGTTACTATTGTTGTACTTAGACACAATTGACAAAGCACCTTGAGGAGGAAAGTATTTTTTTTTATATCCTAAGTAGTAGTTCACTAAGGATAGTCAAGGCAGAAATTCAAACCGGATAGTAACCTGGAAACAGGAACTGATGCACAGGTCATGGAGGGGTACTACTTACTGGCTTTTTCCATGTGACTTATTCAGCTTGCCCTTCATACAATCCAAGACTACCAGCCCAGGAAAGTCCCCAAGCACAATGGGCTGGGCAACCCCCATCAATAACTAATTAGGAAAATACTTTATAAGCTTGCCCACAACTCAGTATTATGGAAGCATTTTCTCATTAGGGATTTCCTTCTCTCAGTTTGTGTCAAGTTGACATAAATCCAGCCAGCACAAAATATCAGGTTTTTCTCTTAGAATTAATTCCTTCTATGCTGCAATCCTCAGAATCCCTATTATTCAATATTTAACAGTAAGTAGAAGATATCACTAAGGAATACTTACTAATGAAGTTCATCTTCAATGACAACCTCATTGTTAGTGTTGAAAAAACATTCCAGGAAAGGTGACTCACACTGAAGTGTGGTTCACACTGGGTGACTGGTAATTGCTGTTTTTGCTTTTTCGACACACCATATCCTTCTAATTCTTACCTTGAAGTAAAAACAAAGTATTCTAACTTACAAAAGTAATATGGTTTGAAAAGCATATGAATGAACTCACATTTTTATTAAAAGAAATGATTCTTTTTAAATTGTGTTCATTTATCCCCAGGAATGCACAGGCCATGAAGTACATAAATAGGTTTTCCATTACTGTCAGTAGTTTTTTACATATATTAATAATTCAAATTGTGCTAAGCAGTGTTTCTGATGCATAGTGTTATATTACATTTGATGCTTCTGAATAACTTAAGTGGTTATGTAATATTTATGACACTTTTACATTGTATTCTCACCTTTATGAAATGTAATGACCCTGAATATCTTCTGTGAAACTTTATTTGCCTCACAGTGATGAATGAATGAATATAAAATGAATATAAAGTATAGGCTAAATATCTTATATTTTGTAATAGCTGATTCAACTTTTGTAAGATTAAGATCACATGGACTTTCTAGAATACAGAAAAAAACTATACCCATCTAGTGTAAATAAAATTCATAAAAACTTATATTCTCATATTTTATAAATTATAAATCAAATTTTTATAAATTAGTTTGAACTTTATAGGAAATATGAGACACAGTTTAAACAAATATATTTTCTCTTATTTCAGGCTTTATAACTTTGAAAAGAATAATACATTACTTTGTAACATTTTATCTTCTATTATGATGTCAAAAACCAAGCATAGAAACTGAAAGGTTACAAGATAAATATTTACTTTTAGAGCTTGTCCAAACTTACAGTCTCCTACAAGTAGGAGAGGGATAAGGTCGAGACTAGAAGCAGGAAGGCTTTTTATATAGCAAGTAAGCAATTTTATATAGGAGGTAAACAAATTGACCATTAGCTTGGGACATGATTAGAAAAAAAATGCCACTGGGAATAATAGAGAAATAAATAAAATTCTAGAGTGTGCTTAACTAGAAAAAAAGAAAAGTACAGTCAGATGGTCCTTAGCATTCTCTATATAAATTATTTATAAATATGTTCCCTTCTATCCATGTCCTTATTAAAATACAAGTAAATAAGTTTTGATGGTACATGATTTCATCCCCAGATACTACCCAAAATGAAGGGATGTATAAACAAATAGAACTAATTGTCAAAGTTGGAACTATCATAAATGATTGTCAAATGTTTCCCCCAATTAATGTGTTTAGAAATTATAATCATAGTATTAATTACTTTTTATATTTGATATTGTAGAAGGAGGGGTTTATTGTAAGCTTATAGATCAAGAGCATTAAGAGTCTCTCACAGTCATGACAGGGAAACATGGCATCAGAACAAGAAACTGATATCGCACATCTTAAATTACAAGAGCAAGTGGAAGATAGCAATTTCAAAATGATGGAAGCCTTTAAATGGTCAAAGCCCACTTCTAATGACATACTTTTTCCAAGAAGACCAAACCTTCTGAGAATCCTCAAACAGCACCACTATCCAGGCTCAAAGAATTCAAATATTCCAGACTATGGAGAATAATTCTCATTTGAATATAATACCTAACTTTAAATACTGCCTCCTGTTTGCAGTTCAAAATGTTCCTGGTGCCATGCCACTGCTTGGTCATCATGAATCCTAAACACCTAAAACTTAAAGCCTCAAATAAGTCCTCCCAATTAAAAGTTGTAGCCAGGGTATGTTTTCAAAGCAGTGGTCAATTATATTATATCAGGAAATGGATTATTGCTATGAAAAAATTGATCAGGATCTTTAAGGAATGTGGAACACTTAGGGACAATGGACAAGAAAAATCTATTGAATTTTGTAGACAGAGCTTACTCTGCCATCCTAGTAAGGTTTTAGAAGACAGTAGTGCGAAAAGCAGTGTTGACTGCAAAAGGTAGCTCAGGAGGCATTGGAAAGAATAATATTAGCAGCTAGTTCAGAGACCATTCTTTTGATATTTTTGCAAATATATAGATGTTCTCTCTGTCCTTGCCCTAAGAATTTCCTTAAAGCTAAATTAAGATGTAATGAACTAATTTCCTTGTAAGAATAGATTTCAAGACAGCCTCAGTGTTGACTGTGCCACATGTTTATTTATGAATAACTCATACAAAATTTTATTAAAAGATTAAGGTTATGTGAGGCAGAAAGAAATACAAAATATACAGTTTTAAAAGGAAAAGGATATTAGCAAAGTTAATGTCCTTAACTGCAACTATTAAATTTGATATCATTAAGGAAGGGTCAAATCATTGAAATAAAGGGAAAATGTCCTCAATGCAGACCCCACTCCAACTTCCAACTCATGAAAGAAAATCACCTAAGAAATGAGCATAAACTGAGGCAAATGTGGTTCAGGTTCATCTCGAGTGACTAGTAGAACTTGACAATCTTCTGGCTTTATAGTCATGGAGATACATAAGTAAACTGAGAGCATTAGAGGCAGGGCAGTCATTGCATAAGTCCCCAAGAGACGAGCAGTTCCAGAGATGTCATTACACAAAGCTATGAGCATGAAGCCTGGTTTGTGTTGGAGATGCTAAAGCTCTAAATATCTGTCAAGAATATCTGGATATAAGAAATGAATGAACATGAGATGTTTCAGGTAACAAAGATTCATGGGCAGGCACCAAAGTCAGAAGGGAAGGGACATCTCAGCCATCTGGCATTAGATATGTAGCTACAGTATTTGAACTTTTTCCTGTTGGGTTTTGTCTGTTTAGTATGTTTTAATTGTGCTCTGATTCCTCTCTTTTGGGATAGTAACATATATCATGTGCCATTATATGTTAGAAGTATATAATTTATTTTTTGACTCTGCTGGTGAGTACAGTGATGGAATTATCTGGAGTTTCAGAAGAGACTTCAACTTTGGATTTTAAAAGTGTTGAGACTGAAAGAGTTTGGGGATTTTTGAATTAATGCTAATGCATTTTATCTAGATATAAACACAAGACCGTGGGGGACAGGGATTGTTATGTAGTGATTTAAATAAGATGTCCCCATAAACCTCAGTCATTTGAATACTTGATCTCCAGTTGGTGAAAGCTTAGGTAGGTTTGGGCTGTGTGGCCTTTGGAGGGAGTAATTCACTAGGGTAGTCTTTGAAATTTCAAATGTCTTGCATAATTTTGAGACTGCTTTCTCTAATCCCTTTGTCTTATTCAGAATGTACACTCTCAGCTGCTATTCCAGCCACCTGCTAACTTTGCTCCGCTATCATGGATTATTTTCTTTTATTATTTATTCAATTTTATTTTATTTTTTTTTACTTATTAGCAGTTTACAACCTGCTAATTGCCCTCTTCCTGGTCATCCCCTTCCACAATCATTCCCTTATTCCCACTGGCTTTTCCTCTGAGCACATGAGAGCCTCCTGGTTATCCCCTCCCTGTCACTTCAAGTCTCTGTGAGAATAGGTGGTTCCTCTCCTAGTGAGACCAGGCAAGGCAGCCCAGATAGAAGAATGTATTCCACATGCAGTCAACAGCATTTGGGATAGCTCCCATTCTAGTTGTTTAGGACCCACATAAAAACCAAGCTGCAAATCTGCTATGTTTATGTTGGGAGGCTTAATTTTAGCCTGTGTTTGTTGTTTAATTGGTGGTTCAGGCTCTGAGAGCCCCAAAGATGCAGGTTAGTTGACCCTGCTGCCCTTCCTATGGAGTTCCCATCTCCTTCAGGCCCTACAATGCTTCCTCCTATTTTTCCATAATCGTTGGCAAGTTCCATCTATTGTTTGGCTGTGGTGTACCTGTCTGAGTCAGCTCCTGGGTAGAACTCTCAGAGGACATGAGCCTATCTACAATAATAACATAGTATTATTAATAATGTTAGGGATTGGTGCTTGACCATAGGATAGTTCTCAAGTTGGGCTAGTTATTGTTTGGCCATTCTCTTAGGCTCTGCTCCAACCCTCTTGTCTGTATTTCTTATACAGAGAATATTTTGAGGGTTGAAAGATTTGGGGTGGGTTGGAAACTCTATAGCTCCATTGGGTTTCCTGCCTGGCCACAGGAGGTGGGCTCTTCAGATTTCATATCCTTAATGTAGTGAGTCATAGCTAAGGTCAATCCTACTGACACTTTGGTGCCTCACTTATCCAAGGTCTCTGGCTCTTTCTGAGATAACACCTGCCTCCTCACCCTGGCATTTGCAGATTTTTATTAATTTTCATGGCCCATCTAGCCATCTCACCTGTCCTTCCACATACCTGGTTTTGAACCCCCAATCCTTTTCCCATACCCCCTTCCTGTTCTTCCTCCCTTTCAATTCCATCCCTCCATATGCCTTATACGACTATTTATTATCACTTCTCAGTGAGTCACAAGCTTCCTCCATTGGGTCTTCCTTCTTGTTTAGCTTCTATGGGTCTGTGGAGTGTTGCATGGTACCTGTATATTCTGACTAACGTTCCCTTATATGTGCGTATGCACCATGTATGTGCTTTTCAAACTGGGTTACCTCATTCAATATGATATTCTGAAGTTCCCTTCATTTGCCCGCAAAATTCCTGATCTTTTTTCTTAATACCTGAATAGGATTCCAGAGTGTAGATTTTCTTTATCCATTGTTCAGTTGAGGTACATCTAGGTTGTTTCCAGTTTTTGTGTATTATAAATAAAGCTGCTATGAACATAGTTGAGCAATTGACTTTGTGGTATGTTGGAGTGCCTTTTGAGAATATGCCAGGAAGAAATATAGCTTGATCTTGAAGTAGTACTATTCCATGTTTTTTGAGAAGCAGCCAAATTAATTTCCAAAGTTGTACAAATTTGGATTCTCACTTCCAATGGAGGAGTGTTCCCCTTGCTCTACATCCTCACTACCCTGTACTATCTCTTGAGTTTTTGATCTTTTGGCCTTTCTGTTCGGTGTAAGAGGGAACATCAGATGTTTTGATTTACATTTCCATTTTGACTAAGGACTCTGATCATTTTTAAGTGCTTCTCGTTCATTTAAGATTCAGCTGTTGAGAATTCTGTTTAATTTTGTACCCCATTTTAATTGTTTTTGTTGTTGTTGTTGGTGGTGGTGGTGGTGTTTACCTTCTTGAGTTATTTGTAAGTTTTGGATATTATCCTTATGTGATATGTAGGGTAGGTGAAGATCTTTTCCCAATCTGTGGGCTGCCTATTTTTTTCTATTGATAGTATTCTTTGCCTTATGGAAGCTTTGCAGTTTCACAGGGTCCCATTTATCAATTCTTGGTCTTAGAGCCAGAGCCACTGATATACTGTTCAGGAAATTGTCTCCTGTAACAATGTGTTCAAGGGTATTTTTCATTTACTCTTTTAGGAGACTTAGTAAATCCAGTTATATGTTGAGGTGCTTGATCCACTTGGAACTGAGTTTTGTGCAGGGTAATAAATGTGGATCTTTTTTCCTTCTTCTACAGGTAGATATCTAGTTAGTAAAGATACATTTGTTGGAGATGGTTTCATTTTTCCATTGTATGATTTTTGCTTCTTTTATCCAGTAACTTTACTGAAGGCGTTTATCAGCTCTTGGAGTTCTCTAGGGAAAATTTTTTTTGGGTTTTTTACATATACTATCATATCATCTGCAAAGAGCAGAACTTTAAATTCTTCCTTTTCAATTTATATTCACTTGATCTCCTTTAGTTGCCTTATAGTTCTGCCTAGAACTTCAATTCCTATATTAAATAGATAGGGCCAGAGTGTGCAGCCTTCTCTTTTCTCTGATTTTAGCTGAAATGCCTTATATTTCAATCCATTTAGTTTAATGTTGGATTTTCTATGTGTCAGTTGTTATGTCTCCCATTTCATTACTGATTTTGTTCATTTGGATACTTTCTCTCCAGCTTTTGGTAAGTTTGTGAAATGGTTTGTCTAGCTTGTTGATTTTCTCGAAGAACCAGCTCTTTGTTTTGTTGGTTTTGTATGTTGTTTTCCTAACTGATTTATGCCCTGATTTTGATTATTTCCTGCATTCTTCTCCTCTTTTATTTGCTTACTTAATCTTTTATTCTAGAGCTTTAATTTATACTTTTAAATTGCTGTTATGAGAATTTTCAAATTTCTTCTTAGTGGTATGAAATTTCCTTCTAGTACTATTTTCATTTTGGCCCATAAATTTTCTTTTGACTTATTTTCATTGAATGCTAGGAAATCTTTAATTTCTTTCTTCAATTCTTCCCTGACCAAGTGATCACTGAATAGAGAGTTCTTCAATTTCTACAAGTATGTAGACTTTCTAGTATTTTTGTTGTTGAAATCCAACTTTAATCTATGTTGGTTTGATATGATACAAGGTGCTGTTTAATTTCCTTTTATATGTTGAGGCTTTCTTTGGGACAGACTACATAGTCAATTATGGAGAAGGATCCACAAGGTACTGAGAAGATGGTATATTTTTGTGTTTGGGTGAAATATTCTATAGATGCCTGTTAGGTCCTCCATTTGATTCATAGTCAGTTATTTCATTAATTCTCTGTTTAGATTTTGTCCGGATATCCTGTCAATTGGTGGAAGTGGGTGTTGAAGTCTCCAACTATGAAGATATGGGGTTTGATGTGCAATTTATGATTTAGCAATGTTTCTCTTACAAATGTGTGTGCCCATTTGTTTGGTTCATAGATGTTAAGAATTGCGATATCTAGGTAGATTTTCCTTTTATGTGTATGAGTTTCCTTTCCTGTCTTTTTTGTTAATTTTAGTTGAATGTCTATTTTATTAGATATTAGAAGAATTACTCTAGCTTGCTAATACAGTCTGTTTGCTTGAAAAACATTTTCCAGCCCTTACTCTAAGATAGTAACTATCTTTATTTCTGAGGTGTGGTGCTTGTGTGCAGCAAAACGATGGATCCTGTTTTTTCATCTATTCTGTTAGCCTGTGTCTTTTTATGAGGGAAGTGCGTCCATTTATATTGAGTGATATTAATGACCAGTGTTTGCTATTTCCTATTATTTTGATATTGATGGTGATTGTGTTTGTGTGTGTGTGTGTGTGTGTGTGTGTGTGTGTGTGTGTATTTATTTGTGCTTGTGTGTAAGTATTTCCCTTTTCTTTGCTGGACTTTAAATGGTCTAGAATTATAAGACCCAAGAAAATTCTTCTATAAATTGCCTTGGATATAGTGATTTATCACTATAATAGAAAAGTAACTATATGATGCTTGTTCAATAGTGTTTTAAGATCAAGATAAATGTAAATTCTGGTGCAATTTGTGCGCTTTCAGGAGTATAGTACCTTCTAACTTTCAAAGGTGAGGTGGGGAAAGTTATTGTTTTCTTATAGTTGTGAGTTTGTATGGGTAAGAAATTATAAACATTAATAAAATAAATTTAAAGATTGATGTAATGATGCGTATTTGATTGCAATTATATAACATCTTTTAATCAACATTTATCTATCAACAGAAATAATGTAACCTAGCTATCCCTCAAAACTTGAATACAAATTATGTTTTGCTCTAATTTTTATGCATAGCAGAAAAAATCCCATATTTAGATTAAGCTAAACAGGTAGCTACTTTCAGGAAACAATTTGCAATCTATTTTTTAAACATAAATCTTTTTATTTTGAGAAATCCATATGTAAAATATTATCATATCTATTACCAATTTCGTATTTCAACTCTCCTCATACTTCCCCTATCATATTCTTCTCCCAATTTTATGTTTTTTCTTTTAGATAACCCATTAAGTCCAGTTAGTGTTGCTCATATGTTCATGTGTTTGGTGCCAACTACTTGAATAGGGTCATTTATTAATGGCTACAACTTCAATAAGGAAGAATTTTCTCTCTCATAACAACTCCCCACTGTGAATAACTTTCGAATAGAGTGGGAGTGGGAGATTACCAGCTCCACGTAACCATGGCATTTTGGCTGCCTCAATCTCATGGAAATAACAGCCACCCATCAGGCATTTCATGTTTAGAATATAGCATATCACAGATATGTTATGTATCTCACAGTTCTTACATTCATTGTACCCCTTCTTCTGCGGTATTCCATAATATACATGTTCCATTAATAGACAGGCACTCAGTATCTTATTAATTTCATTTTACGCAATCTTTCATGTATGCACTGATTATTGTTCACTACAAAAATAATCCTATCTTTCTAAGACTGAAAGCAGCCCAGGACTATGGATATAAATATTAATATTCCAGAAGGTAATTTAGTAATATAATCATTTATATATTACAATAGCAGTTTCCATTATAAGGCGTATGACTTCCCATCCATGTTTCTTTGACCAGTATCAGATATAAAATCTCCTACTATGGAATAAGCCTGAAGTTCAATCACTAAGTAGTTACCTTATAATAGTAATACCACTACCGTACCAGTGGGCACATTTTGCATGGCAGGTAAAAACAGACATAAAACTTGTCAGGGACTCTGTAAAATTCTTTAGAAAGAGAATGGCATTCCTCAAGTATCCTACAAATATTATTCCTTTGTAGAATAACAATTCTACAAGTAAAATAACAATTCTACAAGTAAAAAGTTATCTTTAATCTTGATTTTCAGTAATATTAATAAAAGCCATGTAAATTACTAATTACCGTATCAGAGATTTAATTAGACAAATTTGAAAAACATAAGATTTATCATATATTCTTTGATTCTGTTGAATTTAATTCTTCCTCTGATGGTTAATATGACTTTAATTGATATCCACAAATATAAGAAAATATATTCAAAAAGCAACTGCTAATTATAGGTTATAGTAAACAAAAAGACAGTAAAGTTACTATATGAACAAGGGGGAATATTATTTAATCAAAGACATGTTGAAATTTTATCAAAAATAGTACTGGAATGTAGATTTCACAAAGGCTTTCTTCATGAACTTCCACTTGCATTCTTTCTTTAAATTGGACACATGAAGTTCTAGTGGGGTATACTTCCTTTCTCTGTTAAAATGAAGAAAAGATATTTTTTAAAGAAATAGAATAAGAAGAAATTTATAGACACCAATAATACTGATTGTCCTTGTTGAAAACAAATCTATCTTTATTTATTCTTGGGAACATTATTTACAATTTCTCTCTACCCACAATTCTGAAAAACTGCCAAAAGTGTAACAAATGACATCATGAGCCTTGTAGTAAAATTTATCTTTCTTAACCATATTTAGACATTTCAGTATTACTGTTAATCATGACATCTGTTCGTCATATTAATAACATGTGAATATTTTAATGTATTTGAGGAATTCAATAAAAATCTTCTCACAATGTTCATTACTTGAAATTAGCCTGACCACAATCATTCTCACCCATGTATCATTTATTTAAATTTTCTCCTCAAACAGAAATATTTCTGGAAACATTTTAGACTTTTAGTTCTTATCTTCTTTTTTCTCTAAAACAGTATCACTGTCCAAAGTCTTTTTTAAACATGATTTTCTTATTTGTCATTCATTATATTATGCTTTTTCTTGATGCATGCATTATTCCTACTCTGATATCACCTCCATTTGGCTCCCAAAATTCAGCAACTACGTACTTTATTTTATTAATCTGGTCACATGTCACACTCATTTATGTTCTTTTGACTTGCAAAACTTCATTTCAGTGTTTGAATCTTGCTTTGTACACAGAGTTCTATTAGACATGTAGCAGTTGAATATATCCATGTGAACAGGCACTTCACAGAGTAATAGTGCATAAAAGGATTGTTTTAATATGAATCTAAACTTCTATTCATGTAGATCAATGTAATGTTGTAACAATAAAACATCAATATGCCAGAGCATACATATGTCAACATGATGCTTTAGCTTTTCATTACATCACTGCTAGAAAATAGAATATTTTGTATAAGACATAATCAAGTAAGTTGGCCTTACCAAATTATTTTCTGTTTATTTTACTAGATAATCTTATTTCTTGAGTCAGTGGTACATAATCATCCTCACTGTCAAGAAAACTGTAAATTATATATGTGATTGGTTCTGGGGAGAATAATTCAAATATATCATATTTTAATTATTGCTAAAATAATCTGTGACATACTAGCAAAGATCTGTCACTAAAATTAAGGGCTAAATATTTTTGAATGTACAATGATAAGGTTTTTTGAAAATAATACTTAGCCTACTCATATGAAAAAAATTACATTTTCATTTTACCAAAATCCATGATCAGATTATTTTTCTCACTTTTCAGTATGATAATTTTTAAAAACTATATATTAAATCTCATATTTTAAATTATATTATATTCCTATTATTTCATATTAATCATGTAAAGGCTTTAAAACTGTTGAAGGCCATACTTTAAATTAAAATGTAGTGTTTATTTGCACTATGTAGCTAATGCACAATGAACATCAAACTAAAAAGCAGATATCTTTCTTCATTATACCTTTTAAATTTCATACTAGATAGACAAATGACACGATATCTATAAAAACATTTAGTTCTGAGGTTCCAAATAAATAAATTTTATTGTTATGATTATTTCCATGTAAAAATAAAGAAAGGGGAAATAATCTGCAGTTTCACATGGTTTGCCAGGGGCTAGCCTGTTGGTTCTTCTTTCTTGTTTGGTTCTTCTTGAGGTAGCAAAGGGAGAAGAACATTGGAGGGCTAAGACTTAGTCTTATAATGTACTTAGGGTTGCTATAAAATAATAAAAGGTTTCTCTGTCTTAAGTCTAAGTCACTATGCTTTAATAGCTGGCCTGCCTTCTGTGACTTCCTCTAATGCAAGAAACTGTGGAGCACCTCATCATAAACAGCAGGGATTAAATAAAAAAGATTTATTATTGGGCTCCTTTCTCTGGTAAATCAGCTTGAAGTCTCGCTAAACTGACTAACCCTTTGTGAACAA
This sequence comes from Rattus rattus, assembly GCF_011064425.1. Classification (NCBI taxonomy): domain Eukaryota; kingdom Metazoa; phylum Chordata; class Mammalia; order Rodentia; family Muridae; genus Rattus; species Rattus rattus. The sequence continues at coordinate 39,410,711 of NC_046172.1, read as the reverse complement.
GAGAGGAAGGAAAGGAAAAAATGAAGATGCTGTATGCAGGCAAATATGCACAGACACGTATAAATTCAAATATTCATTCACCCACACTCTGGATGAGTCTGACCATCTGTCATATCCAACTCTACAAGTATTCATGCATGGTTTTATATATGCACATATATATACACACACATATATGTACAAAGAAACTTATACATTTGGATGGGTAGAAGGATGACAGGATTGGGAAAACCTTCCCAAGTCAAACAATTCAATTTATTTTCTCTGGTCTCTTTATACATTTTCAGGAAAAAAGTTCTTTAAAGAATTCCCTTAGGATAAAATGTTACATAAAATGGGAGTTACAGAAGGATGTTGATATTAAGTTCAAAGCAGTATTTCATTATAAGATACTCATTAAAAGTACAAAGTACTGGAAAATATCATCCTGAGTGAGGTAACCCAATCACAGAAAAACACACATGATATGCACTCATTGATAAGTGGCTAGTAGCCCAAATGCTTGAATTACCCTAGATGCACAGAACACATGAAACTCAAGACAGATGATCAAAATGTGAATGCTTCACTCCTTCTTTAAAAGGAGAACAAGAATACCCTTGGCAGGGAATAGGGAGGCAAAGATTAAAACAGAGGTAGAAGGAACACCCATTTAGAGCCTGCCCCACATGTGCCCATACATATACAGCCACCAAACTAGATAAGATGGATGAAGCAAAGAAGTGCAGGCCGACAGGAAACGGATGTAGATCTCTCCTGAGAGACACAGCCAGAATACATAAAATACAGAGGCGTAATGCCAGCAGCAATCCCACTGAACTTAGAACGGACCCCGTTGATGGAATCAGAGAAAGGACTGGAAGAGCTTGAAGGGGCTCGAGACCCCATATGAACAACAATGCCAACCAACCAGAGCTTCCAGGGACTAAGCAACTACCCAAAGACTATACATGGACTGACCCTGCCCAACCTCATAGGTAGTAAATGAATAGCCTAGTAAGAGCACCAGTGGAAGGGGGAAGCCCTGGGTCCTCAAGACTGAACCCCCAGTGAACGGATTGTTGGGGGGAGGGGGTAATGGGGAGGATGGGGGAGGGGAACATATAAGGGGGAGGAGGGGGAGGGGTTGGGGGGATGTTTGCCTGGAAACCGGGAAAGGTCATAACAATCAAAATGTAAATAAGAAATACTGAAGTTAATAAAGAAAAAAAAAGTACAAAGTAACAGTTTTTTCATGGTAATGCCTTATCTTAATGAACACCTGTGACTTTATCAATGGTTGTAAATGTTTTTCCTTGAACACAAAATTGGCCTAACTCTATGTTTCTTTTTAGTGATTAGGAAAGCACATTGTATTTTTTATTATGCAGCATTTACTTACAATTCTGATGGGTGAGTATATTCTATTTTTGACTCTGACTTTATTACATCTTTTTAGCAACTATAAAAATCTCTAAAAACTTTTTTCATAAAATTACTTGAATCAGGTAAGAACTTATATGGAATCACTATTGATTTTTCATCACTGTAAGATACTACATTTTCATGGGTCTGCAGAGATCTGATCAAAAGAGTGGGCTAATATGTTATGTGTGCAATATATTTTTAATAATAACAGGAAAAGTATATTAGTAGCAGGAATCTTTCCTGAAATCCATTGTAGATTTTAACCTAAGGTGGACACATCTCAGGAATATCGCCTGCTTGTTCTTAGCTTCTGCTTGGTGGCTCCTGACAATAGTTCAAAAAGTATTTCTACAAAGAATATATCTTTTGAGGCCTGTTTTGTGAAAGATTATAGGGTCAGATTTAGAGAAGGTTCCATGAGGGGCTGAGAAGAAGGTATTTTGTTTTTTTAGGATGAAATGTTCTATAAGTATCTATTAAATCCATTTGTTGATCACATCTGATAGTCTCACTCTGTCTCTGTATACTTTCTGTTTTTACAATTTGTCTATTGATGAGTGTGGAATGTTGAAATCTCTCATTATTATTGCACGTGGCACAGTGTAGTTTGAGCTTAGTAAAGTTTCTTTTATGAGTGAGGGTACCGTTGGATTTAGAGCATAAATGTTAAAATTAAGAGTTCATCTTGGGAGACACCGCCGGAACCTGAAGGAAACAGACCGGATAAACAGTTCTCTGCACCCAAATCCCGTGGGAAGGAGAGCTAAACCTTCAGAGAGGCAGACACGCCTGCGAAACCAGAAGAGACTGCTCTCTACACACATTGCTGATTCAGAGGAAAACCGGAGGCCATCTGGAACCCTGGTGCCTGGAGGCTCGGAAGAGGCGGGCCAGATCTTCCTGGTCGCTGCCACATGGAGAGCCTGTGGGCAGAACCCCGTGAGCGAACCCGAGCCTGGGACCAAAGGTAAGACTAACTTATCTGCTGCAAGTGACTTGCGGGTGGAATCCCCGGGACAACAGAGGCAGAATCCTCTAGGACCAGGCACGTCCTGTGTTTACTGGAAGTCCACACCCCATGGATCCCGGCCCGCAGCAGCTCTGCCCCAGAACCCGTGTGGAGAGATACCTACCGCCCTGGTCAGGTGGGAACTCCCTGAGGCTGCAGAGCAGAAGAGACCACCAACACTGCCCACCCCTGCCCACACATCCCCTGGCCCAAGAGGAAACTGTATAAGGCCTCTGGGCTCCCGGGGGAGAGGGCCCAGGTGAGGCAGGAGCCCTGCCTGAGACACCGCCGGAACCTGAAGGAAACAGACCGGATAAACAGTTCTCTGCACCCAAATCCCGTGGGAAGGAGAGCTAAACCTTCAGAGAGGCAGACACGCCTGCGAAACCAGAAGAGACTGCTCTCTACACACATTGCTGATTCCAGAGGAAAACACCGGAGGCCATCTGAAACCCTGGTGCATGAGGCTCCCTGAAGAGGCAGCAAGAGATCTTCCGGGGTTGCTGCCATTTCCAGAGAGCCCGTGGGCAGCACCCCGCTAACGAACTTGAGCCTCGGGACCACAGGTAAGACCAACTTTTTCTGCTGCAAGTGACCTGCCCAGAACTCAAGACACAGGCCTGACAGGAACAGCTGAAGACCTGTAGAGGGACAAACTACACACACAAAAGCAGTCCCTATAACTGGCTGAAAGAAAACAGTAAAAACAGGTCTACAGCACTCTGACACACAGGCTTATAGGACAGTCTAGCCACTGTCAGAATTAGCATGAACAAAGTAACACTAGAGATAATCTGATGGCTTAGAGGCAAGCGAGGAACACAAAGCAACAGAAACTGAAGACTACATGGCATCATCGAGACCCAATTCTCCCACGAAAACAAACATGGAATATCCAAACACACCAGAAAAGCAAGATCTAGTTTCAAAATCATATTTGATCATGATGCTGGAGGACTTCAAGAAAGACGTGAAGAACTCCCTTAGAGAACAAGTAGAAGCCTACAGAGAGGAATCGCAAAAATCGTGAAAGAATTCCAGGAAAACACAAACAAACAGTTGAAGGAATTAAAAATGGAAATAGAAGCAATCAAGAAAGAACACATGGAAATAACCCTGATATAGAAAACCAAAAGAAGAGACAAGGAGCTGTAGATACAAGCTCACCAACAGAATACAAGAGATGGAAGAGAGAATCTCAGGAGCAGAAGATTCCATAGAAATCATTGACTCAACTGTCAAAGATAATGTAAAGCGGAAAAAGCTACTGGTCCAAAACATACAGGAAATCCAGGACTCAATGAGAAGATCAAACCTAAGGATAATAGGTATAGAAGAGAGTGAAGACTCCCAGCTCAAAGGACCAGTAAATATCTTCAACAAAATCATAGAAGAAAACTTCCCTAACCTAAAAAAAGATACCCATAGCATACAAGAAGTTTCCACTCAGAATCCAAAAAAAAAAATTAAAAGAAAAATAAAAATAAAAATTAAAATAAAAATTAAAAGAAAAAAATTAAATTAAAAAAAAATTAAAATAAAATAAAAATTAAAATAAAAAAAAAAATTAAAAAAAAATACTGATTGTGGTTTCCCGTTATTTTTGTTGATAGAGATGGAATTATGTTTCTGTGTCTTTCTTCTTTGGGTTTGTTGAAAGAAGATTTTTTAAATTTTTCTACGTATAGTTTCCCTCCTTGTATTGGAGTTTTCCATTTGTTATCCTGTGTACAATGAATTTGTGGAAAGATACTGTGTAAATTTTTTCTCAGGGAATATCTTGGTTTCTCCATCTATGTTAATTGAGAGTTTTGCTGGATACAGTAACCTGGGCTGGTATTTCTGTTCTATTGGGTTCTATGACATCTGCCCAGGATCTTTCTACCTTTCATACAGTCTCTGGTAGAGAAGTTGGTGTAATTCTGATAGGTCTGCCTTTATATGTTACTTGACCTTTTTCCCATATTGCTTTTAATATTCTTTTATTTTGTTATGCATTTGGTGTTTTGATTATAATGTGACAGGAAGAATTTATTTTCTAGTTCAATCTCTTAGGAGTTCTGTAGGCTTCTTATATTTCTTATATTTTCATGGGCATCTCTTTTTTTTTTTTTTTTTTTTTTCTTTTTTTTTTTTTTTTATTTTTTTTTTTTTTTTTTTTTTTTTTTTTTTTTTTTTTTTTTTTTTTTTTTTTTTTTTTTTTTTTTTTTTTTTTTTTTTTTTTTTTTTTTTTTTTTTTTTTTTTTTTTTTTTTTTTTTTTTTTTTTTTTTTTTTTTTAATTTTTTTTTTTTTTTCCTTTTTTTTTTTTTTTATTTGGGTTTTTTTTTTTCACATTTTGATTTTTTTTTCCTTTCCCGGTTTCCAGGCAACATCCTCCCCCCTCCCTTTTTATGGGTGTTCCTCCCAACCCTCCCCATTGCTGCCCAACAGTCTAGTTCACTAGGGGTTCAGTCTTAGCAGGACCCAGGGCTTCCCTTCCACTGGTGCTCTTACTAGGATATTCATTGCAACCCACGAGGTCAGAGTCCAGGGTCAGTCCATGTATAGTCTTGGGTAGTGGCTTAGTCCCTGGAAGCTCTGGTTGGTTGGCATTGCTGTACATATGGGGTCTTGAGCCCTTTCAAGCTCTTCCAGTTTTTTCTGATTCCTTCAACAGGGGTCCTTTCTCAGTTCAGTGGTTTCTGCTGGCATACGCCCTGTATTTGCTGTATTCTGGCTGTGTTCTCAGGAGCGATCTGGCATTCACATTTTGATCATCCGCCTTTGAGTTTCATTTGTTCTAGGCATCTAGGGTAATTCAAGCATTTGGCTATTAGAAATTTATCAATGAGTACATACCATGTATGTCTTTTCTGTGATTGGGTTAGGTCACCAGGATGATAGTTTCCAGTTCCAACCATTTGCCTACTAATTTCATACAAAGTCATTGTTTTTTCGATAGCTGAGTAATATTCATTGTGTAGATGTACCACATTTTCGTATCCATTCCTCTGTTGAAGGGCATCTGGCTTTCCAGCTTCTGGCTATTATGAATAAGGCGAAGAATACAGGGAGCATCGTGTCTTTTTATATGTTAGCATCTTTTGGGTATAGCTCAGGAGAGTGCATAGCTGATCCTCAGGCAGTTCAATGTCCAATTTTCTGAGAACCTATAGACTGATTTCCAGAATGGAGCCAGAAAGAGTCCAACCCCACCAACAATGGAGGAGTGTTCCTTTTCTCCACATCTCGCCTAGCATTTGCTGTCACCTGAGTTTTTGATCTTAGCCATTCTCACTGGCGGAGGTGAAATCTCAGGGGTTTTTTGATTTGCATTTCCTTTATGATAAAAGATTTTGAATTTTTCTTTAGTTGTTTCTCAGCCTTTGGGCATTCCTCAGCTGTGAATTCCTCTGTTTAGCTCTGAACCCCATTTTTTAATAGGGTTATTTGTCTCCCTGCTACCCAACTTCTGGGGTTTTGTATATTTTATATAGTCCTCTATCGTTGTAGGATTGGTAAAGATCTTTTTCCAATCTGTTGGTTGCCGCTTGTCCTAACCACAGTGTCCTTTGCCACAGAAGCTTTTGCAGTTTTAGGAGATCCCATTTGTTTATTCTTGATCTTTAGAGCATGCCATGGGTGTTTTGTTCAGGAAAATTTTTCCAGGGGCATCTCTTTCTTTAGGTTAGGAATGTTTTTGTCTATAATTTCATTGAAGATATTGTCTGGCACTTTAAATTGTGAATCAAAGAGGAACACTTCTGCATTGTTGGTGGGATTGCAAACTGGTACAACTATTCGGGAAATCAGTCTGGAGGTTCTTCAGAAAATTGGACATTGAACTGCCTGAGGATCCAGCTATACCTCTCTTGGGCATATACCCAAATGATGCCCCAACATATAAAAAGGACACATGCTCCACTATGTTCATAGCAGGCTTATTTATAATGACTAGAAGCTGGAAAGATCGCCGATGCCCTTCAACAGAGGAATGGATACAGAAAATGTGGTACATCTTCACCATGGAGTACCACTCAGCTATCAAAAACAATGACTTCATGAAATTCATAGGCAAATGGAATGAACTAGAAAATATCATCCTGAGTGAGCTAACACAATCACAGAAAAACACACATCATATACACTCATTAATAAATGGATATTAGCCCAAATACTCGAACTTCCCAAGATGCACAGACGACGTGCAACTCAAGAAGGATGACCAAAATGCAGATGCTTCACTTCTTCTTTAAAATGGGAACAAAAATATCCATAGGAGGGGATAGGGAGGCAAAGTTTAGAACAGAGACTGAAGGAATGGCTATTCAGAGCCTGTCCCATATGTGGCTCATACATATGCAGCAACCAACCAAATAAGATTGATGAAGCAAAGAAGTGCAGGCTGACAGGAACCAGATATAGATCTCTCCTGAGAGACACAGCCAGAATATGTCAAACACAGAGGCAAATGCCAGCAGCAAACCACTGAATTGGAGAAAGTACTAAAAGAGCTGAAGGGGCTTGTAACCCCTAAGAACAACAATGCCAACCAACCACAGCTTCCAGAGACTAAGCCACTATCCAAAGTCTATGCATGGACTGACCGTGGGCTCCAAATTCATAGGTAGTGAAGAATAACCTTGTAGGGGCACCAGTGGAAGGGGAAGCCCTTGGTCCTGCCGAGGCTGAAATCCCAGTGTACGGGATTGTTGGGGGGCTGTAATGAAGGGTGAATGTGGAGGGGAACACCCATATAGAAGGAGAGGGGTAGGAGGGGTTAGGGGGCTGATGGACTGAAAACTGGGAAAGGGAATAACATTTCACATGTAAATAAGAAATATCCAATTTAATAAAAATGGAAGAAAAAAATTTACAAAAAAGAATTGACAAATGGGACATCATAAATTGTAAAGCTTCTGTAAGGCAAAGGGCACTCTCAGTAGGACAAAAATGCAATGAACAGATTTGGAAAAGATCTTTAACAATGCTATACCTGATAGTAGGCTAATATCTAATATATACAAAGAACTCAAGAAGTTAGAATCCAGAAAATCAAATAATCCTATTAAAAATAGGGTACAGAGATAAAAAAGAATTTTCAACTGAGGAATGTCTAATGGCCAAGAAGCACCTAAAGAAATGTTCAATATCCTTACTCATTAGGGAAATGCAAATCAAACCACCCTGAGATTCTACCTTACACCAAACAGAATGGCTAAGATCAAAAACTCAGGTGACAATAAATGCTAGTGAGGATGTGGAGAAAGAAGGACACTCCTGCATTTTTGGTGGGAGTTAAAGCTTGTACAACCTCTCTGGAAAACAGTCTGTCATTTCCTTAGAAAACTGGACATAATACTACATGAGGACCCAGCTATACCACTCCTGGGAATACATCCAAAAGATGCTCCAACATATAACAAGGCCACATGCTCCACTGTGTTCATAACAGCCTTATTTATAATAGCCAGAAGCTGGAACCCAGATGTCCTCCAAGAGAGGAATGTATGCAGAAAGTGTGGTACATTTATACAATGGAGTACTACTCAGTTATCAAAAATAATGACTTTGTAAAATATTAGGCAAATGGAGGGAACTAAAAAATATCATGCTGAGTGAAATATCATGCTGAGTGATATTAGTCAAAAGCTCAGAATCCCAAGATACCAGTCATATGAAGCTCAAAAGAAAACACATAGAAGGGGGAAAATACTCATAGAAGAATACAGAGACCAGTCTGACCTAAGTTGATCCATTAGTCCAAAAAAGTGCCCAGAAATGCATGAATAAGAACCTAAAGATACAACATTACTGATGGTAGGAAGCTAGACTGAGCACGGACCACAAGAATAAAAAGGAAGGCCGGGATTTGCAACTCTATAGGAAGAACAACAATTTCAAGCAACCAAAGCCCCAAGAGCTCCCAGGCACCGAACCACCAACCAAAGAGTACACATGGCTCAAGGAGAGGATGACATTGCCTGGAATCAATAGGAGGGGAAGCCCTTGGTCCTATAAAGACTCATTTTCCCAGTGTAGAGGTATGCCAATGTGGAGTGGGAGTGAGTGGGTTGTAGTGGGAGCATCCTCCTAGAAGAAGAGGGAGAGGATATGGGAGAGGGGTGAAATGGGGAAGGGAATAATATTTGAAAAGTAAATACATAAAATGTTCAATGAAAATATGATTTATGGCACAGAGAACAGAAAGTGGTGAATAGCCTTGAACTCCTTTGTAGAGAAGATAACTTATTGAATACACCGATGACTCAGGCAGTAAGATCAAGAATTAATAAATGGAACCTCATAAAACTAAAAAGCTTTTGCAAGGCAAAGAACACTGTCAAAAGACAAAAAAGCAGCCTACAGATTGAAGAATGATCTTCCAACAACTCTACAACATGACAGAAGAATATACAAAATAAGAAATAACTCCAAAATTTAGACACAATGCAAACAAATATCCCAATTAAAAATTGGAAATAGTCAAGAGAGGAAACTTGAATGGCCATTAAACACTGGGTACTTAAACATAGAAATGCAAAAATTGTTCAACCATACTGTTAAGGATGTGAAAAATCCTCCATTTTGTGGTGTTCCAACCCTCTAATTTTTTTGGAAAAATTGTGAATAGCTCTACCTCAACAACTAGTCATACCACTCCTGGATATATACCTAAGAAATACTCCACCACACCAGGACACTTGCTCAACAATGCTCATAGCAGCATTATTCATAATAGTCAGAAACTTGAAAGAACCCAGATGTCCCTCAGCTGAAGAATGGATACAGTAGATGTGGTTCACTCATTCAAAGGAATACTATTTAGCTATTAAATACAAGATCATCATGAAATTTGTAGACTAGTGGATGGAACTGGAAAATATCCTGAGTGAGATAAATCAGACCAAGAAGGACATGCATAATATGTACTTACTAGTGACCGACTTCTAGGACTCAGTGGCATGAGTTGGGGGACTCATTAGTCAAAAGACCCGACAGTGGGAACATGAAACATGAAGAGACCACCTTCTGTAGATAATAAACAGGGCCCCCAGTGGAGGGATGGGATAATCAAACCAATTTCAAAATTTTTGACCCAGGATTGTTTCTATCAAAAAATGCAATAACAAAAAAAATGGAGTAGAAACTGAAAGAAAGGCCATCCAGTGACCATTTCAACTTGGGATGTATCCCATGGACAGGTACCAAATACCAACATTATTACTAATGTCATATGTGCTTGCAGACAAGAGCCTATCATGGCCGTCCTCAGAGAGGCCCTACCAGCTGCTGACTGAGACAGATGCACATACAGTCAATCATTGAACTGAAGTTGGGGATCCCCATGGGCAAGTTAGGAGAAGGATTGAAGGAATTGAAAGGGTTGTCAACCCCATAGGAAGACAAACAGGTTCAAGTCACCTTGACCCTGCAAAACTCCCTGAGAGTAAACCACGAACCAAAGGGCATACACAGAGGTGTATTAATTCATTAATTTTGATATGTTTATTAATAAATTGCAAAATATGAAAAATTAGGCAACACATAAATAAAATAAATATAATGGTAAGTGAAAGTTTTTCTTCTTCCTAGTTCAAGTACAATATTATAAAAAAACTCACTGCTTTTTTTCACCCAGAATTCTGTTTATCTCTAAGAATTTTGAATTTTAATAAATGCACTTTAGTAATGGCAAGAGATCACTGTGTCAAAGAATTTTCATTTAATGAATTTACAAATTTGATAACAAAAATTGTCCCCGCCAGCGGGGACCCAGTTATTCAGGGTCCCAAAGGGGCGCTACCCTTGGGCCTAAATGGGGGGCAAGAGAAGAAGGAGACCAAGCAAGATTCTGTTGTCAAGGTCTCGTTTATTGGGGTGAGCGTTACAGCTTTTAAGGCTTTCAGGTAGGGGGAGTGTCCTTTGTGAAACACAGAGGAGGGGGAGGTGCGGATATAGGTAGTGATAGCTGGAGGCAAAGAGGTCAGGCGGTAGATGATGAGGTCAGGCGGTGGAGACACCGGGTGCTGATTCAGGGAGATAACAGGCATCTGTTAAGGGGAGCTGAGGCATCCCTTGAATGTTATCTTCCCTGTGCAGTAAATTCATGGAGAGGCTTTGTCTAACAATCTTAAGACTTATGGCAGTCATCTTAGGGGTGAATATCTGTGGCCAAACAGGCCAGAGTCACCTAGTCACTTTGAGCCATGCAGTCAAAAAGCGGCTAGGCCCAAATCCAATATGGCTCCGTGCAAAAAATGAAGGATTATTTTGCCAAAATTCTTGAACAGGCAGAAAGAGGTAACACGGAATGTACAGCTGGAAATATTCATAATCACAAAGAGAAGAGTTGCTTTGTAGTGACCAGAAAGAAATGGTAAGTGAGAACAGACAGAAAGACTTGAAAGTTGAAGGAAGTGGATTTATACGTTTCTACATTCAATAAAAAGGGAAACACCCTATTTATCTGAGAAATGTAGAAGAATTGAAATTGGCACTAACACTAGATCTAGATCGTGTTAAAAAAAAAAAAAAAAAAAAGCTAGAACTACCTGCAGTGATAGAGCATACTTTTTAGATCAGGCATTATTAGTTGTCATGTCTTATGGATATTTTTACAAACTGCAGAAAGAAGTTAACAAAACGAGGATTCAAAACAAAAAAAGATAGAAAACAAAAGTTTCAATGTTTCACTCTTGGACAAGTGATAGGCCAGGCCTTCAACATAAGAGTAAAGTTTTGCTGCAGTGAAATTCAGTGTTAGAAATTGAGCATAGAGTGGTTATAGGGGGAGGTTGGGGAGGAGAAGGGGTTAGGGGGATTTTGGCTCGGAAACTGGGAAGGGGATTACATTTCGATTATAACAATCGAAATGTAAATAAGAGATACTCAAATTAATAAAGATAAAAAAAAGAAATTGAGCATATTTGCTGTGAAAGTTCTCATTTCCATTTTAAAAAAATATTGGATATTTTATGTGTTTACATTTCAAATGTTATCACCTTTCCCAGTTGCCCCCTTTCCATTGCTCCTCTCACTGCTTCTATGAGGATGCTCTTTATCCTAACCACTTCACTAACCTAGCATTCCCCTACACTAGGGAATTGAGCCTTCACAGAACCAAGGTATTCTCCTCTTGAGGCTAGAAAATCCCATTGTCTGCTACATATGCAGCTGGAGCCATTCCCCCCTCCCATGTGTAGTCTTTGGTTATTGGTTTAGACCCTGGGAGCTCTTAGAAGTCTGGTTGGTTGATACTGTTCTTCCAGTGGGGTTGCAAACCCCTTCAGCTCCTTCAGTCCTTTCTTAAGCTCCTTCATTGGGGTCCCTGCTGCAAGCATCCTCATCTGTATCAATAATGCTTTTGCAGAGACTCTCAGGAGACATACATATTAGGCTTCTGTCAGCAGGGACTTATTGGCATCAGCAGTAGTGATGGGGTTGGTGGCTGCGTATGGGATGGATCCCTAGGTGGGGCAGTCTCTGGATCACCTTTCCTTCAGTCTCTGCTCTCCTTTTGTCTCTGTATTTTTCTTTAGACAGGAGCAATTTTTGTTTAGGCTTTTGAATAGGATGTGGGCCCCATCCCACGAAAATGGTGGCCTAGTCAAACCTCTAGATATGGTCTCTTCAGGTTGTCCCTCCCCTTTGTTGGACATTTCAGCTAATCTCAAACCTGGTGGGTCCTGGGAGCCTCTTGCCTTCCTGGCATCTGGGACTTGCTAGTCTTTACCTGCAGTTCCCCATCCCCCATTGCTACACACCTCTGTTCAATTTCCTGACCCATCTCAAAATGTCAATGCTCATCAGTGTTCAATAAATATCACACAACTAATATGTTTTGTGTTTACAAAGAACTAAGAATGACGTGATATCCAAATATCTACATGCTTCAAATTTACCTTGCTCAGGTTACTCATTAAGTGATAAAATCATGAATCATTAAAATGTCTAAGCATTTCAATGTGGAAGTCTATTTTAATTGAGAGTTTTGCTGGATATAGTAGCACTGACATACATTCGCTTTCCCTTAGTGACTGTATGACATCTACTGAGGATCTTCTGGCTTTCATAGTCTCTGGTGAGAAGTCTGGTGTAATTATGGTAGGTTTGCCTTATATGTTACTTGACCTTATGGCTTACCACTTTTAATATTCTTTTCTTTGTTTTGTGCATTTGGTGTTTTTGTCTATTATCTTATTTGGAAGGAATTTATTTTCTGGTCAATCTATTTGGAGTTCGGTATGATTATTATTATGTTTATGGACTTCCCCTTTAGGTTCAGGAAGTTTTTTTTATAATTTTTGTTGAAGATATTTACTGACCTTTTAACTTGGGAGTCTTCACTCTCTTCTATACCTATGATCCTTAAGTTTGATCTTCTCATTGTGTTCTGGATTTCCTGGATAGTTTGGGCTAGGGGATTTTTGAGGTTTACATTTATCTTTAATGATTGTGTTTGTTTTCTATGGTATCTTCTGCCCTGAAATTCTCTCTTTTATCTCTTATATTCTGTTGGTGATGCTTGCATCTATGACTCCTGATCTCTTCCCTAGCTTTTCTCTCTCCAGGGTTCTCTCCCTTTGTGCTTTCTTTATTGTTTCTATTTTCATTTTTAATTCCTGGATGGTTTTGGTCAATTCCTTCACCTGCCATGTTGTCCTGTAATTTTTTAAGAGAATTTTGTGTTTCCTCTTTAAGGGCTTTTACTTGTTTACATGTGTTGTCCTGTATTTCTTTAAGGGAGTTATTTATGACCTTCTTAAAATCCTCTATCATCATCATAAAATGTGTTTTTATATCTAAATCTTGCTTTTCTGGTGTGTTTGGATATCCAGTATTTGTTTTCGTAGGAGAGCTGGGCTCTGATGAAACCAAGTAGTCTTGATTTCAGTTGCTTGGGTTCCTATGCTTACCTCTTGCCATCAGGTTGCCTCTGGTGTTAGCTTGACTTACTCTCTCTGACAGTGGCTTGACCCTCATGTTGGGCTTTGTGTCTGCACTTCTATAGATCTATTTCCTTTCAGCAGGATCTGGAAAAAGATAGCTCTGCTCTCAGGTGTGCAGGCATTCCTGGTGACTGGCTTTCATTTCTGGGTGCAATCAGAAACCTGGAGGATCCTGCCCCTGACTGTTCCTAGTTCCCTGTGCCCAGGGGGCCCCAATGCAACTAGGCGATTTCCTCTTTGGACTGGAATGTAGGCAGAGAGTAGTCTCTCTAGTTCTCAGGAGTGTCTGCAATTCTGAGGGTACAGCTCTCTCCCCCATGGGATTTGGTTGTAGGGAGCTGTGTGACTTGTTCAGTTCAGTTCTGGGTGCAGGCAGGACCCAACATGTTCATGCTCCTGACCACTCCTATATTCCTGTATCCAAAGGCACTATGCAATTTTCTCTTGGGCCAGTGATGTGGGAGAAATGGGCAGAAGTGGTGGACTGTCCTACGGTCTAAGGTGTATCTGAACTTCTGGGTGTTCAGTCCTCTGCTCCATGGGATTTCAGTGCAGGGAGCTGTTGAATCAGTTCACTTCAGACTTCACAGCCAGACACCGGAAATACCCTGTCCCAGAGGACTTCTGCCTTGTTGTGTCCTGAGTCCACCAGGCAGTTTACTTGGAGCTGAAAAGACAGTTTTATCTCTGCTTTCTCATATGTAGGTACTCCTGGCGACTGACTTTCAGCTCTTGGCGCAGGCTGAAACTGGAAGGGTCCTGCTCCTGACTGCCCCTAAGTCCCTGTGCCCAGAGGACACTGATGGCACTAGGGGATTTGCTTTTGGGTCAAGAATGTGGGCAGAGCTATTAAAAAATGGGGTTCAGAGCTAAACAAAGAATTCACAGCTGAGGAATGCCTGATGGCTGAGAAACACCTAAAGAAATGTTCAACATCTTTAGTCATCAGGGAAATACAAATCAAAACAACCCTGAGATTTCACCCTCACCAGTGAGAATGGCTAAGATCAAAAACTCAGGTGACAGCAAATGCTGGCGGGATCGGAGAAAGAGGAACACTCCTCCATTGTTGGTGGGGTTTTGCAGACTGGTACAACCATTCTGGAAATCAGTCTGGAGGTTTCTCAGAAAATTGGACATTGAACTGCCTGAGGATCAGCTATACCTCTCTTGGGCATATACCCAAAAGATGCCCCAACATATAAAAAAAGACACGTGTTTCCACTATGTTCATCGCAGCCTTATTTTATAATAGCCAGAAGCTGGAAAGAACCCAGATGCCTTCAACAGAGGAATGGATACAGAAAATGTGGTACATCTACACAATGGAATATTACTCAGCTATCAAAACAACGACTTTAAGGAAATTCGTAGGCAAATGGTTGGAACTGGAAAATATCATACTGAGTGACCTAACCCAATCACAGAAAGACATACATGGTATGCACTCACTGATAAGTGGCTATTAGCCCAAATGCTTGAATTACCCTAGTGGCCTAGAACAAATGAAACTCAAGACGGATGATCAAATGTGAAGGCTTCACTCCTTCTTTAAAAGGGGAACAAGAATACCCTTGGCAGGGAAGAGAGAGGCAAAGATTAAAACAGAGACTGAAGGAACACCCATTCAGAGCCTGCCCCACATGTGGCCCATACATATAGAGCCACCCAATTAGACAAGATGGATGAAGCAAAGAAGTGCAGACCGACAGGAGCCGGATGTAGATCGAACCTGAGAGACACAGCCAGAATACAGCAAATACAGAGGCGAATGCCAGCAGCAAACGACTGAACTGAGAACGGGACCCCCGTTGAAGGAATCAGAGAATGAACTGGAAGAGCTTGAAGGGGCTTGAGACTCCATATGTACAACAATGCCAAGCAACCAGAGCTTCCAGGGACTAAGCCACTACCTAAAGACTATACATGGACTGACCCTGGACTCTGACCTCATAGGTAGCAATGAATATCCTAGTAAGAGCACCAGTGGAAGGAGAAGCCCTGGGTCCTGCTAGACTGAACCCCCAGTGAACTAGACTGTTGGGGGAGCGGCATGGGGAGGGGGAGGGAACACCCATAAGGAAGGGGGGGGGAAGGGATGTTTAAATGTACATAAGAAATACTCAAAAAAAAATAAAAAAAAAAAAAAAAAAAAAAAAAAAAAAAAAAAAAAAAAAAAAAAAAAAAACACAAAAAAAAAAATAAATTGTCAGACTGCTAAAAAAAAATGAAAAAAAAAAAAAAAAAAAAAAAAAAAAAAAAAAAAAGAATGTGGGCAGAGAATAGTCTCCTCAGGGGGCCCCAATGCAACTAGGCGATTTCCTCTTTGGACAGGAATGTAGGCAGAGAGTAGTCTCTCTAGTTCTCAGGAGTGTCTGCAATTCTGAGGATCCAGCTCTCTCTTCCATGGTATTTGGGTACAAGGCACTGTTGGATCAGTTCACTTTAGTTCCTGGCACAGCCAGAAACTGGTCACACAGGACTTCTGCCTTTGTGTGTCCTGAGTCCAACAGGCAGGTCACTTGGAGTAGAAAATTTGGTCTTACCTCTGTTCTCAGGTGTGTAGGCACTTAGTGCAATATTCATCAGACTTTCAAAGAAGTACTAATACTAATATTCTTCAAATTATTCAACAAAATAGAAACAGAAGGAACAATACCTAATTTGTTCTTTGAAGCCACAATTATGTTTATACCTAAATCTCACAAAATGCCTTACAAAGAAAGAAGTTAGGATCAATTTCCCTCAAAATATCAATGCAAAAAAACCCAATAAAATTCTTGCAATTTTGATTCCAAGAACAGATCAAAATTATTGTTCAGCATGTCAAGTAAGACTCATCCCAAGGATAGTTCAATATATGAAACCCATCAACATAATCCACTATATAAATAATCTCAAAAGAAAAAAAAACACACGATCATCTCATTAGGTGCTGAGAAAGCATTTCACAAAATTCAACACCACTTCATGGTAAAAGACTTGGGAAAAGGTCTTTGCTCATCCTACATGCAATAGAGGGCTAAATGTAATATATACAAAGAACTCAAGAAGTTAGAGCCCAGAGAATTATATAATGCTATTAAAAAATGTGGTACAATGCTAAAACAGAATTCTCAACTGAAGAATATTGAATTGATGAGAAGTACCTAAAGAAATGTTCAACATTCTTAGTCATCAGAGAAATGCAAATCAAAACAACCCTTAGATTCCACCTAACACCAGTCAGAATGGCTAAGATCAAAAACTCAGGCAACAGCAGATGCTGGCAAGGATGTGGAAAAAGAGGACACTCCTCCATTGTTAATGGGATTGCAAACTGGTACAACCACTCTGGAAATCAGTCTGGAGGTTCCTCAGAAAAACTGGACATTGCACTACCTGAGGACCCAGCTATACCGCTCCTGGGCATATACCCAAAAGATGCTTCAACATACAACAAAGACACATGCGCCACTGTGTTCATAGCAGCCTTATTTATAATAGTCCAAAGCTTGAAAAATCCCAGATGTACTTCAATCGAGGAATGGATACAGAAAATGTAGTACATTTGCACAATGGCGTACTACTCAGCTATTAAAAACTGACTACATGAAATTCTTTGCAAAATGGATGAAACTAGAAAATATTATCCTGAGGTAACACTGTCACAAAAGAACACACATGGTATGAACTCACTGATAATGGATATTAACTCAAAAGCTTAGAACACTTAAGAAAAAATTCACAGATTATATGAAGCTGGAGAAGGAAGAGCAAAATATGGATGCTTCATTCCTTCTTAGAATGGAAAGAATATACTCACAGGAGGAAATACAGGGACAAAGAGTGGAGCAGGTACTGAAGAAAAGGTCATCCAGAGACTGCCCAACCGAGCATCCATCACTTATGTAGCCACCAAACTTAGACACCATTGCTGATGCCAAGTAGAGCTTGCTGAAGGGAGCCTGATAAGGGTGTCTCCTGAGAGGCTCTGCCAGAGCCTTACTGATTCAGATGAGAATCCTTGTAGCTAACCAATGGACTGAACTAGTAGACTCCAATTGAGGAGTTAGGGAAAAGACTGAAGCTGCTAAAGGGGTTTGCAACACCATAGGAAGAACAACAATATCAAAGAACCAGACTTATCAGAGCTCTCAGGGCTAAACCACCAACCAATGAGTATACATATAAAGACAAGTGAGTCCAGCCACATATGTAGGAGAGGATGGCATTGCCCAGCATGCATAGGAAAAAAAGCCCTTGGTGCCATGCAGCCTCATTTCTCCAGTGTAATGCAATGCCAGGGTGGTGACTTTGGGGTGGGTAGGTTGGAGTGGGAGCATCCTCATAGATGCAGGAGGAAATTTGAAGATGATCTAATTTCATTCTTCTGCATGTGGGTATCTAGCAGCCCCAATATTTATTAAAGAAACTATCCTTTCTTAACTGTTTTTGGCCCCTTTTGCAAAACATAATTCTAAACCTATTAGGCTTTCTAGCATGTTGCAATATTCATTTGATATATGTAGATGTCAATAGCACCCTGCTTAGTTTACAATTAATTTGTTTTATATGAATATATCTTCTTTCTTTACCATCTTGGTCAAATTTGTGCTTATTTCTTCTTCCTGTGTAGATCCTTTATGTTTTCAACCAAACTGTAGAACTACTCTATTTTTTTGTTATTTTATAAAACATAAAAATTTGGAAAAGTATTAAAACAATTACTCATGAAAATTAGCCACATGCACATTTTCAACAATTCAGTGAATGTTAATGAACTTAGAATTTGTGGAGTTTTACATTTAATTTTACATTTTCAGTACTGAAAAAAAAATATATATATATAATATTATCTACCATCAAATCCAGAAAAACCTGACAGATTCAGAACTAGAAAAACTATTACCTCTGTACATATTAACTGCATTTAATCCTTCCTCATACCTTTATGTTTAGCATTTCTAGTCCTATTTTCTTCATGTTATACTGTATCTATATGTATAATTGTTAACATATGTAGATATATTATTGAGTAGATTTTGTATATGGGTAAGAACATTTTTTTCCTTTCTAAGATTCTGTGGTCTTGATTAACATGTTCTTATTCCATCAATTTCCCTGCAAACTTAATTTTTATTTATAACTGATCAATATTTTCAAACTCAATAGTAAGGTAACTTTCCATATATTTGTTTTCTCTACAGTTTCCATAAGTATTTTCAATTTTCAGTGTACAAATATTTTATTTTAGATCAATTGTACTAATTTATTCCTAACTATGATATTCATGTTCTCTTAAAAAATCTCCATGGTATCTTTCTAGTTTCCCGGACATTGAGCAGGTTATTCTTCAGGGTTTTCTGAAGGAAGTTGTTTCTGATATAACTGAAGTTTAACCCAGTGCATTCCACTTCAGTCTTCTGAGTTCTTAAACTATAAAATTTAATAAATTGCTGTTTTAATAAATAAAAAAAGCAAATATAAAAAGGGGGGAAAAGGAAACATACTAAACATTGTTGTTCAATCAAACATGATGCTTACTTTATGACAATACATCTTTTATAAAAATATATTCCATACATTTTTGAAATGAAAAGTTAAGCTGAATTTAACCACATAGAATACTCTAAAGGTACTCTTAATATTATTCATAAATTACTAAATTACTTAACACATTTGAGCATAAATAGGGAAATATATAGGCATATAGATATTATGAATACAGTTTTGTATTGGGAAATGGAAAGACTGAAATCAATGATAAAATATTTCACAATTAAAAAAAGAAAAAGAGAAGTTAAGGATGGTAAGGAAAATATATAATATCTCTGACACAAAGCAATTAAGCAAAAATTAGGAACAAAATGTAATTTATAAACCCCTGTATATTTATAAATAATTATTCACATTTGAAACATAAATAAGCAAGTATATAGATACTATAAGCAAGTATTTGTCTTTGGAAATACAAGAGCTGCAATCAATGATATAAACTCACAACTAACATATAATAACAAAAATTAAGAATGGTAAGGAAAAGGTATAACACCACTACAGCCTAAGCAAAAGCTGGAAATAAGAAAAATAAAATCAACAAAGGTAACAATTGGGAAAATGTTGAGATGACAAAATGAGAAATGTCAACTAGGAAACAGGATCATTTAAAAAAATATATCATAAAAATAAAAAGTTGATGATTGTTTATATTCTGTGGTTTGTTTATATTCTATCTTATTGTGGTTTTTCACTGGAAGATACTTTGGAAAGTTTCCTGTATGTTCTCTGGCTGTTATTTTACCTATTCTTTTTTTGGTTATTTTCTTTACTTACATTTCAAATGTTATCCCCTTTACTGTTTTCCAGAAACCCCTATCCCACCCCCTCCCTTGCTTCTATTTGGGTGCTGCCCCACCCACCTACCCATTTCCTCCTGCCTCCCTGCCTTGGCATTCCCCTACACTGGGGAATGAAGCCCTCACAGAACCAAGGGCCTCTCTTCCTCACAAGGCCTCTCTTCCTCACAAGGGCCTCTCTGCCTCACAAGGCCATCCTCTGCTACATATGTGGCAGGAGCCATGGGTCACTCCATGTGTATTCTTTGGTTGATGGTTTAGTCCCTGGGAGCTCTGGTATATCTGATTGTTTGATATTGTTGTTTTTCCTATAGGGTTGCAAACCCCTTCAGCTCTTCAATCCCTTCTCTAACTCCTTCCTTTCAGACCCTGTTCTCAGTTCAATGGTTGGCTACTAGCACCTACCTCTGTATTTGTCAGGCTCTGGCAGAGGCTCTCAGGAGACAGCTAGATCAGGCTCCTGTCAGCAAGCACTTCTTGGCATCTACAATAGTGTCTGGATTTGATGTCTGTATATGGGATGTATCCCCAGGTGGGGCACTCTCTAGTTGGCCTTTCCTTTAGCCTCTTCTCCACATTTTGTCTCCATATTACCCCTTCTTTTTTTGTTCTCTTTTTGTTCCCCCTTCTTTTTTTCTCCATCTTTATTAAATTGGGTATGTCTTATTTACATTTCAATTGTTATTCCCTTTCCTGGTTTCCAGGCCAGCACCCCCATATTTGTTCCCCCTTCTAAGAAGGACTAAAGCATCCACACTTTGGTTTTCCTTCTTCTTGAGCTTCTTGTGGTCTATGAGTTGTATCTTAGGTATTCTGAAATTTGGGCTAATATACACTTATCAGTGAGTCCATACTATGTGTGTTCTTTTGTGATTTGGTTAACTCACTCAGGATGATATTTTCTATTGTCATCCATCTGCCTAAGAATTCCATGAAGTTATTGCATTTTTGTTAGGAGTTATATGGGTATTCGTGCATGCTCGTAGTATGAACCCATTATACTTTTTAAAATCTGAATAACTTACTATGATTTAGAAAACTTTCACATAATCACAGTATGAAAATAGATATCACTAATAAACTTATTTATTCTTAAAAATTAATCTAGTAAAGGGATGGGTTATAATCTAAAATGTTGAGATATGAACAACTAATAGATAAAAGTCCTGTCTTCAGAAGGTTTATGTGTAATTCTGCTTAATATCTATTCTGTCTTGCCCATATTTGTAGTTGTTCTATCCCCTTGAAGATCAAAGCGTAGTATTCCTGAAGATAATATCACCAACGTGTTTAGCTGTATTTTTCTGAGTATATATTTTTATAAATACGTGAAAATACATTAAAAATAATCAGTATATTAAAAATATAAATCCTCTTAGTAAAGAAATGATATAATGTCTTTTAAAATAAATATTGTTTATATTTAAAAATAACATGAAAAGTTGAGAGAATGAAATAACTATTTCAGAAATTAAAAATCATAGCTCACATGCTCACATTTATAAGATAGTAAAAACACTGACTTGAACCAAAGATATGATGAGTCCTTTTGGATGTAGGAGCTGAAAACATTTGCAACCTCATAGGAAAAACAATAATATCAACCAAACAGACTCCCCAAAGCTCCCAGGGACTTAACCACCAACCAAAGAGTATACAGTAGGTACCCATGCCTCCAGCTGGATGTGTAACAGAGGATTGCCTTATCAGACATCACTGAGAAGGTAAACACTTGGTCTTGTAGAGGCTTAATGACCCAGGATAGGAAAAAGCTAGGCTGCTGAGGCAGGAGTGCATGGGTGGGGGAGCATCCTCATAGAGACATGAAGGAGGGAGGAGAAGATAGCAGGTTAATGGAGAGGAAACTGAGAAGGAAGATAATATCTGACATGTAAGTAAATAAAATAACTAATAAAAATAAATAAATAGATAAAAAGGCTTAATAACAAAAGTTTCTCATGAATAAAATCCATTCTAGTCCATTTAGCCATAAAATATTAGCTGAATTCTCATTTGCAGCAAATATATATTTCATAATTTTAATTTTAAGGACTAGAAATCAACCAGAAAGCTTTCTACTTACATTCTTGTTTACAGTGTCATCTACCTGATCACTTTGGTTTCTTGATAAGGTCTTTCTGTCTGTTATTACATATTAATAGTAGGTGTCTTTGCACATCACTCTTAAAATCAGATCTCCTTGTATAATTTTAGTAAAACAAAACTGTAATCAGCTGGTACATGTTACAGACACATAATGTATACACATGTAAATGAGAAGCTTGAAGCAAGGTAAATCCTTAAGGAGGCTTCATATTACAGAATCCTTTTTCCTCTCAGCAATGGTATGTTATTAGTGATTTTATAAGCCTGGTTGAAATCTTATTTGAATTTGAAATACATTTCTGTTACTTTTCTTCAAGCTCCAGAGTGTAGTTCATAAATTGGAAATATTTCCTTGTCAAAGAAACCATTTTCGTTTTCAATTACTTCTTAATTTCCATCCTGAAAGTCATTTTCCCTGTGTGATGCCATGTCAGGCCTGTCAGTGTGCATCCTCTGTTATCAAAGGAGTACATGATTTCAAAATAAAAGAGCAAAGTTCCTGGCATGAACAACATATTTCCAAAGGTCAGGACAAAAATAAATGGCATCATTTAAATAATGGTGTTAATGCATGTCAATATCTAGCAGCATTAAATACGATTTTCCTCTATTTTATTTCCTTAGCATTGGAAACAAATTACAAAGTACAACACAATTGATGAAAGACACTGTGTTCTACTTACCTGACTAAGAGATTATCGAGTCCGTGGAAAGTTTTAGACTTTTCTATGATGTCAAGCATATTGCCAAAGGTTTTTACATGTTCAAACAGAAAATAGGGTGGAGTAAAAATATAAAATTATCTTTTACCTTTTAACAACTCCTAGCATTTCAGTGAAAATGGTTTTTTGTTTTGTTTTGTTTTGTTTTTTACTGTATCCTATATTCTCTTGATGAGCATCGTTAAAGCCATGTATGTACTACTAAGGAAATTTCTAGTGTAGGGATTGTAATTTAGATACGCATAGCTAGAATTGCTGTATCAATGTATATACTTTAAAAGAACACAGTTCTATCAACATTATACTGATATAAAACTGTCTTAGAATAAGTATTTCTTTACTTGCTTGGGCACAATGCAGATATTTAAAAATTCATTACTCTGTGACAGGTCAATATAAACATGAATTCTGTTATTTCCCACAATCTTCATTATCTTGATAGATAGATATTAATTCTTTAAGGACTTCTGCTGATGTCTTCATGATTATATGCTTCAATCAATTGTCTCCTAGTTTTTGTCACTGAAAGTAATCAAATTATCATTTACCCTGGTACTACTGAATAGTTTCTCAACATGTTATGGTTATCTTTGCTAAACACGTTGCAGGTATTTTCTTTAATTTTACAAAGAAGTTTAAACTCAGTGTTTATAATTATCAGACAGTAAGATTTTAGGCTTTATTTCAGTCCACAGCTGTGCCTGGAAGATCTATCTAATAGAGTTGACTTTTAGTCAAATCCAATAATTTTTGGTTACCTCCACAAGCTTTATGTCACTGTTGAACTACCATATTGTGTAGGGGTAAAGGATTTAGGTAAGCATCACACATTTATCTAGGCTTAATGTGTTTTGTAGATGGCCTCTTCTTTGATAAAGCCTTCAGTCTATTTGTGGAGAGCAAGCTTTTGTTTGAGGGTCCCTGTGGGACTCCTATGGCATATAACTCAAGTAATGTAAGCAATATCTGGTACTGAAAGCATCATTTATTGATGAGAGTGGTACATTTGGGTCTCTGTCTCCTTCAGTATTTGGCGATTTCATTTAGATCACCTTTGTTGTTGTAAAAATATAAAAAAAAATGGTGTTCTTTTACCCTGACTTGGTCCGTCACTGCAGTGCC
This sequence comes from Rattus rattus, assembly GCF_011064425.1. Lineage (NCBI taxonomy): Eukaryota > Metazoa > Chordata > Mammalia > Rodentia > Muridae > Rattus > Rattus rattus. Next base: position 39,387,075 of record NC_046172.1, on the reverse strand, counting down.
CCAAGATATCTGGTAGGTATCTTGCTAGAAGCACACATCCCAACTCCTTTGCAGCCCAGTGTATATAGCTGCCACACACACTCTCTCTCTTTTTTTATATACCTACTCATTTCTTTTTTCCATCTTTATTAACTTGGGTATTTCTTATTTACATTTTGATTGTTATCCCCTTTCCCGGTTTCCAGGCCAACATCCCCCTAACCCTTCCAACTCCCCTTCTCTATGGGTGTTCCCCTCTTCATCCTCCCTCCATTACTGCCCTCCCCCCAACAATCACGTTCTCTGTGGGTTCAGTCTTGGCAGGACCAAGAGTTTCCCCTTCCACTGGTGCTCTTACTAGGCTATTCATCGCTACCTATGTGGTTGGAGTCCAGGGTCAGTCCATGTATATTCTTTGGTTAGTGGCTTAGTCCCTGGAAGCTCTGGAAATCTTCTCCTATATATATATGGAAGATTTCTCTATGTTCAGATTACATAGAGCCTGCACCTGCAAATGGCCCTTTATTTTAGTTGTGCCTTAGCTGTGACTTACTTTTTACCTGCTTTCTACCAATGTTCCCTCCCCTTCATCATCAGCTGATCATCAATTTCCAGTGCCCCTCATCCAACTGTCAACTCATAACTATCTATTGTATTTGCCTTTTTGAGGGAGGTTTACCTCCCTTCCTTAGTCTTTTACTATATACCTAATTTCTGTGGGTATACAGATTATAGCAGCGCTATTACTGGCTTAACAGCTAATATTCAGATATAAGCAAATACCATATTTCTCTTTATGAGTCTGGGTTATCTCATAAAGGAAGACTTTTTTATAGTTCCATCTATTTACATGAGAATTTCAAGTATTAATTGTTTAACTATTAATATTCCATTGTGTAAATGTACAATATTTTCTTTGTGCATTCATCTGTTGAACTATATCTAGGTTGTTTCCAATTTCTGATTATAATGACTAGAACAATAATGAACATTATTTCCTAAGCAAGTGTCTCTGTTACACAATGAAGTATCCTTAGTGAAAATGTCCAAGAGTGGTATATGTAGCTGGATCTTTACGTAGGTCAAATCCCATCTTATTGAAGAATTGCTATTTCTATAGTATATGTATAAGCTTTCAGTCCCGCCATCAGCAGAGGAGTGTTTCCCTTATTCTACATCATTGCCTACATGAGCTGTCACTACTGTTATTGATATTGGCCATTCTGAAAGATATAAGATAAAATCTCAATGTATCTTTGATTTGCATTTCCATGACAAAGATGTGGAACATTTCTTTAAGTGGTTCTCAGAAATTTGAGTTTCCTCTTTTGAAAATTGTTTATACACCTCATTTTAATTGGGATATTTTTGCTTGATATCCAGTTTTTTAGTTATTAATGTATTTTTGAATATTAGCCCTATAAGATGTGGTGTTGGTAAAAATATTTTCTGATTCTACGTTTTGCTGATTTGTCCAAATGATTGTATTCTTGGCCACCCAAATGGTTTTCAGTTTTGAGTTATTACATATTAATAATTGATCTTAATGTGGCTGCTTGAAGTTTTCTGTTCCCAAAATGTTTTCATTGCCACTTAATTCAAGACTATTCACACTTTCCTGTGATTTTCAGTATATTTGGTTTTGTGTTAAGTTATCTGATCTGTTTGGAGTTGAGTATTTTGCAGGGTAATAAATATGGATTTATTTGCATTCTACACATAGTCATTCATTTAGACAAGTAACATCTGTGGAAGATAAATTCTTTTTTCTAGTGTGTATTTCTGGTTTCTTCATTGAAAACCAGGTAGTTATAGGTTTGTGAACTTATGTCTGGATTTTCAATTTTATTCCATTGGTCAAGGAAGTTGTTTCTATGCAAATACTATGCTGTTTTTGTGACTATACATCTGTAGGAATATTTGCGATTAAAGATAATGGTAATTCCAGTAGGTATTTTATAATTTAGGATTGTCTTACTTTATTTTTTTTTAATTTCCTCATGTAACTAAAATCTGTGCATTCATAATCTGTGAAGAATCATGTTAGAGTTTATGGGAAATTATTTAGATCTGTAGAGAGCTTTTTGTAAGGTAGTCATTTTTGAAGAAATTATCGTATTAAACCATGAGAATGGAAAACCTTTTCATCTTCATACAGCTTCTTCAATATTTGTTCAGCATATTAAAGTTTTATTGTACATGTCTTTCACGTACTTTATTAGTGCCACCCAATATTTTTTTTTTATTTTTTAAGCTATTGTGTAAGGTATTGTTTCCCAGATTTCTTTCTTAGTCTTTTTGTCACTTGAATATATGGAATACTATTGAATTTTAAATTAACTTTAGATCTACTTTTCTGAAAGGGTTTTACTGCTATAGAAATTTTCTAAGGGAAATTTCAGGTCACTTATGAGTACAACAGTATGTGTAAATAAAGATATGTTGATGGCTATCTTTCTAGTTTGTGTACCCTAGATCTCTTTTAGTTGTCTATTTGTTTTAACTAAGAACAAGTATTTTATCAAATAAATATGGAGAGTGAACAACCTTATTTTCTTCCTGATTTTAGTGGAATTGCTTTGAGTTTCTCTTTATTTAAACTGATGCTGGTTATGCACTTGCTGTAAATCACCTATATTATCCTGAGGTATGCCATTTTTATGCCTATTCTCCCATTAATTTTTATCCTGAATTAGTGTTGGATTTTGTCAAAGGCCTTGTCTGCATCTAATGATGTAATCATGGATTGTTGGTTGTTGTTGTTATTGGTGGTAGTGGTGGTGGTGGTGCTGCTGATGCTGCTGCTGTTTAGGGTATCAGTGTGACTGTGGCATTGGTGAGGATGTGGAGAAAGAGGAACACTCCTCCATTATTGGTGGGATTGCAAACTGGTACAACCACTCTGGAAATCAGTCTGGAGGTTCCTCAGAAAATTGGACATTGAACTACCTGAGGACCCAGCTATACCTCTCTTGGGCATATCCCCAGAAGATGCCCCAACATATAACAAAAACACATGCTCCACTATGTTCATAGCAGCCTTATTTATAATAGCCAGAAGCTGGAAAGAACCCAGATGCCCTCAACAGAGGAATGGATACAGAAAATGTGGTACATCTACACAATGGAATATTACTCAGCTATCAAAAACAATGACTTTATGAAATCCATAGGCAAATGGATGGAACTGGAAAATATCATCCTGAGTGAATTAACCCAAGCATAGAAAAACACACATGGTATGCGCTCATTGATAAGTGGCTATTAGCCCAAGTGCTCGAATTACCCTAGATGCACAGAACACATGAAACACAAGAAGGGTGACCAAAATACGAATGCTTCACTCTTTCTTTAAAATGGAAACAAGAATACCCTTGGCAGGGAATAAGTAGGCTAAGTTTAGAACAGAGATAGAAGGAACACCCATTCAGAGCCTGCCCCACATGTGGCCCATACATATACAGCCACCCAATTAGACAAGATGGATGAAGCAAAGAAGTGCAGGCCGACAGTTACCGGATGTAGATCTCTCCTGAGAGACACAGCCAGAATACAGCAAATACATAGGTGAATGCCGTCATTAAACCACTGAACTGAGAATGGGACCCCTGTTGAAGGAATCTTAGAAAGGACTGGAAGAGCTTGAAGGGGCTTGAGAACACATATGAACAACAATGCCAAGCAACCAGAGCTTCCAGGGACTAAGCCACTACCCAAAGACTATACATGGACTGACCCTGGGCTCCAACCTCATAGGTATCAATGAACAGTCTAGTAAGAGCACCAGTGGAAGGGGAAGCCCTTGGTACTGCCAAGACTGAACCCACAGAGAACGTGATTGTTGGGGGAGGGCGGTAATGGGGGAGGATGGTGAAGGGAACACCCATAGAGAAGGGGAGTTAGACGGGTTAGGGGGATGTTGACCTGGAAACTGGGAAAGGGAATAACAATCAAAATGTAAATAAGAAATACCCAAGTTAATAAAGATGAAAAAAATTGTAACATACCCCCTCTCTTTGTATCCTGTGGGATCCAATGAGGAGTATTGGCACAAAATCTTCATTGTAAGTTTAGTAGCATTTTTCCCTAAAACCATTTAGCTCTGGGCTTGTTTTATATTGTGGACTTTTAACTTCTACTTCTATTTCACTAGGGGTTATAGGTCTTTTAAAATTGCTTTTGTAAACTTGTTTTAACTTTGGCAGGTGAAATGTATCAATACAATTATTAATTTCTTTTAGATATTCTAATTTGGTATAATGCAGGTTTTATAATAGCCTAGTGAGTCCTAAATTTTCTCAGTGTTTGCTATTATGTCTCTCTTTGTTTCTCTAGTTTAGTCCATTCCATTCTGGATTTTAGAACATCACATTAGTATCAGGTGTTATTTTATGTTACTTGGTCATTTTCCCTTGAAAGTTTTAATATAGCTTCTTTGTTCTGTATATGTAGTGATTTGGTAATTATGTGCCAAAGGGACCAATGTATTCGAGGTTTTGTTGTTGTTGTTGTTGTTGTTGTTGTTTGTTTGATTGATTGTTTGTTTTATATGCTTCTTGTACCATAGGCATCTCCTTCTTTAGGCTAAGGGAAATTTTCAACTGTGAGTTTGTTAAAAATATTTTCTCTATCTTCATCCTAAGAGTTTCTTCTGCATCCTTTATGGCTATTATTCTTAGATTTGGTCTTTTCATGTTGTTTCAGATTTTCTGGATGTTTTATATCATGTTTTGTTTTTTTTATTTAACATTCTTTGACAAGGTATGCATTTCATCTACTGTGTCTTCTATATATAAAATCTTTCTTCCATCTCTTATAATTTGTTGCTGAAGCTTGTCTCCCAAGTTTATGTTTAAGTTCCTAAATATTTCATTTCCAGATTTCAAACATTGTGCTTCCACCATTGATTCTATTTTCACTTTTAGATCTTGAACTACTTTATTCATTTCCTTTCACTATTTGTTTTACAGATTCCATTAATGAAATTAATTAATAAATTAATTCACTTTTAAAATAACTTTGCAATGTTCATAAAGACTTCTTTACAGTTCTTGTTCTTTAGCGATGTTGTAATTCTTAGGTTACACTGAGATTTATTTGAGACATGTTGTCCTGGATTGCTTTTATTATTTAAAATAATTTTTAAGAGTAAATATATTTTGGTTGTATTCTTTCCCTTCTCCAAGTTCTTCTAGTTCTTATAACCTCCATACCCTACCAATTTTGAATTATTTTTCCTTGCTTATTATTTTTCTTCAAACAAGAGAGATTTATTTTCAGCACGTTGGCATCGACCTTTAATCTATCCCTATCCCTCATGTCAAGTGACAAGAAGGTGACCCTGAATGGATATAACAAGCAGTTTTTTATACTTTTTAGGGGTACAGGTTACATCAGCAAGGTTGCAGTTTAAATTTACTGACTAAGCATATTGGCTTTTGAACCTATTGACTAGCAAACTTATGTCCTGAATTCGAACTCTTTCTGGAACCAAAGGGTCAGGTGACTATCAGTCTGTACATTTTGCAGTTTTTCAAGAATGTCTCTGTTCCTCCCAAGAACTGTGGGTGGAGAATGTACATTGGCTTAGCCTTGACCTAAAAGGAAATCTAGTACTTGGCCTACTCTTGACCTGAGGCAGTGGGTGTAAAGCTCACAAAAGCCCTTACTGTCCTTCACAGGAACTCCACAAACCTAGCTACTTTCCACCAGGCCAAGGCTCTTAATAGATCTTACACTTCCTTAAGAACTAGGGTCCTTCATTCCCATTTTTTATTTTACAAACTCCAATGTCGGAGTTACACTCGTGGGTCTGTGGTGACTAACTCATATTTTTTAAGTCCTGTACTCAGTGTCTCATATTGTTGGCACAGGGCCAACAGTTGCACTGTATCTATTTTCTCTTTTATGAAGGCTATAAACTTGTTCAGTATGCAGGGTCTAAAGGTCAAGAATAGCAGAGCAATTAGGGATCTTAACAAGGTGGATGACGGTGGATACGTTAAACCAAGCTTCAAACCAACTCTGACTGCTCTCTCTCTCTTCTGTTTGGCTAACCCTTCTCTCATCTTGGCCATCATACCACAATTTGTACAACCTGAGTCCCCAAGCTTTTCTTTTAGCCATCTCATTGGTTGTTTGCCTTTCTGAGTGAATCTGATTATTAAGTTAGAGGTAGCATTTGCACAGAAGGTATCTCAATACCCTCGGTTTTCCTGGCAGGGCCCCTCAGTAGTGTAATTCTGTGATCAAGTCCCAAGAGGAGGAAGGGTTCCAGTAGGTGTCTCCTGTGGTCTTGCATTCCCAGGTAGCACAATAGAAACTTGTATGGACTCCCACATCAGTGAACTTCTGCCCGGTTTCTTCCATTGAGTGTAAACGTAAGTGGGAGTTCTCAGGAAAGGGAAACTTATCACCCCCCCACCCTTTGCCCTTACCAGCCCAGAGCCCTCTTTCTCCCATATGGGCAGTTTGCTTCTGCCAGCACTCCAGTCATGGCTAGGGATGTCCCATGAGTTAAGTCTTGCTGCCAGGTGACACAGGTCAAAAGTGAGGTTAGGCAACCAGGTGTTGAGGGGTTTGGAGGCAGTTAGGGAGGCAGCTTCATCTCCAGTTCTAGTAGAAACCACAGTCCAGGTTTGACAGACCTGCACACGGGGACAACAGAATTCCCCGGGGAGTGAGATATCTGAAGGTTTCACATGGGATGCATGCACTAGGGCTGCCAAACAGTCCACCTTAAGGACTGTAGGAGTGGTTAACAGTACCAAAAAGGGTCCCTTCCCCTGGGGTTCCAGCAACTGTGCCCAATGCCTCCGGACATAGCCCCTGTCACTAGTTGGAAATGGTGAGGGTTAGGGGTCTCTGGCGTTCCTGGAGCACATAAGGCAGACAGTTTTGGCTAAATCTCATATTGTATTGACTGAAAGACTTGGAGCCTCAAGAAAAGATTATTATCAGTGAATTGGGATACCTCTAGTAAGGGCCCAGTGGACACCAAGGAAGTTGGGGTAGCAAACAAGATCTCAAAAGGGGTCAGGTTAAAATGGTAGGCAGTGTTCCAGGCTTGGAACAGGGCCAGGGTAAGGAGCAGTCAGCACCAGTTTTCAAGGTTAATTTAATTAAGATCTATTTTAGGCTTCTGTTCATTCTCTCTACCTGCCCTGAGCTCTGGGGATAGTATGGACAATGGAGCTTCCAATTAGCCCCAAAATCTTTGTCAATCAATGACTTACCTTAGAAACAAAAGCAGTTCCATTGTCTGATCCAATTATCTTGGGCACCCCAAACCTCGGGAATATTTCTTATAATATCTTCTTGGCTACCATGGTAGCTGTTTCCTGCTTGGTGGTGAAAGCCCCCAATGCATCCAGAAGAAACCATCTACAAACACTAGAAGGTATTTGAAACCTCTTTTTCCCGGCTTAATTTCTGTGAAATAGACCTCCCAATAAACCCCAGGCTGCTCTCCCCTAGGTCTCTTTCCCTATTTGTTCTTGACTGCATAAGCATTTACTTGCTGACATAACTTACACTATTCTACTGTCTCTTTGGCTAAAAACCAAAGGTCTATTACATATACTTTAACTGCTTGGATGAGATTCTTATCCCTTAAATGAGTTCATTTGTGCATTTGGCAAAGTGTGTCTTTTGTTTGTTCTCTGGGGAGTATAGCTTTCCCCTCGAATTTGCCATTGTCCTTCCTCTTCTAAGAAATTTGGGCCTTTTCTCCTGTTGTATATTCTAAGTAAGGCCATTCCTTAGTCTAGCCCCAGTTCCCAGCGGGTGTTTCTTGCAGGCCCATAACCAGGATAGGCTCTTGCATAAGCACTTCTCACGCCACCTGATCTGCCTGGTTATTGCCACAGGCCACTGAGTTCCTTCCCTTCTGAGGACCTGGGCAGTGAATAATACTCACAGTTTCTGACTTCATCAGGTCATAGAAGAGATCCAAAATTTTCTGTTTTTTTTTTCTTCTTGGTATATAACCCCATGAACATGGGCTGTGGCAAAGGCATCTGGGCTGATGTGCTGGGGAATAGAGTTGCAACCATCCCAGATGATATTTGTCTTGTCCACCATGACAGTACACATTTTTCTCTGACCTTCATGAAGAAAATTGCTCCTGCCTGTAGACAAGGTAGCCTTGGCTCTCAGCAGGGGTCAGTTGGTTGGAGAGGTCTTCCTTCCAGCCACTGGCTCCTGCCAGTAGTTGAAACTCTTGTTGTGGTGGCTCCAGGTCAGGATCAGTCAAGAAGGTAGCCAGATTGAGCTCAACATGTGAAAGAATCTAGTCCATGTCAGCTAATCGGTGGTCCCATCCTCTGGTCTTTGCATTCAAAGGTGAAGTTTTTTTTACTTTGGGGTGCCAAGGTCAGGCAGAAGAAAGCACCTTTCAAGTCTAAAATGGTGTACCAAATTTTGGAAGGTAGTAAAGAACTCAAGTGTAAGGGTGAGGCACAATGGGGTGGAAGTCAGCCACTCCACCAAGGTTTATCTCTCCTATGTCCTTTACTGGGTGATAATCATTAGTGCCTAGCTTCTTAACTGGCAGAATGGCACTAAGCAACACCCCAAGCTGGAGGATCCGGGATATGTGTTGCTTAATTCCATCTCGTGCCTCCCCCAACATTAGGTACTGGCTCAGTCTGTGTCTTAAGCTTCACATACACAGCCTGCAGATACACATATGCATGACCTAGACCAGCCATTTCAGCCCAAGCAAGAAGAAACTTTTCCAGCCACCAAACAATATCCCCTGTCTGTTGGGTATTGGTCTCAGGTTCTTCAGCAGGCCACCTCAATTGAGGGCCTTTGGCAAGAAAGTGGATCTGAGACCCTATTTTGGAGATCAGATCTCTCCTAAGCAAGGGATAGGGGCAGTCAGGGATGACCATGAATGAGTGGGATACCCAGTCTGCACCCAGCTCTACATGTTTTCGGGTAGTTCATGAAGATCGTTTAGTCCCAGGGGCCTCTTTGACCTATGTTTTTTTTTTTTTTTTTTTTTTTTTTTTTTTTTTTGGCTGGAGACTGGCCCCTCCTGATGCTGCCCCCCCTTGCTGGGATCTGAGAAAGGGTGGGGTAAAGGGATTCTGGATAAGAGCTCAAGGAGATCTCTGAGGAGGGACCCCACGGGAACTGGGGCCATGGTAGAATGCCGGATGGAAACTCCATCAGCATCAGATTCGATGTGGAAGGGTCCTGGAGGATGTTTTTCAGTTCCATTGGTCTCTAACAGAGTTCTTCTCCTTCATGGCCAGGACCCGTGAGAGTCTTGGAGACAAAAAAAAAAAAAAAAAAAAAAAAAAAAAAAAAGCTTTTATCCAAGGGGGATGGGGGGTGTCTCCACTAGACCCTTCCAGGTCACAATATAGGGTAAGTGCCTGAGGGATCCTGGCCTAAAGGCTTTTTCCTCTACTGGTTTGATCACCTGCAAGTTGAAGGTCCCTATGGCCGGCCACCCTACTCTGAAGGTGGGCCATTCGGAGGAGCAGAGAGTAACTAACTTGTCTTTCTTTACCAATACTGACAAGTTTTCTCCTCCTTCTCCAACGTCCCTCCAGTGGTTAACTAGGATGTTTAACAGGGTAGATTCAGTCCGTCCCATGTACAAAAATAATGTCAAAATCCAAGTCCAAGAACACAGACAAAAACAATCAACACACAGACAATTTCACCCCTGACACAGGTACAGAGCAAGACTCACTCAATTGGCTTCTGCCAATATTGCAGTCCAAACACAAAGAGAAAGACAATCAACAGACAGTTTGCCACTCTCACCGACAAAGAACAAGGTAATCAGTGACCCACCAGCTTATGCTGGTATCCAGTCTACAGACACATGCAACCCACCAGCTTAAGGAACCTACAAAAACACAATACGGAAGGAAAAATCCCCAAAACTGGGACAAACAATAAAACTTCATCTAAGAAGGACAGAACAAACAAACAAACAAACAAAACCCCACCAAACTGTAAGCACATAAATGCACACACACAAAAAAATGGAGTCTAATTACAAGTTTTTCAAGTAGTCTTGAATATGAGGCCTTTCTTGGAATGGTGAACATATCCAGCTTCATTCAACGAGAGAGAACTCATTTTCCCTCTCCCAAAGGTATGTGATAGTTCAGTGTGAAACTTTACCATTTTGTCCATGTTTTCATTCATTCATTCACTCATTAATTTGTTCATTCACTCACTCAAAGTAAAATATAGTAAGATAAACCAAAAACTGTCGCAGCAAAATTGGACAGGACAAACAAACAGAAGGAAAGAAGACTAAGTAAACTTTCCAGAATCAGAGACCCACCTTTTCATGCACTCAGGAATCTCATAAAAACACTACACTCAAAGCCATATTAGAAGTTCAGAGGAGCTGGTGCAGATGCAAGCGGGCCTTATATATGTTGTTTCAGTCTCTCTGAGTTCATATGAGATTTACTGATGCTGATTTAGAGAGCCTTGTTTTCTTGGTGTATTTCATCCCCTCTGGCTCCTACTTTATTTCTGCATCTTCTTCTTTAGGGTTCCTTGATTTGTGTGTCTAGCGGTTTTTATGAAGACATCCCATTTACAACAGAGTTTTCCAAGGTCTCTTGCTCTCTGCATAATGTTTGTCTGTGACTCTTTACATGTCTTCCAATGTGCTGTAGGGTGAGTCTTCTCTATGGATAACTGAACAAGGCACTGATATATGAAAATAGCAGAATATCATTAAAAGTTGTTTTATCGTTACAATTTTTCTTGTTTTTTAATCAATATTGTCTAGACTTGCTCTAGGTCCTTTGGCTATGTACTCTTGGGTTCTTGGGCATACATACAATGATGGGTATTGGATCCATATTGTAGAGTATCTCTTATGTCAAAGTCATTTCTGGTTGGTTACTCCTACAAGCTTTGTTTCAGCATTGCCATAGAATACCTTACAGACAGCATATCATTGTAGATAAAAGGTTTGTGGTTGACTTGGTGTTTGTTTCTCCTTTGAAAGCATGTAGCATGTGTTCTTGACCAAATACTCTGGAACACAGAGGTGAAGGCTCTATGTAGGCACTGACTAGACATCTTCATCTTTAATTGTATTTAATGGTAAGTATTGTCTTTAGCAATGAGTTTTTGCTGTCAGTTTGTGAAGAGCAACCTATAGTTCAAGCAACATGCTTGGTTGTTTGGTGATTCCCAATAGTTCCCTATGGCCAACAATTCAATCACATGTAACCCAATTCAGGTAGTAGAAACTTTCATGATAAGAAATGTTCAGTTGGGATTTTTGTCTCCACCATTATTGACTATTTCGTTTGGTTGCCTTTGGGTTCCCAGGTAATGCCTGATAGAGACAGTGCTGGGGTAAAGAAATAAAGGCAGAGAAAGAAGGATGGAGAGGAAGACCTGTGTTATCTGCTGAAAATTGGGCATTGAAGTAAGAATGACCACATTGGGTGTCTGCTACATAGCTGTGGGTGAATCTTGGGTATTTGATTCAGAGAAGACGATGGAGGTGTGAAGACCTGCAGTTACCCTACCTGGTTCCCTAACTGGAGACACCTGCCAATTTCTAGGGAATGTCTGCTGGTGTTGAGGCCTGAGATATCAAGATGAGTAGGAGGAAAGGGTGGAGGAGAAGATCTATGTTATCCACTGGAGATAAGGACAGAGAAGTGGGATAGGCTGGAACAGGTAGTTTGCAACAGAGCTGGGGAGTAGACACGTTGTTTGTATTTGAAGAAGAGAAATGCAAATTGAATATCTGTAGTTAGCCTAATGTTTTCGTCTCTTGAAATTTTTATATGATATTTTATTCTAGTAGTTGCCTATAACATTCCAAGATAAATTTTAAACTAACATCATTTATTTTTAAATTATGAGTTACTAAAGATACAAAGCCTGATATAAAGCACCTCTATGCTCTTTAGAAAACACTAAGAGCCTTAAGTGTAGTGTGCTGTTTCTTATGTATTTGATCATTTCGTTGTGCATCTCTATGCAACTCATCTATATTATATTCCACCTGACACAGCCACGGGAGGACTTAGAAAGCAAATATGCATCACAATATTCAACATCTACTGTTACTTTGAACCAGTATTTAAATTTTCCAATATGTTATTAAAGAAAAACCACTAATTATACTTTCTTTAAATCAATCTATAGTTAGAGTATCCTTTTAGTATTTAATATATACATATATAATTTTCACTGTTATTTATGAAATATTATTTCCTAATTCTGCTTTTAATATCATGTATTAGTAGTTTTCCTTGCTTTTGTTCTTACACTAATTTACGATATTTGACAGTCTGGGTCAAAAATTTTCATATTCAGTTTACTGTCAAGCTACAAAGGTATTTGAGTTTTCTTAAAAATATTTTCTTATAAAAAACACATTGTTTTGTTGAGTTTTATGCATTTATAAGGAGTCCCACTAGAAGTCCAAGCTATAGAACCCTAACACATATGAAGTGGACCTAGGTCAGACCTATGCCGGCTCTCTGATTGTCTTTTCAGTTTCTGTGAGACCTTGCAAGCCTGGATTAGATGATTCTGTGAGATTCTTATGGTGTCTTTGACATCTATCTCATACAATCCTTCTTCCTCTTCTGCAGAGACCCCTGAACTCTGCCTAATATTTGGCTGAAGATGTCTGCATTGACTCCATTGCTAGTTGTATGGTGCCCTCTGATGATGATTATGCTAGCCTTTTGTCTATAAGTATATCAATATATTGCAGAATACTATTAGGAATCTTTTCTCATTTTTTTCTGATAATTTTTGCTCTATTCTAAGTGTCTGGGCTATCTACCATATGAGTCCTAGCCATTCAGACAGTGCCAGGAGTAGGCTCCCTATTATGGCATGACCGAAGATAGACCAGTCATGTTTGGATACTTCCACAAATTCTGCGTCACCTTTATCCCAGTACAACTTAAAAACAGGACAAATTTGTGCCTTGAAGGAAGTGTGTCTAGTTTTCTGTCCCAATTTCTCCACTGGAAGCCTTGCCTGGTTATAGAAAATGGCTTGTTCTATTGCTGGTTATCTTTACTGTCTTAGATTCTTGGGAGTTTCTACTGCAGGCCAGGTTCATGTTTGTAGCAGTTAGAAATTTAGCCAATGCTTATTTCTATAACTGCGACCTTTTCAGAGATATCCACTAGGGTAAAGCAGGGATTGTTAAGCATCAAAGAATTTCAGTGTAAATAAATTTAAAGTAATGTTGAGGTTTATTTAAAAAATTAATAGATATAAGTGTAGATGTTGAGGAAGACAGTAAGAAGAACTTAAGAAGGGGGGATTTAAGTCTTTAAACAAGTCTGGTTGTAGGATTCTTAAGAATTTTAAGGGTGTTTGTCTTGGGTTTATTTTAACAGAATTGTTTAATGATCACGATTGTTTTATTTTAATATATGGAATATTCATCATTAAGTGAGTTTATGCAGTAGTTTATAAGATGCATCTCACACGCTAACAGAAAAAGTATAAAATGCTTTATAAAACACAAAGGATCTTATGATGCATATGTTACAATGAATTTAAGAAATATGTTTTTCCTATTATCATGTCTCTGAGACTATTAGAAAGTATATTGTTGTTCCTCACTAGAGGCTTTGAAATACTTCACAAGCACTTAGATCTTGGGCTGAGGCACTTCTTTTCCTCTATTTGTAGACTTAATTTTCCCTGTCTTTCTGTCTTATGTCAAGTATAAACTTTTTCAAGAAGTATTATGGCTGACAATTAACCTTGAAAATGTAGAACATCATTTTTACTAAAATGTATCACATGTCTGAATTGCTAAATCTGACAGTGAGAGAAACTAACTCTTTGCTAACAGATAGAATTATTAAAACTGGCACTGAGAGAAAATAACTCTATCATAACAGATACTAATTATTCAAATACTATTTTAGAAATGATCAAATAAATCACTAATGCATAGAATATTCAGATAATCAAAACCAAGGCTGAAATCAATGAAAAAAGACAATTTAAAACTCAGCAAAACAAAGAATTGTTAACTTTAAAGATTAACATAACTGACAAGCCTTGAGCCAAAATCAAGAGTTTATCTAAGTCATTAAAATTAAAGATGAATTAGGAGATATTACGCTAGAAAATAAAGAAATGCAGGGAATCATAAGAATATAATTTGAAGTATTTATACTGCATTCTTTACCATGACTTTGAGTGATGGATGACTGAAAGCTATTTTGAAAAGTCATATGGAAACTGTAGAGTAGAAATCTCTTAAAATATACAATGAATCTAAATAGAGTTACAATTTAGTATGGGAAACCCCACTCCAACTGAACATCCTATGTTACCAAGTAAATTGCACAGTACTAGGAATGAGATATGTATATGTAGAAATTGGTTAATCATTGGTCAAAGAGACCTCATATTACTTCCTACTTCAAATATTACAGCTTACTGACAAGGATATCTGTTACCCTCCCACATATGAAAATAAGACTCCATTGCTGAAGAGACCATTTACTACTTTCATTATACATGGAGAAATTGAGCATGTATCCAAAGAGAAGTTTCTGTCACAATTGTGTAAAGTACTATATGCTACTAACAGATAAGAAAAGGGATCATCAATATAATTCAGATGTGAACCTGTAACCTACAATAATTACCTTCCCACAAAATACACTTGTACAATAGTGGCACATGTTTTATGACAGTAACAAGGTATTAGTAAAACTTGATTTAATGCCCATTACATAAGATAGAATCATATATGACAATGTTAATGCGATCAGGAATGTGGGAATATAAAAGTCATGGGCTTTAGAGAAAAACTGTTAATCAACATAAAATGTTTGTTTATTCCCTAAGTGTTACAAGGATCATGAAGTGTAGCTCTCTTCAATTGATGGCTTCTGGGTGAGGTATGAGTGGGGAAGGACTCAGTTGTATTTGAGGGGCAGGCTAATAAACGTTCCACCATGCCCCAGTGAGTATATTAATTATTCTTAAAAGAACATAGCAATAAAAAACTCTTATTGACATGTCAGCATAACCATAAATCAATGTATTGATCATCATGCATTAAAAAATCTTCTTCATTCACCCACTGGTAACTAACACAAAAAAAATCACAACTAGACAGTGTGCAGACTATAAGAGAATTTGGAGCCCTCAGCCCATTGTGGGATGTCTTCATCAAACTTTCTCCCTCATGGCTCAATTGTCTATGCAGAAAAAAATGCACAGAAGGTAGCAAGAACCAGAGGTGGTAGATTATGACAATGAAACACTGTTTTCCAGGAACAACAGAGATCCATATACCAACTTACACCACATGAAGAAGAACTGCACAGTTTTGTAAAAGATAAGTTCTAAGCAAGAAGAAAGGAAAGTGGGCACAAAAATATCACCCAAATCAAGAAAATTTCAATAATTTCTGGGAAACAAAAAATTCAGTTATTCCCTAAAATGAAAAAAAAATAATACTTGAAATGGGCATATCAACACCATCCAAACCAGGATCCATGACCAGGAGTAGTTAACTAATGCAAAATGTACTTCTTTTTAGTCCCTTTTCCTCTGTCTGTGTGCGTGTGTGTGTGTGTGTGTGTGTGTGTGTGTGTGTGTGTGTGTGTGTGGTTTTCTCTTTTGTTTTTGTTAATTTTTAGTATTGTTCTTGAGAAAAAAAATTTGAATTTGTGTGTAGGGTTATGTTTAAGAGGACTTGGGAAGTCCTTTTTGGGAAGCAAGAATATGATAAAAATATATTGTATAAAATTTTAAAAATTATTTCTTTATTTTCATGTTATAATATCATAAAATCATTTCTTTTTTCTATACAAACTCTATCATATACCACTCCTTGTTTGTTTTTAAATTCATGGACTCCTTTTCATTATTTTTGTTAAATTTATATATAATATTTATTAATTATCTCAGAAATATTAATTCAAATTTGCTCCTGTCCAAAGGAAATTCAGGGAAAAAGAATGGAGTGGAGACTGAAGGAAAGGCTATCCAGAGACTGCCCTATCTAGAGATCTATCCCATCTGCAGACACCAAACCCAGATACTATTGCTGATGCCAAGAAGTGCTTGCTGACAGGAACCTGGTATAGCTTTCTTCTAAGAGTCTCTGCCAGCATCTGATGATTATAGAGGTGGTTGCTTGCAGCTAACCATTGGCCTGGACATGGGAATCCTAAAGGAAAAGTTAGAGGAAGGACTGAAAGAGCTGAAAGGGATTGCAACTCCATAGGAAGAACAACAATATTAACTAACCAGACCCAGCTGAGTTCCCAGGGACTAAACCACCAACCAAAGAGTGACCTATGGCTACAGCTGCATATGTAGCAGAGGATGGAATTTTCTGGCATCATAGGGGAATGCTAGGGCACTGAGGGGAGAGTGGATGGTTGGGTAGGAAGCACCCTCATAGATGGAGGGAGAGGGGGTATGGGTTTGCAGAAGGGAAATTAGGAAGGGTGCTAACATTTGAAATGTAAATTAATAACCATTTTTTAAAAAAGTAAAAAAAAATAACTCTCAATTAACATGGAGAAACCAAGATATTCCATGAAAAAACTAAATTTAAACACTATCTTTCTCCAAATCCAGCACGACAAAGGATGATAACGGGTAAAGCCCAACATAAGGAGGCAAGCTATACCTAAGAAGAGGCAAGAAACTAATCGTCTTGGCAACAAAACAAAGAAAAGAAAAGCACACAAACATAACACGTCCAAATATGAATAAAACAGGAAGCAATAATCACTATTCCTTAATATCTCTCAACATCAATGGCCTCAACTCCCCAATAAAAAGACATAGATTAACAAACTGGATATGCAACAAGGACCCTGCATTCTGCTGCCTACAGGAAACACACCTCAGATTCAAAGACAGACACTACCTCAGAGTGAAAGGCTGGAATACAACTTTCCAAGCAAATGGTCGGAAGAAGCAAGCTGGAGTAGCCATTCTAATATCAAATAAAATCAATTTTCAACTAAAAGTCATCAAAAAAGATAAGGAAGGACACATCATATTCATCAAAGGAAAAATCCACCAAGATGAACTCTCAATCCTAAATATCTATGCCCCAAATACAAGGGCACCTACATACATAAAAAGAAACCTTACTAAAGCTCAAAGCACACATTACCTCACACAAATAGTAGTGGAGATTTCAACACCCCTCTCATCAATGGACAGATCTTGAAACAGAAATTAAACAGAGCGTAGACAGAAAGAGAAGTCATGAGCCAAATGGACTTAACGGATATTTTAGAACATTCTATCCTAAAGCAAAAGGGATACCTTCTTCTCAGCTCCTCGTGGTACTTTCTCCAAAATTGACCATATAATTGGTCAAAAACGGGCCTCAACAGGTGCAGAAAGATAGAAATAATCCCATGTACGTGCTTTATCGGACCACCAGTACTAAGCTGGTCTTCAATAACAATAAGGAAGAATGCCCACATACGTGGAAATTGAACAATGCTCTACTCAATGATAACCTGGTCAAGGAAGAAATAAAGAAAAGAAATTAAAAACTTTTTAGAATTTAATGAAAATGAAGGTACAACATACCCAAACTTATGGGACACAATGAAAGCTGTGCTAAGAGGAAAACTCATAGCTCTGAGTGCCTGCAGAAAGAAACAGGAAAGAGCATATGTCAGCAGCTTGACAGCACACCTAAAAGCTCTAGAACGAAAAGAAGCAAATACACCCAGGAGGAGTAGAAGGCAGGAAATAATCAAACTCAGAGCTGAAATCAACCAAGTAGAAACAAAAAGAACCATAGAAAGAATCAACAGAACCAAAAGTTGGTTCTTTGAGAAAATCAACAAGATAGATAAACCCTTAGCCAGACTAACGAGAGGACACAGAGAGTGTGACCAAATTAACAAAATCAGAAATGAAAAGGGAGACATATCTACAGATTCAGAGGAAATTCAAAAAAATCATCAGATCTTACTATAAAAGCCTATATTCAACAAAACTTGAAAATCTACAGGAAATGGACAATTTCCTAGACAGATACCAGGTACCGAAGTTAAATCAGGAACAGATAAACCAGTTAAACAACCCCATAACTCCTAAAGAAATAGAAGCAGTCATTAAAGGTCTCCCAACCAAAAAGAGCCCAGGTCCAGACGGGTTTAGTGCAGAATTCTATCAGACCTTCATAGAAGACCTCATACCAATATTATCCAAACTATTCCCACAAAATTGAAACAGATGGAGCACTACCGAACTCCTTCTATGAAGCCACAATTACTCTTATACCTAAGCCACACAAAGACCCAACAAAGAAAGAGAACCCAGACCAATTTCCCTTATGAACATCGATTTAAAATACTCAACAAAATTCTGGCAAACCGAATCCAAGAGCACATCAAAACAATCATCCACCATGATCAAATAGGCTTCATCCCAGGCATGCAGGGATGGTTTAATATACGGAAAACCATCAACATTATCCATTATATAAACAAACTGAAAGAACAAAACCACATGATCATTTCATTAGATGTTGAGAATGCATTTTACAAAATTCAACACCCCTTCATGATAAAAGTCCTGGAAAGAATAGGAATTCAAGGCCCATACCTAAACATAGTAAAAGCCATATACAGCAAACCAGTGGCTAACATTAAACTAAATGGAGAGAAACTTGAAGCAATCCCACTAAAATCAGGGACTAGACAAGGCTGCCCACTCTCTCCCTACTTATTCAATATAGTTCTTGAAGTTCTACCCAGAGCAATCAGACAACAAAAAGGAGGTCAAGGGGATACAGATCGGAAAGAAGAAGTCAAAATATCACTATTTGCAGATGATGGTGATAGTATATTTAAGTGATCCCAAAAGTTCCATCTAGAGAACTACTAAAGCTGATAAACAACTCAGCAAAGTGGTTGGCAGTATAAAACTAACTCAAATAAATCAGTAGCCTTCCTCTACACAAAAGAGAAACAAATGAGAAAGAAATTGGGGAAAGGACACCCTTCATAAATAGACCCAAATAATATAAAGTACCTACCGATTGTGACTTTAACCAAACAAGTAAAAGATCTGTACAATAAGAACTTCAAGACACTGAAGAAAGAAATTGAAGAAGACCTCAGAAGGTGGAAAGATCTCCCATGCTCATGGATTGGCAGGATTAATATAGTAAAAATGGCCATTTTACCAAAAGTGATCTACAGATTCAATGCAATCCCCATCAAAAATACCAATCCAATTCTTCAAAAGAGTTAGACAGAACAATTTGTAAAATTCATTGGAATAATGAAAAACCCAGGATAGCTAAAACTATCCTCAACAATAAAAAAAGGACTTAGGGGAATCACTATCTGAACTCAAGCAGTATTATGAGAGCAATAGTGATAAAAACTGCATGGTATTGGTACAGAGACAGAGAGATAGACCAATGGAATAGAATTGAAGACCCAGAAATGAACCCACACACCTATGGTCACTTGATTTTTGACAAAGGAGCCAAATCCATCCAATGGAAAAAAGATAGCATTTTCAGCAAATGGTGCTGGTTCAACTGGAGGTCAACATGTAGAAGAATGCAGATCGATCCATGCTTATCACCCTGTACAAAGCTTAAGTCCAAGTGGATCAAGGACCTCCACATCAAACCAGACACACTCAAACTAATAGAAGAAAAACTAGGGAAGCATCTGGAACACATGGGCACTGGAAAAAATTTCCTGAACAAAAAAACCAATGGCTTATGCTCTAAGATCAAGAATCGACAAATGGGATCTCATAAAACTGCAAAGCTTCTGTAAGGCAAAGGACACTGTGGTTAGGACAAAATGGCAACCAACAGATTGGGAAAAGATCTTTACCAATCCTACAACAGATAGAGGCCTTATATCCAAAATATACAAAGAACTCAAACAGTTAGACCGCAGGGAGACAAATAACCCTATTAAAAAATGGGGTTCAGAGCTAAACAAAGAATTCACAGCTGAGGAATGCTGAATGGCTGAGAAACACCTAAAGAAATGTTAAACATCTTTAGTCATAAGGGAAATGCAAATCAAAACAACCCTGAGATTTCACCTCACACCAGTGAGAATGGCTAAGATCAAAAACTCAGGTGACAGCATATGCTGGAGAGGATGCGGAGAAAGAGGAACACTCCTCCATTGTTGGTGGGGTTGCATACTGATACAACCATTCTGGAGGTTCCTCAGAAAATTGGACATTGAACTGCCTGAGGATCCAGCTATACCTCTCTTGGGCATATACTCAAAAGATGCCCCAACATATAAAAAAGACACGTGCTCCACTATGTTCATAGCAGCCTTATTTATAATAGCCAGAAGCTGGAAAGATCCCAGAAACCCTTCAACAGAGGAATGGATACAGAAAATGGTACATCTACACAATGGAATATTACTCAGCTATCAAAAACAACGACTTTATGAAATTTATAGGCAAATGGTTGGAACTGGAAAATATCCTCATCCTGAGTGAGCTAACCCAATCACAGAAAAGACATACATAGTATGCACTCATTGATAAGTGGCTATTAGCCCAAATGCCTGAATTACCCTAGATGCCTAGAACAAATGAAACTCAAGACGGATGATCGAAATGTGAATGCTTCACTCCTTCTTTAAAAGGGGAACAAGAATACCCTTGGCAGGGAAGAGAGAGGCAAAGATTAAAACAGAGACTGAAGGGACACTCATTCAGAGCCTGCCCCACATGTGGCCCATATATATCCAGCCACCCAATTAGACAAGATGGATGAAGCAAAGAAGTGCAGAAGTGTAGATCGCTCCTGAGAGACACAGCCAGAATACAGCAAACACAGGCGTATGCCAGCAGCAAACCACTGAACTGAGAATAGGACCCCGTTGAAGGAATCAGAGAAAGAACTGAAGACTTGAAAGGGGCTCGAGACCCCATATGTACAACAATGCCAAGCAACCAGAGCTTCCAGGGACTAAGCCACTACCTAAAGACTATACATGGACTGACCCTGGACTCTGACCTCATAGGTAGCAATGAATATCCTAGTAAGAGCACCAGTGGAAGGGGAAGCCCTGGGTCCTGCTAAGACTGAACCCCAGTGAACCTGACTGTTGGGAGGGAGGCGGCAATGGGGGGAGGGTGGGGGGGGGAACACCCATAAGGAAGGGGGGGGGGGAGGGGGATGTTTGCCCGGAAACCGGGAAAGGGAATAACACTCGAAATGTATATAAGAAATATTCAAGTTAATAATAATAATAAAAAAAAAAAAAAAAAAGCATTGACTGCTCTTCCAGAGGTCCTGAGTTCAATTCCCAGCAAACCCATGGTGGCTCCACAACCATCTGTAATGGGATCGATGCCCTCTTCTGGTGTGTCTGAAGACAGCTACAGTGGACTCACATACATAAAATAAATAAAAAAAGAAAGAAAAACATTAGCAGACGCTACAATTGAAAAAAAAAAGTAAAAAAATCCAATACAACTTACCTATTCACTGTACTTTGTGTGTGTGTGTGTGTGTGTGTGTGTGTGTGTGTGTGTGTGTGGGCTTTTTCATGTTTGGCCATGAGGTATTGGAAAACCAATTAGTGTTCTTCTCCCTGGGTAGAACCATTCCGACTAACCAGTTACTTACTTGCGTATAGTTTTTTTTTGTGTAAGTTATAGGCCTTCTGGACTTTCCTTAATCTACTTTAGTGAGACTATTGTTGTCCTTTTCTGCTCCTTTTAAGCAGTTTTGCTGATAGTTTATCACATATCTTCTAGGAAACACAGTCTCAGAGCAAGCTTCATATTCCTCTTGATCTTATTGTCTTTCTATTTTCTCTTGCACAATGATAACTGAGTCTTCAGTATTGTAATTTTACCATAGGCATGTCTTTGAACTGGACTCAACCTCTATTTATGTTGTTAGGCCATGGTTTTCTTTAATGGTCTTGTCTCTTGTAAAGTGAAGTTTACTTAATGAAGGATGAGAACTATATTTGTGTTTGGTGCAAGAACAAACATTTAGAAGGTAATTAGGGATTGTGCTGATTTATTAAAGTGTGAGTTGTAGATTCTCCTTCAAGATCTATGATTTAACTAGTCCTATATATTTTACTAGTTATTTAGTACAAAGTATGACTTTCATATGCTTGGGTGAGTCTTAAGAGAAAGTTGGAGAACTGCTGGTAACCACCAATTTAAGTGTTTCCCTTGGCTTCTTTTATGACACAGCATATACTCACATCTGTAGACTGGGAGCTAGCAACCTCATCTGAAAGAGAATGTGTCATGTCTTTGTTTCCATGTCTTTGTTTACTCACTCAGTGTGCTGTTTTATTGTTCTATGTACGTACAAATTTCATTATTCCATTTTCCTTACAGCTAAATAGCATTCCATAGTGTTTATGTACCACATTTTCACTATCTATTGGTTATAGGACTTTGGATTGTTTTCATGCCTTCAGTGTGGTAAAGAAAACAACAATGAACAGAGATGAGAAAGTATCTGTAAAGTAAGAATCATTTGTTCCTGTATTAGGGTTGGTATTGCTGGGTCATTTTTTTCCCTTTTCATCATTTTGAAAAGTCTCTACACTGATGTCTAGAGTGGAAGTAACAACCTGCAATCCCACCAAAAATTGATTAGTGTTCATTTTCCCTTAACCCCACTTCAGCATTTGTTATTGAGATTTTGTTATTGGTGGTGTTGTTGATGATGATCTTTGCCATTCTGGTTTGTATACGGTGAAATCTCACATTTTTTTTTAAAAAATTTGCCTTTCCCTAATTACTTGGCACAATGAAAATTGTTGACCTATTACTAGCCAATATTTTGGGTCTTGAGAGAACATTCTATTCTTGTTCCAGGTCCATTTCTTTTTTCAAATTGAGTAGTTGTTTTGTTTTTCCTTGACATATTCTGTATATTGACCCTCTGACAGATGTATACTTGACAAAGAGTCTCTCTCATTCTATGGGTTTCCTCTTCATTGATTAATTGGTTTTGAGGAATACAAGAGCAGTTTAGTTTTATGAAGTCCCACCTTACCGCTATATTATGCAGGGTGTTGACTATAATTTCTTCCAGCAGTTTCAGTGTTTCAATTTTAGAACTTTGATTCATTAGAAGGTAAATTTTGTTCAGGATGATAGATAAGGGTCTATGTTCATTCTTCTACATGTATAGACAGACACAATTTCTACAGCACCATTTGTTAAGTATACTTTCTTTTCTCCTGCTTGTGTTTTCAATATATATTAATTATTAAGTAGCTAAGTCTATACACCCATGTTCTGGTTAATTTATGATGAAATACAAATTACCTAAGATAGCAAAAACAATTCTGAACAGAAAAAAGAAATACACAAACACAAAAAGTTCTAGAATTATCATAATCTCTAATTTTATGTTATATTACAGAAGTATAGTGTACAATTAGCATGGAACTGCTATAAAAACAAACTCATTAATCTATGAAGTACAATTCAACCTTTTATCTTAAGTACCATGTAAACTATATTATGAATCTCTTGATAACATTAGTTAGATTACAAGAAAATTAAACATTTTTATCATTTTAAAATAATACTTTTTTATTATGCTTTGAAAATTTTATATATGTGTAAAGTATATCTTCATCATAATTATCCCTGCTCTTGACTACAACCCTATCAAATCCTCTCAACACATTTCATTATTTTTTGTTTTTTTACTGGCTATTTTATTTCTATTTACTTAGATATTTTTTTCTAAATAGCTTCTGTTTTCTATTTTATGATAAGTCCTAAATATTCAGACAGATATTTCTGTTCAAATGAGACAGCTTTCATAAATGACTATTATTTTAGTGTAATAAGCTACAGCCCTGATAAAGTTGCCCGAGATTGGAAAATTTACATGGACACCTTATGTATACAATTCTAACTTTTTAACCTCTTAAAACATTCCTATTAATGGCTCTTGATAGGCAGCCACAATTTACATTTTAATGAAAATCCATCCCGCCCTCTTCTGTGTCTATCCAGAACACCTAAGCACAATTTCCATATAGTTATGAAAAATGAAAACCTCAGCTCTGAATGTTAGTAAGGGGTTTAATTAAGATGATTCCTCAGAGCTAGTACAGACATAAACTGCTGGAGGTGTCCATTAGTGAAAATTCAATTATAGCTACCATTTTGAAAGGGAAATCATAGAGTCACCTTCTGACTTATCACTGTCTAGCATCTGCCTGCTTTGCATTAAATTGGTTATATGTTTATATTACCAAAGTCATAACATAATGTATTTTTAAACTAATATCTATATTTTGGATATAAAAAGATAACAATTTTTTTCTACCAGCAGAATTCCATCTTCATAACTCATTTCAGTAAAATTTAACATAGTAAAATAATGTTGATCCAAACAGCAGTAGTTTGAATTTAATGACTCCTCAGTAACTAGTAATCTGCAAGCTGATAAGTGACTTGACTACTAACATTGTGGTTAGTCATGAGGCTGAAAACAAACTCTCTCCTATCAGGATTCTTCATTGTGAAAGAGGACTGAAAAGATACACAAAATTCCTTATGTTATACAGGTTTGCTTGTCTCATCTGCTGCTTTAATCTAACAAATGCTTTCCTTAGCTCTTCTCCAGCATATCTTGAAATGTGGTGAAACGGCATGGCTACCATTATGGATAGAAGCAAATAGAGAATGTTATATATTTTTTTTACTAAAATGAAAACGCAAGCCATGGGCTGTTCTCAAATTATATGAATAACCTATTACCACTAGTCTGAAGGTGTTTCTTCAGTCAGAGATGTGTCTATGCCCATTAATGGTGCACAATATTTTGGATTTTAGATTTCCGAGGACCAGCCTCAGCTTGGAGAGGGTGTGTGTGTGTGTGTTATGTTTAGACAGTTCTCTAAGCAATTCTCTCTTGCTTTTCTTAAATCTTTCTCTAGACAGCTCATCTCTTGCCGATCATACGCCCAGTCTTTTATTTTACATATCGATACAGTCATTTACTTCAGGTTTCCTTTTGATTATTCTAAGAATCAGCATCATATGACCACAGCTCCTTAATTTTTAGGAGACAGCAAGCACACATTTTCTTTTAACATTGCAAGAGAATTGAAAGATCTGATTGCCTTTGTTAAGCACGAATGATAAATTAGCTGGGTGAGACCCTGTCCTGAAATTACCATTTCTACCACACCTAAGCCTAAGCCTTCTCTGTCACAGGACAACCATGAACTCAGTAATGTGTCTGCCTTTTTAAGCATGAAAAAAAATTGAGCTGGGTGGCATCTCCTGTAATCCCTAAATCTCTTTATCTCTATCCTTAGTATCTTTCTAACAGTTTGACTCAGTGCAGGTGCCTTTGTTCCTTTAGATTTCTGAAGCCACTCATAAAATTCATATTACATCTTTATTTTTGCATAGTTGAGAAATTATATATTTCAAACTCATTTTTACAGCTCTTTTCCACAGCCTTAAGGACTGTCCTGAAGGTCCCATGATTTGCCATTCTGCTAAATATTAGCAACACCTTGGCCTATTTGATTTGTGCTGTATGATTATCATGGAGTCATTAAAGTTAACAGGGAAGACATTCCTTAAAGAAGTAAAGTATATATATTATTATACAAAGCAAGCCTTATGTCCATGGATGCCATCAACAGTTCTGGGAGGCCCATGCTGCTGGCCCTGTCCCAGGACAAGAGCCATGGTCTTCTGTCTCCACTAAGGCCAAGCCAGACTCATCATCAGATGTTTTCTTCAATTGTCAAATGCTTAAACTTGGAAACTATTCTTTCTAATCCCTATATTTTTCAGGTTCTTGTACTTAGATAGAAAATAACATGTCACTGTGATGATCACACAAAACTAAAACTCCTGGTGTCTAGAGTACTTTATTTTTATTTAAACCAAGCTGATGGCTGCTGAAATCACACAAAGTTAGTTCAGCCCAACGAACTTCTAAATGCAAGAATACATAATCCTTGCTAGAATATATGTTATCAATCAAGAAAAAATGAAAAAATGTTGTCATAGATATTATGAAAGGGGAAACTTTAATCAGTGTTGTTGATGGTGTTGTCTAGTGAAGATACTCCGGATGATATTCTTCAAAACTGATGATAGAAGTCAATATCATCAAAACAGAATATATTATTTCTAGATATCTATTTGAAGAACTATAAATCAAAATTCCAATGATCTTCCCATATTAGTGTTTATTGCTGCACACTCCTCAATACAATTAAGAAATAAAAGCAATCTGAATATTTATGAAATGATTAGTAGGCACAGAAAATTCAGTATATTTTTATATAGCCACAAAAAATAAAATCATGGCATATATGGGAAAAATAGATGTGAAGTGTAAATCACTACATCTAGAAAAGAAAATAGAACTTAGAAGTGAGACACTGTATAGCTTCTTTTACACATAAAATTATGTCAGTTGTGTTCATGAGACAAAGAAAGGGAGGCATGAAAGAGGATGGAGAGAGCTTATGAGTAGAAATAGAAGGTTAAAAAATAATGAGGTTATGTAAAAAGAAGGAAAACCTACATAAGAGGAGGAAGATAAGGAAATAAATTATGTGTAAGGGCAGTCAGGAAGACATGTAAGTAAGAAAAATTAATGTAACATATATGTATGAAAATATCATAATGAAACTCATCATTTGTATCACTGTAACCATTGTTTTGAATAGAAGATATTTCCATTATTGGGCTATTCAACATTCCATCATGAATCTGAGAATGGACTGTGAGATTACATAGCACCCTAAGAGTTTATTGGTAGTTAATGGATTCAAAGTTTCGGAATGCCATTTTATTCATTGAAGTAGCCCCTGTAAATTAACTTAAAGAAATATCTATTATAAACTAGTTGGTCACACACAAAAGGAAGATATAAAATTGCTGATAGGAGCAGATGCAGAGGCTCACAGCCAAACATTAGGCAGAGATTGGGGAACTCTACAGAAGAAGGAGAGGAAGAATTTTAGGAGCTGGAGATGTGGAAAAGACCATGAGACTATGGCCAAAAGAACATATTATGATGGGTTCATAGGACCTCACAGGGACTGAGTATGAAATCACAGAGCCAAATAAAGAAGGTGCTAAGTCCTCTGAAAATATGCTGTATTTCCTTTTTGTTATTGAATATTTTATGTATTTATATTTCAAATGTTATCCCCTTTCAGGGTTCCCCATTTTCACATCTGCCCTGGCCCTGCTACTAGAAGATACTCCCCATCTCACACAACCACTCCAACCTCATCACCTGGGATTTCTCCTACAATGGGGAAACAAGCTTTCATAGGAACTAGGACTTCTCCTCCTATTGATGCCAAAAAAAATGCCATCCTATGCTACATATGCATCTGGAGGCATGGGTCCCTCCATGTGTATTCTTTGCTTGGTGGTTTAGTCCTTGGGAGCCCTGGGGTATCTGGTTAGTTGATATTGTTGTTCTTCATGTGGGGTTGCAAACACCTTCAGCTCTTTCAGTCCTTTATCTAACTCTTCCCTTGGGGATCTTTTCCTCAGTACAATTGTTGGCTTATAGCATCTACCTCCATGTTTGTTGAATTCTGACAGCACCTTTCAGGAGATAGTTATATCAGGCTCCTGTCAGCATGCACTTCTTGGCATCTGCAATATTATCTGGGTTTGGTGACTGTATATGGGATGGATCTCAAGGTAGGGCTGTCTCTGGATGGCCTTTCCTTCAGTTTCTACTCCACACTTTGTCTCCATAATTTCTCCTGTGAATATTTTTCTGCAAATTCTAAGAAGGACTGAAGCATACTTTGGTCTTCCTTCTTTTTGAGCTTCATATGGTCTGTGATTTATATCTTGGTTATTGCAAGATTTTGGGCTTATTAGTCAAATTATCAGTAAGTACTTACCAATGTGTTCTTTTCTGACTGGATCACCTCACTCATGACAATATTTTCTAGTTCCATCCATTTGCCTAAGTATATGATGAAGTCATGGTTTTTAATGTAATTCCACTGTTAAATGTACCACATTATCTGTAGGCATTCGTCTGTTGGACATCTGGGTTCTGTCCAGATGTTCTTTTATAAATAGGATGCTATTAACATAGTAGAGCATGTTTCCTTGTTATATGTTAGACCAACTATTAGCTATGTGCCTAGGAGTAGAATAGCTGGATCCTCAGGTAGCACTATGTCCAATTTTCTGAGGAACTACCAGATTGATTTCTAGAGTGGTTCTACAGCTTGCAATCCCACCAACAATGGAGGACAGTTCCTCTTTCTCCACATCCTCACCAGCATCTGCTGTCACTGGAGTAGTTTTTGATACCAGCCATTCTGACTGGTGAGAAGTGGAATTTCAGGATTGCTTTGATTTACATTTCCCTGATGACAAAGATGTTGAACATTTTTTTTTTTTTTAGGTAATTCTCAGTCATGTGATAGTCCTCAGTTGAGAATTCTTTGTTTAGCTCTGTACACCATTTTAATAGGGTTATTTGATTCTTTGGTGACTGACTTCTTGAGTTCTTTGTATATATTAGATATTAGCACGCTATCAGGTGTAGGATTGGTAAAGATCTTTCCCCAATCTGTTGGTTGGCATTTTGTCCTAATGAGAGTGTCCTTAGTCTTATAGAAGCTTTGCAATTTTATGAGGACCCATTTGTTGACTCTTGATCTTAGAGCATAAGCTACTGGTGTTCTGTTCAGGAAAATTTCCCCTGTTTGAGGATCTACCCACTTTCTCTTCTATAAGTTTCAGTGTATGTGATTATATGTTGAATAACTTGATCCACTTGAACTTGAGGTTTTTTGTAAGGCAATAAGAATGGATAAATTTGCATTCTTTGACATGCTGACCATCAGTTAAACAAGGACCATTTGTTGAAAATGCTGTCTGTTTTTTTCCACTGGATGGTTTTAGCTCCTTTGTCAAAGATCAAGTGACCATAGATGTGTGGGTTCATTTCTGGGTCTTCAATTATATTCCATTGATCTACCTGCCCCTTTCTGTATGAATACTGTGCACTTTTTATCATGATTGCCCTGTAATATAGCTAGGTCAGGAATGGTGATTCCTCCAAAGGATCTTTTATCATTCAGAATAGTTTTAGCTATCCTGGTTTTTGTGCTTTACCAAATGAATTTTCAAATGCTCTTTCTAACTTTATAAAGAATTGCTTTGGGATTTTGATGGGGGTTGTATTGAATCTGTAAATTGCTTTTAACAAGATGGCTATTTTTACTATATTAATTCTGCCAATCCATGAACATAAGAGATGTTTCCATCTTCTTAGGTCTTAGATTTCTTCAGAGACTTGAAGACCTTGTCATACAGATCTTTCCCTTGTCTGTTTAGAGTCATGCCAATGTATTTTATGTTATTTGTGACTATTGTGAAGGGTATCATTTCCCTAATTTCTTTCTCTGACTGTTTAACCTTTGTGTAGATGAAGGCTACTGTTTTATTTGAGTTAATTTTACACCCAGTCACATGGCTAAAATCATTGAATTAGGATTAGGAATTCTCTGGTGTAATATTGGGGTCACTTATTTATACTATTATATCATCTGCAAAGAGTGACATTTTGACTTCTTCCTTTCCTCTTTTTGTTGTCTAATTGCTCTGGCTAAGAGCTCAAGTACTATACAGAATATGTAGAGAGAGAGAGAGTGGGTAGCCTTGTCTATTCCCTGATTTTAGTGGTATTGCCTCAAGTTTCTCATCATTTAGTTTGATGTTGGCTACTTATTTGCTGTATATTGCTTTTACTATGTTTAGATATGTGCCTTGAATTACTGATCTTTCCAAGACTTCTATCATGAAGGGGTGTTGAAATTTGTCAGATGCTTTCTTAGGATCTAATGTGATGATCATGTGGTTTTTTTTCTTTGAGTTTGTTTATATAGTGGATTACATTGACAGATTTTCATATATCAAACAATCCTGCATCCCTGGGATGAAGTCTACTCAATCACGGTGAATGATCATTTTGATGTGTTCTTGTATTCAGATTTTCAGAATATTATTGAGTATTTTCCATTGATATTCATCAGAGAAATTGGTCTGATGTTTTCTTTCTATTTAGAATCTTTATGTGCTTTAGGTATAAGCATGCTTGTGGATTCAAAGAATGAATTAGATAGTGTTCCTTCTGTTTCTATTTTGTGGAATAGTTTGAAGAGTATGGGTATTAGGTCTTCTTTGAGGGTGTAAAGAATATTGCACTAAATCCATCTGGTACTGGGCCTTTTTAGGTTGACAGACTTTTAATGACTCCTTCTTATGACCTTAGGAGTTATGAGACAGTTAAACAGTTTATCTGAACTTGATTTGTCTTGTGTACCTGGTATCTGTTTAGAAAATTGTCCATTTCACCAAGTTTTGTTTTAAAAAGGCTTTCATAGTAGGATCTGATAATTTTTTTTTTAAAATTTCCTCCGTTTCTGTTGTTGTCTCCCTTTTCATTTCTGATTTTGTTAATTTGGATATTGTCTCTCTGCCCTCTTGTTAGTCTGGCTAAGGGTTTATCTATCTTGTTGATTTTCTCAAAGAACCAGCTCCTGGTTTTGTTGATTCTTTGTATAGATTTTTTTTATTCTATTTGGTTGATTACAGCACTGCATTTGAATATCTTCTGTCATATACTTCTCTTTGTGTATTTGCTTCTTTTTGTTATAGCATTTTTAGTTGTGCTCTCAAGCTGTTACAGTATGCTATTTCCTGCTTTATTTTTTATTGTTGTTTTTTGTTTTTTGTTTTCTGGAGGCACTCAGAGCTATGAGTTTTCCTCTTAGCACAGCTTTCATTGTATCCCATACATTTGGGTATGTTGTGCCTTCATTTACATTAAATTCTAAAACATCTTTAATTTCTTTCTTTATTTCTTCCTTGACCAAGATATTTTTGAGTAGACCATTGTTCACTTCCATATGTATATGGGCTTTCTCTTATTGTTTAGTTGTTGTTGTTGTTGTTGTTGCTGTTGTTGTTGTTATTGTTGTTGTTGTTGAAAACCAGCTTTAGTCTGTGGTGATCTAATAGGATACATGAGATTATTTCAATTTTGGTGTATCTGTGTGAGGTCTGTTTTGTGACTGATTAAATGATCAGTTTTGGAAAAGGTACCATGGAGTGTTGGGACGAAGGTATGCTTTTGTTTTAGGTTGAAACATTCTATAGTTGTCTGTCAAATCCATTTGATTCATAACCTCTATTAGTTTCACTATGTCTCTGTTTAGTTTCTGTTTCCACGATCTACCCACTGATGAAAGTATGGTGTTGAAGTCTCCCACTCTTATTGTGGGAAGTACAATGTGTGCTTTGAGCTTTATGGTTATTTTTTTGAATGTTACTTTATGGTTATTTTTGAGCTTTAGGTTACTTTTATGAATGTGAGTGCCCTTGCATTTGGAACATAGATATTGGTGACTGATTGTTCATCTTGGTACATTTTCATTTGATGAGTATGAAGTGTCCTTCCTTATCTTTTTGATAACTTTTGTTGAAAGGCCATTTTATTTGATATTAGAATGGAAACTTCAGCTTGTTTCTTGGGACCATTTGCTTGGGAAATTTTTTCCAGTCTTCTACTCTGAGGTAGTATCTATTTCTGTCACTGAGGTGCATTTCCTGTATGCTGCAAAATGCTGAGTCTTATTTATGTATGCAGCCTGTTAGTCTTTGTCTTTTTATTTGGGAATTGAGTTTACTATTGTGAAGAGATATTAAACAATAGTGATTGATTTTTCTTGTTATTTTTGTTGTTAGAAATAATAATATGATTTTTTGTGGCTCTCTTGGGTTTATGGAAAGATTACTTTCTTGCTTTTTCTATGGTGTTGTTTCCCTCCCTTGTTGGATTTTTTAATCTATTATCCTTTGTAGGGTTGGATTTGTGGAAAGATATTATGTAAGTTTGGTTTTGTCATGGAATATCTTGGTTTCTCAATCTATGTTAATTGAGAGTATCTCTGGATATATGAGTCTGCTGGAAATTGTGATCTCTTAGGGTCTCTAAGACATCTGCCCAGGATCTACAGGCTTTCATCATATCTGTTGAGAAGTCTGGTATAATTCTGATAGTTCTGCATTTATTTGTTTCTTGCCCTTACTGCTTTTAATTTTCTTTCTTTGTTTTGTGCATTTAAGGTTTTTTTGTTACTATTATTTGAGGAGACTAGTTCTTCTCTGGTCCAATGTACAATGTATTTGGAGTTCTGTACACTTCTTGTATGTTCTTGGGCATCCCTTTTTTTGGTTTAGGAAAGTTTACTTCTACAATTTTGTTGAAATTATTTACTGGCACTTTAAGAAGGGAATCTCTGATGTCTTCTATATCTTTTATCTTTAGGTTTGGTGTTCTGATTTTGTCTTGGATTTCCTGGATGTTTTGGGTTAGGAGCTTTTTGCTATTTGCACTTTCTTTGACCATTGTGTCAATGTTTTCAATGGTATCTTCTGCACCTGAGATTCTCTCTTCTATCTCTTATATTCTGTTGATGATGCTTGTATCTATGACTCCTGGTCTCTTTCCTAGGTTTTCTATGTCTGCTATCATTTCTCTTTGTGATTTCTTTAATGTTTTTATTTCCATTTTTAGATCCTGTATGGTTTTGTTCAATTCCTTCACCTGTTTTATTGTCTTTTCCTTTATTTCTGTAAGGGATTTATGTGTTTCTTCATTAAGTGCTTCCTAATAATTTACCTCTGTTCTCCTGTATTTCTTTAAGGGAGTTATCTCTGTCCTTCTTAAGACATCTATCATCATCATTCAATGTGATTTTAAATCTGAATCTTGCTTTTCCAGTGTGGTGGGCTATCCAGTACTTGCTGTACCAGTCTTCATAGCATGTACCAAACAGATGCCCCTCCTACAAAGTGACAGTTGCTTTATCTTGGTATATTATGGCTTTATTCATAATAGTCAGAAAATAGAAACAAGATAAATATCCCTCTAACAGGAAAATGGATGAAGAATATGCAATAAGATACACAGGAAACTACTGGTCAGCTATTTAAAAATGACCTGATGTAATATGCAGGAAAATGGATGGAACTAGAAAAATACCCATCCTGAGTTTGGTAACCTAGGCCCATAAAAGTAAATATGGTATGCATTTACTTATATGTGGATATTACCCTTCAAGGAAATAATAAGCTACATATAATGCATAGACCCCAAGAGATTATGTAACAAAGAAGTGACTAGTGGGAGACACATGAATCTCCCTGTAAGAAGGGGAAATACAACAGATTTACTGGTGAATGGAGGTGTGAGTACTGAAGCATGTGTTGATGATTACATATAGGGGGAGACGGGGTAGAGAGAGTATGTGCTGGAAGAGATGGCTGTAATTGGGGGAGTGAAAACCTAGTTAATGGAAATTTCCTAAAATGTATTAAGGTCATCTAATAGGTTTCGTGCTGGGGGAGATACAGAGACTCAACTGATTTTTTTTTTTGCAAAGTAACGCTTGCATTGGCAGGCCTGGGTTGCATTCATTTGAGTTGGTGGCCAAAATTGTCCCATGAAATTCCTTAAACACCCAGGCTGTTTCTATGAAAATGTTTTCTTTCCATGATCTGACAGTGGGGCATTATTGCTGTGGACAATACCCAAGCAACTCATTGTATGTAGAGAAACAGAACTGGTGCCTAAAGGAGCTTTTACTACTGTTTTCCAAGTCTGTTTCATTTTGTCAGGTAGTTTGTAATCTACTGAAAGAGAACTGTTAACACCGAGCCAACAGCAAAACTTTGCCTATATTTTAGGGCAATACTGGCACAGAAATTCTGGGAGTAACTAACCAATTTGGATTTGACTTAAGAGTCAGTACATGATCCCTTTCAGCATGCATTTTCTAGCTTCATCAATCTTATCTAGTTTGGTGGCTGTATATATATGGGCCACATGTGGGTCAGGCTCTGAATGGCCATTCCTTGAGTCAGGGAATATGGGGGGTGGGGAATGAGGGGGATGAAGATGGAGAATACCTATATGGGGAAGGGGGAAGGGAGGGAAGGGGGGCTTATGGACAGGAAACCGGGAAGGGGAATAATGTTTGAAATGTAAGTAAAGAAAGATATCTAATAAAAAAATATATATTTAAAAAGAGTGATTACATGGGATAGAATCCGTACACATCACTCTTTGGGTGAACAAGAAGCGGAGACTAGGGAACCTAGAGACAAAGAATGAGACCAAACACTATTGATCCAAAAAATAAAAAAACCTTAATAAAATGAATTCCTAATATTAAAAATGGGGGTTAAAGTAGACAAAGAGTGGCAAAGGGGTAGATTTGAAAATAACTAAAATTTCTCTTACATATGTATAAAACTGTGAAAGAGCAAAACATGTTATCTACAAAATAAAAAAATGAAATAAGAAATTGAAGTGCAATTTTCTTTTTCCATTGGCACTTTTTATTTATTCTGTATATGTAATTTTGAAGTCACATATGAAAAGCTACATAATATAATAAAATACGTAATAGGTGTTCTTTCTAATTTATTGTACACTTAAAAATATTCTAATTACGATAACTTTTTTAGAAGATGGTACCCTAAAAAAGCATAGATTAAAAAAGAACAAAAATCGACAAATGGGATTATTTTAAAGTAAAATGTTTCTGTAAAACCAAGGAAAGAAACAATAATATTACAATGTAAATCTATACAAGAGGATAAGTTATTTCTAATATATTTATATAGAGTTGTTATCAAGAATTTCTTTTTTTCTGGACAATATTTACATGATTTGGTATTCCTTTTCTTTTATTTTTATTGGATATTTTTTTAATTTACATTTCAAATGTATTTCCTTTTCCTAGTTTAATAGCCATAAGACTCTTAGCCTATCCTCCTCCCTTCTTATATAAGGGTATTCCCCCTCCCCAATCACCCCCCTAGCCAATCACCCCCCATTCCCATCTCACCCACGATATTACCCTTCATTGGGGGGTCAAGCCTTGGCAGGAACTAGGGCTTCTCCTCCCATTGGTGCCCAACAAGGCCATCCTCTGATACATATGCAGCTGGAGCCATGGGTCTGTCCATGTGTACTTTTTGGATGGTGGTTTAGTCCCTGGGAGCTCTGGTTGGTTGGTTGGTATTGTTGTTCTTATGGGGTTTCAAGCCCTTACAGCTCCTTCAATCCTTTCTCTAGTTCCTTCAACAAGGCCCCCCATTCTCAGTTCCATGATTTGCTGTTAGTCTTCACATTTATATTTATCATGCTCTGGCTGAGCCCTTCAGGAGAGAGAACTATATCAATCTGTCAGCATGTATTTCTTGGGTTCATAGATATTATCTAGTTTTGATGGATCTATATCTATATCTATATGTCTATATCTATATCTATATTTATCTATCTATCTATCTATCTATCTATCTATCTATCTATCTATCTATCTATCTATATATGTATATATATATATATTGGATATATATATATATATATATATATATATATACATAGGCTATATTCCAAGGTGGGTTTTGCTCTGAATGGCCATTCCTTCAGGCTCTGCTCCAAACATTGTCTCCATATTCCCTCTTATGAATATTTTTGTTCCTCCTTTCAGGAAGGACTGAAGCATCCGTATTTTTGTCACCCTTCTTCTTGAGCTTCATATGGTCTTTAGATTGTATCATATTTAATTCAAGCATTTGGGCAAATATCTATTTATTACTGAGTGCATATCATGTATGTTTTTTTGTGATTTGGTTACCTCACTAAGGATGATATTTTCTTGTTACATTCGTTTGCCTATGAATTTTATGAAGTCATTGTATTTTATAGCTGAGTAGTAATCCATTGTGTAGATGTAACATATGTTTGCAGCCATTCCTCTAGGAAGAGCATTTGGGTTCTTACCTGATTCTGGATACTAAAAATAAGGCTGCTATAAGCATAGTGGAGCATGTGTCTTTATTGGAGGTTGGAGCATCATTTGGGTGTATGCCCAGGTGAGGTATAGCTGGGTCCTCAGGTAGGGCAATATCGAATTGTTTGAGGAACCTGCAGACTAATTTCCAGAGTAGTTGTACCACCTTGCAATACCATCAACAATGGAGGAGTGTTCCTCTTTCTCCAGATCATCACCAGAATTTATTGTCACCTGAGTTTTTGATCTTAGCCATTCTGATTGTTCTGAGGTAGAATCTCAGGGTTTTGATTAGCATTTCCCTGTTGACTAATGATGTTGAACATTTCTTTAGGTATTTTTCAGCCATTCGATATTCCTCAGCTGAGAATTCTTTGTTTACCTCTGTAATCCAATTTGTAATTGGGGTATTTGTCTCTCTGGTGTCTCACTTCTTGATTTCTTTGTATATATTGGATATAAGCCTTCTATCAGTTGTATGATTGGTAAAGATCTTTTTCTAATCTGGCATTTGGCATTTTGTCCTAATGACACTGTACTTTGATTTCAGAAGCTTTGCAGTTTTATGAGGTCCCATTTGTCGATTCTTGATCATAGAGCATAAGCTATTGGTATGTTGTTCTGCAAATATTCCTCAGTGTCCATATATTCGAGGCAATTTCCCATTTTTCTTCTATTAATTTCAGTGTATCTGGTTTAATGTGGAGGTACTTCATCGACTTGGACTTAAGCTTTGTACAAGGCAATAAGAATGGGTCGATTTGTATTCTTGTACATGCTGACCTCCAGCTGAACCAGCACCATTTTTAGAAAATACCATCTTTTTTGCATTGGAGGGTTTTAGCTGCTTTGTCAAAGATCTGGTGACTGTAAGTTTGTGTTTTCATTACTGTGTCTTCAATTCTATTCCACTGACCTACCAGCATGGTTCTGTACTAATACCATACAGTTTTTATTACTATTGCTCTGTAATACTGCTTGAAGTCAGGGATGGTTATTCCCCCAGAAGTTCTTTTATTGTTGAGGATAGTTTCTCTAACAGGGTTTTTTGTTATTCCTGATGAATTTGCAAATTGCTCTTTTCAACTCTATGAAGAATTGAGTTGGAATTTTGATGGGGATTGCATTGAATCTGTAGCTTGCTTTCGGCAAAATGGCCGTTTTTATTATATTAATCCTGCCAATCCATGAGCATGTGAGGTCTTTCCATCTTCTGAGATCTTCTTCAATTCTTTCTTGGGAGACTTATAGTTCTTGTCATACAGATCTTTCACTTGTTTGTTTAAAGTCACACCAAATTATTTTATGTTATATGGGACTGTTGTGAAGGGTGTCATTTCCCTACTTTCTTTCTCATTCTGTTTATCTTTTGAGTAGAGTAAAAGCTACTGATTTGTTTGAGTTAATTTTATACCCAGCCACTTTTGTTGGTGTTTATCAGGTTTAGGAGTTCTCTGGTGGATCTTTTGGGGTCACATAAGTATACTATCACATCCTCTGCAAATAATGATATTTTTACTTCATCCTTTTCAATTTTTATCTCTTTGAACGCCTTTTATTGTCTGATTTCTCTGGCTAGGACTTGGAGCACTATATTGAATAACTGGGAAGAGAGTGGGTAGCCTTGTCTAAATCCTGATTTTAGTGGGATTGCTTCAAGTTTTTCTCCCCTTAGTTTAATGTTGACTACTGTTTTGCTGTATATTGCTTTTCCTATGTTTAGGTTTGTGAGTTGAACTCCTGATCTTTCTAACTGTTTGTTCCTGAAGTGGGTTGTTGAATTTTGTAAAATGCTTTCTCAACATCTGCTGAAATGATCATATGTTTTTTTTCTATCAGTTTGTTTACATAGTGGATTATATTGATGGACTTCCATATATTGAACCACCCCTGTATCCCTCAGATGAAGTCTACCTGATCATGATGGATGATTGTTTTTATGTGTTCTTGAATTCAGTTTGCTAGAATTTTATTGAATATTTTTTTTTCAATATTCATCAGGAAAATTTGCTGGAAGTGCTCTTCCTATGTTGGGTATTTTTTGATTTATGTACAAGTGAATTTGTAGCTTTATATAGGGATTTGGGTAGTGTTCCTTCTGTTTCAATTTTGTGGAATAGTTTGGACAGTGTTGGTATTAGGTCTTCTATGAAGGTCTGATAGAATTCTGCAGTAAATCCATCTGGTCCTGGGCTTCTTCTGGTTGGGAGGCTTTTAATAACCACTTCTATTTCTTTAGGAGTTACTGGACTGTTTACATGGTTTATCTGATCCTGATTTAACTTTGGAACCTGGTATATATATATATATATATATATATATATATATATATATTCTAGAAAATTATTCATATACAGATTTAGCAGTTTTGTTGAATATAGACTTTTGTAGTAGGATCTGATGACTTTTTTCAATTTCCTCAGATTCTGTTGTTATGTCTCCCTTTTAATTTTTGATTTTGTGAATTTGGAAATACTCTCTGTGCCCTCTGGTTATTACAGCTAAGGGTTTATCTATCATGTTGATTTTCTCATAGAACCATTTCCTGGTTTTGTTGATTCTTTCCACAGTCCTTTTTTGTTTCTACTTGGTTGATTTCATCCCCGAGTTTTATTATTTACTGCTGTCCAGACCTCTTGGGTGTATTTGCTTCTTTTTGTTCTAGAGCTTTTAAGTGTGCTGCCAACCTGCTAATGTGTGCTCTCTTTTGTTTCTTCTTGGAAGCACTCAGAGCTATGAGTTTCCTTCTTAGCACTGCTTTCTTTGTTTCGTTTAAGATTAGGTATATTATAATTTCATTTTCATTAAATTCTAAAACGTTTTTCATTTCTTTCTTTATTTCTCCTTTGACCAAGTTATTATTGAGTAAAACATTGTTCAACTTCCATGTATATTTGGGCTTTCTGTTGTTTTTGTTGGTATTGAAGATGAGACTTAGGGCAAGTGATCTGATAGGATGCATGCGATTATTTCAATGTTCGTGAATCTGTTGAGGCCTGTTTTGTGACTGACTATATGGTCAATTTTGGAGAAGTTATCATGAGCTGCTTAGAAGAATGTGTATTCTTTTGTTTTAGGATGAAATGTTCTATAAATAAATGTTAAATCCATTTGTTTCATGACTTCTGTTAGTTGGTCTCCATTTACTTTCTCTTTCTATGATCTGTCTATTGATGAAAGTGGGGTCTTGAATTCTCCAACTATCATTGTGTGAGGTGCAGTGTGTGCTCTGAGGTTTAGTATGGTTTTCTTTTATGAATGTATATGCCCCTTGCACTTGGTGCATAGATATTGAGAATTGAGAGTTTATCTTGGTAGATTTTTCATTTGATCAATATAAAGTGTCCTTCCTTATCTTTTTTGATAACTTTTGGGTGACATTTCATTTTATTCGATACTAGAATGTCTACTCCAGCTTGTTTCTTCAGACCCTATCTTTAGAAAATTGTTTTCCAGCCTTTTACTTGGAGGTAGTGTCTGTCTTTATCTCTGCAGTGTGTTTCCTGTATGCAGCAAAATGCTGTGTCATGTTTATATATCTAGTCTGTCAGTCTATGTAGTTTATTGGGGTTTAGAGTCCATTGATGTTAAGAGATATTAAGCACTCCTGATTGTTGTTTCCTCTTATTTTTGTTGTTAGAGATAGAATTATGTTCGTGTGTCTCTCTTCTTTTGCTTTCTTTGCAAGGGGATTACTTTCTTGTTCTTTCTAGAGTATAGTTTCCCTCCTTGTGTTGGAGTTTTCCATCTATTATCCTTCATAGGGCTGAATTTGTAGAAATTTGTTGTGTAAATTTGGTTTTGTCATGAAATATCTTGGTTTCTGCATCTATGTTAATTGCAAGTTTTTCTGGATACAGTAGCGTGGGCAGGCATTTGTTTTCTCTTGGGGTCTGTATGACATCTGTCTAGGATCTTCTGGCTTTCATAGTCTCTAGTGAGTAGTCTGGAGTAATTCTGATAGGTCTGCCTTTATATGTTACTACTTGTCCTTCTTCTCTTACTGCTTTTAATATTCTTTTTTTTTTTTTGTTTTGTGCATTTGGTGTTTTCTCTATTATGTGATGGGAGGAATTTCTTTTTTTGTCCAAACTATTTGGATTTCTGTAGGCTTCTTGTATAATCATGCCTTCTCTTTCTTTAGGTTAGGGATGTTTTCTTCTATAATTTTATTGATGATATTTACTGGTCCATTAAATTGGGAGTCTTTGCTCTCCTCTATACCCATTTTCCTTAGGTTTAATGTGTCCTGGATTTCCTGGATTGAAAGACCCACTCCATGAGTCTTAACTCAGAGCTGCAACAGGCTTGAACGAGCCCAGGCACGCCCAGATACCTAGGGCCGAGTCACCGTTAAAACTAACAGACCATAAAAGGAAAGGAATACAGAACAGACTA
This sequence comes from Rattus rattus, assembly GCF_011064425.1. Classification (NCBI taxonomy): domain Eukaryota; kingdom Metazoa; phylum Chordata; class Mammalia; order Rodentia; family Muridae; genus Rattus; species Rattus rattus. The sequence continues at coordinate 39,346,819 of NC_046172.1, read as the reverse complement.
GGAGTACCGGATCTGGCAGGAAGGGATAAGTCCTAGCCCCCCCCGACATTCAGGGCGTCCCAGCCCGCATGCGTGCTCTTTTACCATGTTACAACCTCATTCGAATATGATTCAAACCTGCCAATGTGTGTAGCAGTACCTTATTACCTCATCTTGTGAAATAACCAATCATATGTGAACATGTCTATATGCCTCGTTTAAATCCACCAATCCCGTAATTATGCATCTGCTTCTGTACGCCTGCTTCTGCTTCCCCAAACCCTATAAAAGCCCCCATGCTGGAGCTGCTGGGCGCAAGTCCTCCGAAGAGACTGTGTGCCCGCAGGTACCTGTGTTTTCAATAAACCCTCTTGCTGATTACATCCGAGTAGTGGCCTCGGCTCGGTCATTAGGCGCTTGGGGTCTCCTCCTGAGGGAAAGGTCCTCTCGGAGGTCTTTTCAGGATATTTTGGATTAGGAGCTTTTTGTGTTTTACATTATCCTCAATGATTGTGTCAATGTTTTCTATGGTATCTTCTGCCCCTGAGATTCTCTTTTCTATCTCTTGTATTCTGTTGGTGATACTGAAAGATGGAGTTTTAAATTAGCTCAAAACTCAGCAATAGGATCTGACTCAGGAAGACATTGTTAAAAATGCAGGAGAACTGGTTCAGACTCACTGACCCTCCCGCTTATCACCGGACTGAGTAAAGGAGTAATGGGTTTTGTTCTGACACTATCATGTTTGTTCAAGCCCCACTATGCCCTCGAGCCGTTGTGTCCTACAGAGAGTATTCCAGGAAACTGGAGGCCAAGCCTAACCAGATGTGTTTCAGATGCAGATGCCTCATCAACTCTGACAAACATTTACCCTAAAGGAAAATCAGGATCTGTTCTCAGGAGAATGCTTGACCTTTCCCCTCATTTAAACCCTACAGTCTTAAGAACAATCCTGTGACTTTGAGAGTTTCCCCTTGTGACATTTTTGGTATTTCCTTTTGACATCCCCCTATCTCCTGGAGCTTGTGACTTCTTCCTTTAAAAAGCCCTTCTCCCAGACACTCGGGTTTGACACCTCTGTCTCCTGCGTGGGATATGTGTCAGCCCAGAGATTTCCATAATAGATCTCCATAATAAACCTCACCTTTGCGTATTACATCCAAAATGGTCTCTCTGTGTCTGGGGTCCGTGACTTCCCGAGACTTGAGTAAGGGTCTCCCTTCGGGGATCTTTCAATACTTGAATCTATGACTCCTGATCTCTTTCCTAGGGTTTCTATCTTCAGGGTTGTCTCCCTTTGTATTTTCTTTATTGTTTCTTTTTTCCATTTTCAAATCCTGAATGATTTTGTTAATTCATTCATCTGTTTGTTTAATAATATTTCTGTAATGTTTAAAGGGATTTTTGTTACCTTTTTAATGGTTTCTATGTGTTTGCCTGTGTTGTCCTGTATTTCTTTAAGGGAGTTATTCATGTCCTTCTTAAAGTCTTCCATCATGATCATGAGATGTGATTTTAAATCAAAATCTTGCTTTTCCAGTGTATTGTCATTTCCAGTATTTGTTTTTGTGGAAGAACTGGGCTCTGATGTTGCCAAGTAGTCTTGGTTTCTCTTGCTTAAATCCCTAAGCTTGCCTCTTGCCATCAGGTTGCCTTGATGTTAACTTGTATTCCTGTGTCTGACAGTGGCTTTACCCTCCTGTAAGCCTGTTGACCTGTTTTCTTTTAGCTGGATCTGGGAACAGAGAGCTGCTCCTGGGTTTGTGTATCCTAAAGCCTACAGGTGGGTTGCTTGGAGCAGAAGGGTTGGTCTCACCTCTGCTCTCAGGTATGTCAGCACTCCAGGCTTTCATCTTGGGGCTCAGGAAGAAACTGGAAGCTTCCTGCCACTGCCTGCTTCTAGGTTCCTGTGACTAGAAGGCACAGAGGGTACTAGGCTTGATCCTCTTTGCTCAGGAATGTGGGCAGAAGTAATTGTCTGCTCTGAGTTCTCAGAATTGTCTGCAGTTCTGGGAGACCAGCTTTCTCCCCAAAAGGGATTCGAGTAGAGAGAGCTATGGGACTGGTTCAGTCCAGTTCCAGGTGCAGGTAGAAACTAGAATGTTTCTCCTGCTGACTGCTCCTATATTCCTGTATTCACACTGCACTAGGCAGGATCTTCTTTGGCCAAGAATGTGAACAGAAGTAGTGGTCACTCCTGAGTTCTCCTGGATTGTCCCGTGCTTCTGAGAGTCAACTCAGAAGAGTCAATGGGATTTGCACACAGAGGGCTGTGGTAGCAGTTTAGCTTTGGGTGCATCCAGAAACTGGAAATTTTCTGTCCTAGAGGACTTCTGCCTTTGTGTGTCCTGAGGCCACCAGGCGGGTAGCTTGGAGCAGAAGAGTTGGTCTAAGTTCTGCTCTCAGCTGTGTTGGTGCTCCTAGCAACTGGCTTTCAGCTCTCAGCACAGGCAGAAACTGGAGTGGTCCTGCCTATAGAATTCCTAAAAAAGAAGATTCACAGCAAAATAATATATGTAATCTGGCTTAAAATAGAAAATTATCTTTTTGCTCTCTTCTCAGCAAATTTATGAAAAATGTACTCTATCATCAATAAAATATTAATTAAATATTCAATTAAACTCACCTTACTACAGAGAGTATGACTAATAATTGTAGTAGTGGTAATAATAATAATAATAATAATAATAATAATAATAATAATAATAATAAAATAATAATGTGATACATTACACAGTAGAATATTGCTCAGACATTAAAAACTGACATGTAATTTGGAATAAAATTGATGTAACTCAAAAAATGGAAATCCAGAATGATATAACTTAGACCAAGAAAGGTAAATGGGATATTAACTTAAAAGTAGATATTGACCATTCAGTTATATAATTATATTAGAAACTCTAATTTATGCAATTAGTATAATAGTAATAATAATATAATTAATATAATAATAATGCTCATTTCAGAGTAGGGAAATGATGCCTGATATTTAAAACCTAGACAGCTTCCTAGTACAAGTGAGGTCATGATCCTTACAAAATAATGTCCTATTGAAATTTGCTAGACCAGCATAATTCCTTGCTATACTCCAGATTTCGTTATTATACCCACAGATAAGTATGTAATTATAAACCTTCATCAAAAACCCCTCTCTTTACAACAAATTTATATTACCAAAGAAAAATATTTACCAAAATATAACTGAACACAGTACAGAGATCAACAGATCATGTGGATCCCAGCCTGAATAGATCCATCTATGCCAAACCTTCTGCATTTATTCCTCAGGGAATTTCCAGGTAAAAGTACATGACAAGTGTGTAAGAGCCAGATACCAGGAAGTCTGCTATGAAACTGTGACAATATCTATGTTCTTATTAATGAGGAAGGGATGAAATTTAGTGAGGTCCCAACCCTAGACAAAAAAATATAGCCAAGAATTAACTGTTGAGGGAAGGAGAATTACCTTTTTCTGAGGGATCAAACCCTTTACTGATTTTTAGTGTGGAATGTTCAGCTTGGAAGCCACACACACAAACAGCAAAAGCAGACTCAGTAGGTTGTCTTTATATAGTTTAGGAAAGTGATGCACTTCTACTTCAATCTTTTTTAAGTGAAAAATAACCTAAAATGCTGTAAAATAATAAATGCTAGTGAAATTCTGGATAAAAATGAATGTATTCACACTGTTGTTGGTAACACATTTTAGTATAGCCACTACAGTATGGCTTTTCTGAAAAATATTAGATTCATTTTCTAGTTACAGGATTCCAGCTATATGCCTAAAGGAAATGAAGTCACCCTAGATACTTGCTACATCTGTGTCATTTGGCCATTACTCCCAACTAATAGGGTATAGAATCAATAATAAAGAATACAACCATGACCTAGGTAAGAAAATGGGTAGAACTGAAAGCCACTAGTGAAATAAGGCAAATATAGAATAAGATATATGCATGTTCACTACATGAAGTCATCTAAATCTAGAATAATGGTCATAGAAATTAGAATGGATTAGGTAGACAAATGGAAACAGCTGTGAATTTGTTAGTCCATGATGAATGTATTTGTGAAAATACAATAAATATTCAATTTTTATGTATAATTAATATACCTATAAATCAAAATAAAATAATTTTTGAAAAACCATATATGTATGAGATAGAATGAAGCTGTAAAAAGAACTGATTTTGATATAAACAGCAGCAATGTAACTTAAATGCCTCATAACACATGAAAAATAATAGATGGATGAATACTCACATAACATACAATTTCATTTATATAAAATTCTGAAAGAGTAAAGAGAAAAAAAAATGGCTTGCCATAGGCTGGAGCTATAAAGACGCAGGGGTGCAAAATGCAAGGAATTGTAGAAAATACGTTTCATGGAAAACGTTTATTTTATGTATTTATCAAAGTCTTAGAAATTTCTCCAATAACTCTAATATATGCAATGTATAAAATTTAAAAAACTAAAATATTGTTTAAAATATGTATCTCTAGTATCACAATGCTATAGCAAATGTCTTTGAATTATTTTTTACAGACTTTGTTTTACTGAGCAAATTGAACCTGACAGCTATATACACACATAAAATGCTAGAAGGAAGACAAATGATCGAACTTTCTTGGCATTGTCAAAGGAAAATAATTTGTGGAAAGGATGAATGTCTGGAATCTCCTTGATGTTCCACAAGCCTTATTTTACAGGGAGTATCTTTCATTCCAACATCCTGCCTTTGACACTCAGTGTGGGATGGCCACCTGTTCATCATGGAGCTGGAGCTTCTTCTGTTTCCAATTTGTTTCCCACTAACCCTGAGTAGGATTCCTCCTTTCTCAGTCATGGGAACTCTCTTTATCTTCCCAATCATTCTAATCATGGCTGACAAATCACATCTCTCTTGAGATGAACTGCCTCAGCTTGGGGTGGCACAGGCTTTGCTGTAGGAAGCAGCTGTTCCTTCCCATCTAATAGGCATGAGTAGTTTGATCACTCTTAGCAACCTCAGCAGCTGTAGCATGAAGTCTGAAATTAATTTCCACAGTCTTCAGCCCCAATCCACCTTCTTGGGAAAAGGGAAAAGAGTGGGATTTCTAGCAAATATGTTAAATATTTGGGAAAAGAGTCCATTACTTATCATTTATGTTTTAAAGATATTTTTGTTGTTTTTCGACTCTGTTTTGCAAACGTTTCTATGTGGTATTCATAAAGAAGAAGACTCTAGTTTATGAACCAATGTACTTAAGTTTGCTTGACATCCTTTCCAGAGAAGCTCCCCTTCTGCTGGTCATATGTTCTGCACCATTGCCCCAATTACATGGTACACATGTGGCAGCAATGACCTGTGCCTTCCTTCTAGGGAGTAAAGATGTTGTGAAAAAAGAAACAGCTCAGAACCTGTCACATTAACACCCTCTTTGCTTCTCCCTCAGATCTTTGCTAAAAATTAACTCTAGGGATTAAGGGCTCTGTGGAGTATTGGGTAGGCGGAGGCTGAGTCATAGCTTTGTCAAACTTCAGAGGAGCAAATAATAAATCACTCTGCAGTTTCCTTTCTATGCTATTCTTTTGCTTTTAATAAGCCTGTTATTCAGATCCTCGGAGGGTAGATTACATCAATTCACAAATGTAAATTCCAAATTTCCAAATTAGCTCAGTAAAATGTTAAGGTTTGTGAATGTACTTTACATGAAGAAGTGTATAACTTTTGACACTTTAAAATACAAGGTTAGTGAAGCTGTGTGGAAATTAAGAATAGTAGCCAAGAGATCACCAAGAATTCTAGGCTTTGTCCACATTTTCTATTTTCTCTTTCACGTTTCCAATAGGAGAAATCTAGGAAGAAAGCATCCCAGAGTGAGAACCCATGGCACTGTTGGCATGTGTAGAATGCTGAAGTCTTATAGTTCATTTGCTAAAGCATGGCTGAAGTGTGAATGATGGGCCTGCTTTGAAGGGTACAAGCCAGGAAGCAATGATATGAAACCTAAAATGAGACTTCACCACCCCTCTCCTCATCTCTAATATTCCATATCAATGCCTCTGGGTATGGTGTTCAAGTAGATGAAATATGTAGTCTTGCTATTACTAAAATCCTGATCTAGTCCTACCTAAATTCTTAATAACATTTGCTTTAGCACAAATGTTGACATTCTGGAGAACGTGTTTTAAAAGACACATACACTGTTTCAGAGCAGCTATGTCACAATTACTGATAGTTCTTTTCAAAATATAACAAAGCACATTTCATTTTGTCCAATTGCATCTACATTAATAGAAATTTATCAGAGCTTTTTAATCAACCAAATACTTTATGAGGGGCCCATACATTTATTAGTGTTGAGATTTAAAAACTAAACTGATCTGGAGTGTTTTTATTTTGTGCAAGTAGAAAATCAAACAGGAACAATCAGAAGCTTTGGAAAGATGGATGATGCAACAGTGGAGTGGGGCACTGTGCTTTATTCTGAGAAACTTATTCTTGTGCAATGACAATCATCCTCAATCCCCACAGAGCCCTGGGTTCATGCAAATGACACTACATCTGGAAAGCATGACTCTTCTCATTTTGAGTTTCTGCTGTTTCATTCTGGCTATTTGGAAATGTGTGCTTGCTGCTGCAGTAAATTTGACTTGGGATGCATGATTTGTGTGTGTGTGTGTGTGCGCGCGTGTGTGTGTGTGTGATGCTGACCATTTCTTTGGCAATATACTTCACCTAATGCATAAGCTATAAATTGTGTTATCCATACAGAGGGAAGTAAAATCACAACTGGATGTTAGCTCAGCTCACAACTGAATGTTAGCTCACCAGCAGGAGTCTTCTTGCAAGAAAATGCATGTTGCCTTAGTGATGGCTCTCTAAATTGTCTGAAAGCTGGGAAACTTCTGTTAATGAACATCACATTTTGATTTGGAACAGAGGGACTTCTCTGACTTCAAACATATTTATAGAGCAGTTTTCCCATGGCCCTGGAAGGCTCCTTCTTTGGACATAACCAAGGATTTGACTTAACGAAATGGTTTTATTCTCTTCTGGTAGGACACAGCAAATTTTGATGCCCTGTATCTGTCAAAATTTAGTTGTGCATTTACCTACTGGTAAATGTCAGGCATATATGCAGTAGTGTGGTACAAAGGTGGGTCCTGCTGTCTGTCCTCAAATTTCTTTAGTAACAGAACATCTTGAGCCTGACTTTGCAATTTCACCTGCTAAATACAGTGGGGACGTGAGTGTAAATGTGGAGTAAGCATGACATTTCTTTCAAAGGGCAGTCCCATCTTGCTGAGATGGCGAGTCCACTCACATTGCTTGTATTTCTGTTTGGATAATGTCACCCACCCTCACTGAGGCACATTGGGCTCTGGAACGTTTGTCCCTAGCAACAATGTGCTTACCATTTGATCAGGCCCATCCACTTGGGGGACTGGTTTTGTGGAGGGAAAATATCATGGTTTTCACAGTGCTATTTTACTCTGAAGCCATGTCCTGATATTTCATTTTTTAGTTTAAAATAGTTTTAAATATTTTTCGGCTTAAGAATCTGCAGCTCCACGGGTCTATCTCCAAGTATATGAGATTTTTTTTCTTCTTCTTTGTAACTACTCCCTGTGTAAGTTGTGAATTGTGGATATTTAAGGAGATCCAGAAATATGTGATGAAGGAGAAATGTATTGAGGGCTACTAACCATTGACTCTACTTCATGAGGTTTTTCTAGGCTCAAATTTCTCCCCAGCCTCACTTATGCTGGGAAACCACAATGAGAGGCAAAAACATCATTTACCCTTTGTTCATTTAGATTGAACAGAGACCATGAAACCAACGATATATGAAACATCTTTTCATCTGACTTCCATGCACTATCATCCTCACCAAAGGGAAGGATGGAAACAGCCTTCTCTCAGGTTTCTCTTCTCCCTGAAAGCTTACTCAGATTATCACCCATCAACAGTATCAAGTAGGACTTACCAAGCCAAACAATCTAAACCCTGACAACTTTTATATGCTCATCTCTTGTCCTTATCAGCCCTACATTCTGTAGATTCAATTTATTTTCATCAACTCTTGCAATCTCCACATTTTCCCATAAGGTTGGACCAACCTGAAATAATCATCACCTGTCATTTCCATGTCACTTTATGCCAGAAAATCTTCTCTTAGCCAAATCTCTTACAAATTTTATGAAGGCTGACTTTTTATTCTCTTCAACAGTGCAGTAACTGCATGACTAATCTAGATACCGTGAAACAGCCTATCTAAGAACTCAATATAACTGTCTTTATTATTATCTAAGGGTTGTTCACACGTAAGTTAATTTCTATAATATATTTCCTCATTGTTTTAAAATATTTATCTGTCATTATTTAGGAAATATTCTATGAACTATGCACCAGAGCAACATAAAAAACAAAGCTCTGTCTCAAAGGATATCATAAATATCAGTAAATGTTAGGCACATGTTAAAATAAAAAGATATAGAATGTGCCATATCTAGATCAGCAAGGGAAGTGGCATTTCTGTTTAAATTTTTATTTTACTAGGTTTATATGCATATGCCGATGTTCACGTGTGTGCATATATTTGTGCAGCTGCTCACAGAGCAATAAAAATGATCACTTAGTGATGACATTACAGGTATTTGTGAGCCACCACATATGAATGCTAGGACCCTAACTTAGTTCTTTATCATTGAGAAATAAATTTTCATAACTGCTGAGTTCCAGCACACAAATGCCATTTCTTAATTTAAAAAATAGTTACTTAATGGTGATTACTATTTGTTATACAGCTGTAAACATCCCATAATTTTAATAATTAGTGATTTAAATATTACAATTTAATATTCATAATGTTATGTTGAGGGGTTGTCTGTTGCTGCTTGCATCCAAATGCTAAATATTGGACCCCAAGTCCTTGTTGCCCCTGATGAACAGATTTTCACATAGGTCAAGTGATGCTATGTAAAACTTTGCTCCTCAATTTGAATCTATTGGTTAAATAAAGGTGGCTATAGCCAGTTATTGGGTAGATTAGAAGTAAGTAGTGTTTTGCGGTTATCAGGCTAGGGGTGAGAAGTAAGGGCCATGGGGAAGAAGGTAGGAGAAGGAAGATCAACCTATCTCCTCTCTGAAAAGACTTATTTTATGATTTTCTTAATAACATCATAGAATAATATATCAGTAAACATCAACCTCCTTTTTGACTCTTATACACAAAAGTTTGCAGTCTTGTCTTGTGAGTGTAAATAAACAAAGTCCAGATATTGTGTACCAGTTGTTTTCTATTGCTGTGATAAAGCACAGTGACCATAAGGAACTTAAAGAAGGAAGGTCTTATTATTTTTTAAAAATACTCTCATTTTGAGCTAAACATAAAGTGCAAGTTGATTTTTAAGGTTTATGTGGGAAAGTGTGTAAAAAGCAGTTAAAATGAGTGACATAATTTAAGCGGTGTAGAGGCTTCTGAAGCTTTGAGTCTGACAGTCACCTCTCATTATTAACTCTATAAAGTTATAAAGCATTCTATCAACTAAATAGAAGTATCAAAAAAATCAATTCTTCCATGGTTGTTTCTGCCATGTTCACCAATATACGAGCTTCTTTAGCCATATAACTTGCCTTGTGCCTCTAATAGCTTTTTCTTGCTCGTCTCTTGTTTATATGATAGAAATTCATGGAGCAGTAATATAAAGGGATGATTGCTATGTCAGAAATGGTAAGCCTTCCCAGACAATTATGATTTAGGTCTCTTTGCCCATTCTGTGTGAAAAGGTCATCCTATAATACATACATAGTTTAGCTGGGCATGTTATACGGTTCTGATACCCTTAACGATATTTCTCTCTTAACCCAATAGTCTTGGTAACCACTTATATCTCTCATTTCCAGATGCATAGAGGGCTATTTGTAATGTTCTACTTTTATATTTAAATTTTTCTTTTGACTTCTATTTTTACACATTGCTTTTAATCGATATACAGTTTCTTGCTGTGGTTTCTGTTTTGGCTGTTCTTCAATGTTAGAAGAGCTTTAGAATTAGTCTACATTTTAGAATTTTGGCTTCCTAAGCTAAAATTTTCACTTAATTAAAACTGCATGCCGTCCTGTTTTCTGGCCAACATTCTTTGTTTTGTATTCACCTTTTCATCAGCTCTTCCATGTACCCTATAGTGTTCCTACATAGCAAAAATTACTCCTTTAAGAGTTAATATTTTATTCAATTTTATAGATCCATCATATTTTTGAAGTTATCTTAATATTCTTTAGAGAAGCCAATTCCAGATAAGCTTCCTATCATCAACATGAATGTGTATTCATTGGTTTTACCATACTCTTTAGTATCTTGTGTGTGAATTTTGACAAAGCCAGATTTTCCTAGGAAGATGAGCTAGGGGAATACAAAGATGGCACAAAAGACAGAACAGCTTAAGAATTATGTCACTCTACAGACAACAGATATAAACAGACCGTCTGTTTTGAAAGTTGTGAGATGTGGTCTTTTCTATGGCCAGCTGTGTTGTGGGTCTCACAGTCAGGTAGGTGAATTATTCCTATGGAATCTCCTAATTATCTTTATAGATCTCAGTTCTACCATGATTAGACAATTTATATTCTGTTGCTATGTATTGTGCCCTGAGAATTACAAGTGCTCACATGTGATCAGCTACTAAAATATAAGACATATAATAGAAATTCTGTCTTATTGGTTTATTTTGCCAGAGCTATATATAAGTTCTCTTTATTAATTTGTGAACCTTGTATTTCATTTCCTTCTGAGGAACATCTCATATAATCAGCCTTAAGTACATTTAAGCAGTCTTTTCTTAAATACACAGGAGTTTGATGTGTTATTAAATATGAAGGAGACACTATCAAATAGGGGGCAATGATTTTCTGGGTGTGTTACTGCATTATTTGTTAGTCTTAATACCTCTTTGCCTTTATTGTCTGTTCTTTGAGAACCACCTCCTTTCTGTGTGGCTTCACATTTATTAGAATGTATATGCAATTTAAAATCTGTATACATTGCTGAAAATGGAGTTTGATGTTTTACACATATTTTTATAATTTTATATTACATAGAAATATTATATAAAGTATTGTGCATATGTATGCAGTTTACAAGGGTACACTGATTTTTTGAAATTCAAAAGATTTAGAAATTTAGACTTTAAATATATAAAATATAAAAGATATAGATAAGTTACTTTTTAAAACTAGGCTTAATTTTCTAGGAAATTCTGAAGCCATGGAAACTAGATTATTACCTTTGGGTAAAAGCATTTCAATGTATGCAGAACGCAGCCACCTTGTTTCAATGCAGTAGATACTCTCTGGTCCTCTTCATTATATACTTTTCATAAGTTTAAAGCAGAAGATAAAAGCTAAAATTTTCAGAAGTGTTATATAATGAATAATAGCATTTCCTGTTATAAAACTAAAGAATTCACATATGTTGAAAAAAATTTGATTCCAGTTATGTCCTTTAACTTAAACAAATGCACAAAAATGACACAATGCAACAGTTTTTATTTTGATTCATATCATTCAATGGACATCAATGGACTGGATGCACTTGAGATAAGGTTATGGTCAGCTTTCCTAATGATACCTGATGATAAACTTTATGAAATTTAAATTTTACAAAGAAACAGGAGTCATTTTTTTCTTTCCAATTAATTGGGGAATATTGAGTTCTGATTGTTATGTCATCTGTAACATAATTGAATTTTTCCCCCATCTTTATGAAATTGGTTATTTTTTATTTACATTTCAATTGTCATTCCCTTGCCCGGTTTCCAAACCAACATCCCCCTAACCGCTCCCCCTCACCTTCTGTATGTGTGTTCCCCTCCCTATCCTCTCCCCCATGACCACCCTCCTCCCAACAATCCAGTTCACTGGGAGTTCAGTCTTGGCAGGACCTAGGGCTTCCACTTTCACTGGTGCCTTACTATTATGCAGTTGGAGCCCAAGGTAAGTCCATGTATAGTCTTTGGGTAGTGGCTTAGTCCCTGGAAGCTATGGTTGGTTGGCATTGTTTATATGGGGGTCTCAAGCCCCTTCAAGCTCTTTCAGTCCTTTCTCTGATTCCTTCAACGGGGGTCCCATTCTCAGTTCAGTGGTTTGCTGTTGGCATTCGCGTATGTATTTGCCATATTCTGGCTGTGTCTCTGAGGAGAGATCTACATCCGGCTCCTGTCGGTCTGCACTTTTCTTCATCCATCATATCTAGTTTGGTGGCTGTATATGTATGGGCCACATATGAGGCAGGCACTGAATGGGCGTTCCTTCAGCCTCTGTTCTAAACATTGCCTCCCTATTCCCTCCCAAGGGTATTCTAGTTGCCCTTTTAAAGAAGGAGTGAAATATTCACATTTTGGTCATCCTTCTTGAGTTTCATGTGTTCTGTGCATCTAGGGTAATTTGAGCATTTGGGCTAATATCCACTTATCAATGAGTGCATACCAAGTATGTTTTTCTGTGCTAGGATTACCTCACTCAGGATGATATTTTTCACTCTAATCCATTTGCCTATAAGTTTCATAAAGTAATTGTTTTTGATAGCAGTGTAGTACACGACTGTGTACATGTAGCACAACTATATCTATTCCTCTATTGAAGGGCATCTGGATTTTTTCCAGCTTCTGGCTATTATAAATAAGGCTGCTATGAACATAGAGGAGCATGTGTCTATGTTATATGTTGGAGCATCTTTTGGGTATATGCCCAAGAGAGGTATAGCTGGGTCTTCAGGTAGTGTAACGTCCAATTTTCTGAAGAACCCCCAGAATGGTTGTACCAGTCTGCAATCCCACCAACAGCGGAGGAGTTTTCCTCTTTCTCCACATCCTTGCCAGCATATGCTGTCACAAGAGTTTTTGATCTTAACCATTCTGACTAGTGGAGTTGAATCTCAGGGTTGTTTTTGATTTGCATTTCCTTATGACTCAAAGTTGTTTGAACATTTCTTAGGTGCTTCTAAGCGATTCTGGTATTTCTCAACTGTGAATTCTTTTGTTTTTAGCTCTGAACCCCATTTTAATAGGGTTATTTGTCTCCCTGCAGTCTAACTTCATGAGTTCTTTGTGTTTTTTGGATATAAGCCCTCTATTAGTTGTAGGATTGGTAAAGATCTTTTCCCAATTTCTTGGTCTTAACAACAGAGTCCTTTGCCTTACAGAATCTTTGTAGATTTATGATATCTCATTTGTCGATTTTTGATCTTAGAGCATAAGCCATTGATGTGTTGTTCAGGAACTTTTCTCCAGTGCCCATGTCTTCAAGATTCTTCCCCACTTTTTCTTCTATTACTTTGAGTGTATCTGGTTTGATGTGCAGGTCTTGATGCACTTGGACTTAAGCATTGTACAGGCATTGTACATTAAGAAAGTATTGATCTGCATTTTTCCACAGGTGACCTCCAGTTGAACCAGCACCAATTGCTGAAAAGGCTATCTTTTTTCCATTGGATGGGTTTGGATCCTATTCCAAAAATCAAGTAACCATAGGTATGTGGGTTAATTTCTGGGTCGTCAATTCTATTACCCTAGTCTATCTGCCTGTCTCTGTACCAATACTGTGCAGTGTTTTGTTTTGTTTTTTTGTTTGTTTGTTTGTTTGTTTTTGTTTCGTTTTTGGTTTTTTTTGTTTTGTTTTGTTTTTATTTACTTGAGTATTTCTTATTTACATTTGAATGTATTCCCTTTCCCGGTTTCAGGCAAACATCCCCTTATCCTCCCCTCCCTTTTATGGTGTTCCTCCCACCCTCCCCTATTGCCGCCCCCCCCCAACAGTCTAGTTCACTGGAGGTTCAGTCTTAGCTTAGGAACAAGCTTCCCCTTCCACTGGTGGATCTTACTTAGATATTCATCGCCACCCTATGGCGAGGTCAGAGTGGGGTCCATGTGGTTAGTCTTTTAGGTAGGGCGGGTCCTCAAAGCTCTAGTTGCTTGGCATTTGTTGTTCATAAGGGGTCTCGAGCCCCTTCAAGCTCTTCCAGTTCTTTCTCTGATTCCTTCACCGGGGGTCCTATTCTCAGTTCAGTGGTTTGCTGCTGGCATTCGCCTCTGTATTTGCTGTATTCTGGCTGTGTCTCTCAGGAGCTATCTACATCCGGCTCCTGTCTGCCTGCACTTCTTGCTTCTATCCATCTTGTCTAATTGAATTTGGCTGTATATACATGGGCCCACATGAGGCAGGCTCTGAATGGGTGTTCCTTCTGTCTCTGTTTTAATCTTTTGCCTCTCTATTCCTGCCAAGTGTATTCTTGTTCCCCTTAAATAAGGAGTAAACATTCATTTTGATCATCCGCTCTTGAGTTTCATGCATACTATGCATCTAAAGGGAATTCAAGCATTTTGGGCTATAACCACTTATCAATGAGAATTACATACCATGTGTGTTTTTTCTGTGATTGGATTACCTCCCACCAGGATGATATTTTCCAGTTCAACCATTTGTCATGAATTTCATAAAGGCATTGTTTTTGATAGCTGAGTAATATTCCATTGTGTAGATGTACTACATTTTCTGTATCCATTCCTCTGTTGAAGGGCATCTGGGGTCTTTCCAGCTTCTGGCTATTATAAATAAGGCTGCGATGAACATAATGGAGCACGTGTCTTTTTTATATGTTGGAGCATCTTGTGGGTATATGCCCAAGAGTGGTATAGCTGGATCCTCAGGCAGTTCAATGTCCAATTTTCTGAGAAGCCTCCAGACTGATTTCCAGAATGTTTTTACCAGTCTGCAATCCTACCAACAATGGAGGAGTGTTCCTCTTTCTCCACATCCTCACCAGCATTTGTTGTCAGCTGAGTTTTTGATGCAGTTTTTTTATCACTATTGCTCTGTAATATTGCTAGAGTTCAGGGATAGTGATTTCCCAGGAAGTCCTTTTATTGTTGAGGATAGTTTTAGCTATACTGGGTTTTTTGTTATTCCAGATGAATTTTCAAATTATTCGTCTAACTCTGAAGAATTGATTGGAATTTTGATGGGATTGCATTGAATCTGTAGATCGCTTTTGGTAAATGCCCATTGTTATTATATAATAACCCTGCCAATCTATGAGCATGGGAGATCTTTCCATCTTCTGAGATCTTCATCAATTTCTTTCTTCAGAGGCTTGATGTTATTATCATACAGATCTTTCACTTGCTTGGTTAAAGTCACACCAAGGGATTTTATATTATTAGGGACTATTATGAAGAGTGACGATTCCCTAATTTCTTTGTTGGCTTGTTTCTCTTTTGTGTAGAGGAAGGCTACTGGTTTATTTGAGTTAATTTTTTACCCAGGCACTTTGCTGAAAGTGTTTATCAGGTTTCGTAGTTCTCTGGTGGAACTTTTGGGATCACTAAATTATGCTATCATATCATCTGCAAATAGTAATATTTTGACTTCTTCCTTTCCAATCTGTATCTCTTTGATCTCCTTTCCCTGTCTGATTGCTCTGGCTAGGACTTTGAGAACTATATTGAGTAAGTACGAAGAGAGTGGGCAGACTTGTCTAGTCCCTGACTTTAGTGGGATTGCTTCATGTTTCTCTCCATTTAGTTTAATATTAGCTACTTGTTTGCTGTATATGGCTTTTACTATGTTTAGGTTTAGGCCTTAGATTCCTGTTCTTTCAAACACTTTTATCATGAAGGGTGTTGAATTTTGTCAAATGCTTTCTCACCATCTAATGAAATGAGCATGTGGTTTTATCTTTCAGTTTGTTTGTATAGTGGATTATGTTGATGATTTTCCTTATTTTAAACCATCCCTGCATACCTAGGATAAAGCCTACTTGATCATGGTGGATGATTGTTTCGATGTTTCTTGTGTTTGCAAGAATTTTATTGAGTATTTTTGCATCGATACTCATGAGGAAAACTGGTCTGAAGTTCTCTTTCTTTGTTGGGTGTTTGTGTAGTTTAAGTATAAGAGAAATTTTGGTTTCTTAAAGGAATTCAATAGTGCTCCATCTGATACAATTTTGTTTATTAGTTTGGACAGTATTGGTATGAGGTCTTCTATGAAGGTCTGATAGAATTCTGCACTGAACCCATCTGGACCTGGACTCTTTTTGGTTGGGAGACTTTTAATGACTACTTCTATTTCTTTAGGTATTAAGGGGTTGTTTAAATGGTTTATCTGTTCCTGATTTAACTTAGGTACCTAGTATCAGTCTAGGAAATTGTCCATTTCCTCCAGATTTTCAAGTTTTGTTGAATATAGTATGCCTTTGTAGTAGGATCTGATGATTTTTTGAATTTCCTCTAATTCTGTTGTTATGTCTCCCTTTTCATTTCTGATTTTGCTAATTTGGACACACGCTCTATGTTCTCTGGTTAGTCTGGCTAAGGGGTTATCTATCTTGTTGATTTTTCTCAAAGAACCAGTCTTTGGTTCTGCTGATTCTTTGTATAGTCCTTTCTGTTTCTTCTTGGTTGATTTCAGTTCTGAGTTTGATTATTTCCTGCCTTCTAATCCTCCTGGGTGTATTTGCTTTTTGTTCTAGAGCTTTTAGGTGTCCTGTCAATCTGTTGATATATGCTTTCTCCTGTTTCACTGCGGGCTCTCAGAGGTATGAGTTTTCTTCCTTGCTGGCTAGTCATTCTTTCCCTCAAAGTTTGGTATGTTAAACTTCTGAATTTTCAATAAATTCTAAAAGTCTTTAATTTTTTATTTCTTCCTTGACAATTATCACTAGTAGAGCATTTTTTCAACTTCCATATATATGTAGGCGTTCTTTCCTTATTGTTACTGAAGACAAGATTTAGCCCATGGTGGTCTGATAGGATGCATGGGATTATTTCTATCATTCTGTATCTGTTGAGGCTTGTTTTATGACCGGTTATATGGTCAGTTTTGGAGAAAGTACCATGAGGTGGTGAGAAGAAGGTAAATCCTTATGTTTTAGGATAGAATGTTCTATAAATATCTGTTAAGTCCATTTGGTTCATGAATTCTCTTAGTCTGTCTATGTCTCTGTTTAATTTCTGTTTCCATGATCTGTCCATTGATAAGAGTGGAGTGTTGTAATCTCATACTATTATTGTGTAGGTGTAATGTGCTCTGAGCTTAGTAAGGTTTCTTTTAGTATGTAGGTGCCCTTGTATTTGGAGCATAGATATTTAGGATTGGAGAGCGTCTATCCTTGTGGAATTTTCTTTGATGGAATATGAAGTGTCCTTCCTTATCTTTTGATGACTTTTAGCTGAAAATTCCATTTTATCCCATATTAGAAAGGCTACTACTCATACTCCATCTTGCTTTCTCAGACTATTTGCTTAGAAAATTGTTTTCCAGCTTTTTACTCTGAGGTAGTGTCTGTCTTTGTCTCTGAGGTGTGTTTCCTGTAGACAGCAAAATGATGGGTCCTCATTGCGTATCTGGTTTGTTAATCTGTGTCTTTTTATTGGGGAAGTGAGTCCACTGATGTTTAGAGATATTAAGGTATAGCAATTATTGCTTCCTGTTATATTCGTATTTGGATGTGAGATTATGTTTTTATTATTGTCTTTCCTTTCTTTTGTTGCAAAACGATTAGTTTCTTGCTTCTTCTAGTGTATAGCTTGTCTCCTTATGTTGGGCTTTACCATTTATTATCCTTTGTAGTGCTGGATTTGTAGAAAGATATTGTGTAAATTTGGTTTTGTCATGGAATATCTTGGTTTCTCCATCTATGTTAATTGAGAGTTTTGCAGGATACAGTAACCTGGGCTGGCATTTGTGTTCTCTTAGG